>NC_092607.1:10037500-10350000 GCF_047663525.1 Anas platyrhynchos
GTGCAGATATGCCCTGTGGACATATCATTCAGACATTCAGACCTGTGTCAGAAGCAGGCAGGGGTGTTAGGACATCTGGACCATGCATCACCAAGGAACACTCCTCCTCCACCAGTGACTGCAGAAAGCAGCTCCTATCCATACTCCAAGTCACCTGCTGCCTCTGTGGCAATCTGCTCACAGGCAAAACCAAGAAGAGGAAGGCACTATCCATGGGGTTTGTTGTCTTGCACTGGCATATAGCAGCCAGGGAGATCAGCTGCAAGAAGGACACAGAAGCAGACAGCCGGGAAACTACAAGCCCAGCCTCCAAGCAGAGCACTGGGAAAGAAGAGTGTGAGCAGCTGCAGGTGAAGAGTACTCAGAGCAAGAGGAGCCAATACAGGGAACCCAGCTTAGTCAAGCACTCGGCCCTGCCTTCTCCCAACCTCTTTTCCCTGCTAAAGGCAAGCACAAGCTCTCAGGCAAGCTGACCAGCAAATACTGTACAGTCTTAGTCCTCCTTTTTGCTGTAGAGGGGAGGAAAGCGCTGGCACAGGTTGCCCAGAGGTTGTGGAGTCTCCCTCCTCCTCAAGGGTTCTTCAAAATCCATCTGAATATGATCCTGGGCAGCCTGCTCTGGGTGTTCCTGATTGAGCAGAGGGATTAGACAAGGTGTTCTCCTTCCAACCCTAACCATTCTGTGATCTTCAGCCCCAAAAGAGCCCTGTTCAGGGCCGAAAGCAGTGGATTCAAAGTGCCATTTCCTCCAGTCACGTCTTGTGCATCACTTTCCAGGAGGAAGGCCAGCTCCTTAGAGCAAGATCCCAAGGAGAGTTCTTCCTCTTCACCTCCGCCTGCCAAAATTCAGCAGCAAGCCCTTCGTGGTATTGATGAGGTACAGTCAGCTGTGGGGAAGATGCAGAAATGTCGAATGAAAGGCTGACAGTTATGCCAAGACTGGGAGCATCACAAGCCCCCACTGAAGGGCAGGGACACACTCCTCAGCACAGCACAGCAGCGGGTCAGGCCACACGTGCTGCCCCAGCGATGCTCTGCTTGCCAGGCCCTGCCAGGCAGCGGGGCCCACAGGCTCCGTGCTGTCACCCCAGCGCATGGCTCAGCAAGCTTCCCCGAACTGCACAGGAACAAAACAGTTCTGCCTCAATGTGCAAGAGTTTTCTCCAAGTTGCTGGTGCACAGCTAACAAGAACACCTGTTAAACAAAGCACAAGCAAGAAAAAGACACAAGAAAGCCAACACACCCAGAGCTGGGCCACTGACATCCTGCTGCACCCAGGGCACCAAGGCTGCCAGCAAAGCCAAGGGCATGGCAGGGTGCTGGGAGTTGCAGCAGGGCTCACTCAAAGCTTCTGGTGTGGCACCCAGCATGGGGGAGTCTCCATCCCCATTGCCACACACCTCACCCTGTCCTCTCAAGCATAGCCAAGCTCACATTCAGTGAGAAGGGAGGAAGAAGCCCTTGGGGGTTCCCCAGCGTTTCTCAGGGATAGTCTTAATTGCCAGAGCGGAGGGAGCCACGCAGGGCAGGCAGGAGCTGCCCAGGATGGGAGGGGACACTCCTCTCCCCAGAGAGGGAAGAAAAAGGAGCTTGTAGCAAGAAGGGGATGGCTCTGCAGGGGAACCTCAACAGCCCTGTTGTAAAGATAGGGACTCACCCCTCTATCACAAGGGTAAAGCTTCCTGGCAGGCATCACACAGCAGCCAAACACTGCCATGCCAGGCAGCCTTCCTCACTCAGAACCCCAGAGCAGCAGCACTCAGACCCCATGCCAGAGGGAAAATGAGGCACGTGGTGACGCAGGGTCATGTGCAAACCAACACTCAAGTTAGAACTGCACTTCTACCTCTCTAATTCCAAACCTGGTATTCCAACACCCAAATGTCTGTGCAGCACAGAGAGAAGGGACAGGAAACTCCGTGCTCCTTGTTTTCCCTCTGGACATGGGCAGAACTGGACCTGCAAAGAAGCCCTCTGGAGGGCCAGTCTCCTAGCTCTCTGCTGGTGAGGAACTGCTCCTAAGAACTAACGAGCTGTTCTGTTCAGATCCAAGGACACCTCCAGCCCCAAGGAGCACATCTGCAGCTCTCAGCAAGGATGTGGAGTCCCTGCCCATAACCTGAGCACTGCCTGCCTCAGACAGGCAGGAGCCATACCCTCAAGTGCATGGTGTTGTAACCAGCAACAGCAGGGTGCTGGAGGAGGTACAGAGGTGACAGTGTAATGCAGACCTGCACCAAGGCAGTGGAGCAGAGCAGACCAGCCACCTGGAGGGACCCAAGGTGTTAACAGCCCTCTCCAAAAAGGGCTGGGCCACAAGGCCTTCACTCTTTCCGGTTCCCCCAAAAATTTAAATCTGCGGCTCAGATCTCTGTCCTTGCTTGTCTTCCACTCCAAGTTGCAAACCCGGGACACACTTCATGCCAGCCGTGCCCAACCCTACCTGAAACCCTGGGACCTCCTCACCAAACACAGTGGCACATTTTGCTGGTTTGCAAATGTACTGCCTTCCCTAAAAGGCTGCACATGGAAACTTAATGTAAATATGACCCAAAACAGCTTTGTCAATAAGCAAAGACTCAGACAGCCGGTAGGAGCCTTCCTGTTGGCAAATGGGCTATTGCCTAACTCCTAAAATAGGAAAAATCCTAAAGCATTAGAAAAGCCATAAGAATCCCAATTCCAAGAGTTCTGCACTTCAGCAGTAGCAGGCCAGGTTTCCTGTAATCCTATGTGGGTTTCTAGCAAAGAACCAGCCACCACACAAAACTCTTTCATACTGCAGCACCATCTCCAATCTCCTGCCACCAGCCAGCACAAGCCCTTCTACCCTACAAAACCCAGTTGGTCTGACACAAGATCTAGAAAGGAGAATAAAGGCTTTCAAGATAAACTCACACTGCTTCCAGGGGCTTATCTCAGCACTCTGCTCAGGCACAATTCAGAACCTGCAAAGAAGAAATCGGATTTGGTTAAAAGGAAAAAAAATATCGTCCCAGGGATGATGACAGGCACATGGACAGGCAGTAGCCAGGGGTTTCATCACAAGATGGTGCCCAAACCGCTCAAGCACCGCGTTTAGACACCATACAAATTCGCTTGCTGAAGAATTTCCGCTACAGATTTCTTTAAATGCAGCTTTACTCTCAAAGAGAGTTACGTGAAAACAGCACCTTCTAAAGCAGCGTATCTGCTCGCTGCATGTGTTCAGAGCCAGCCCTGCTAATCTGACTGGTAAAAGCAAGTATTTACTACAGGCAGCACTGCAGAACCAAGACACCTCTGAGAAGTGAAACAGATACATTCTTGGCTTGCACAGCCAATTGCTACCCAAGTTCTCATTTCAGGGCCATCTGTGCCATGTCATTGTCTTCTGTCCCTCTGTCTCACCTGCACAGCCCCTCTGACAATGATAGCCCAGGCAAGGGGCAGTGAGGGCAACATCTGGTCTGCAGGACTCTCCTCCTGGGCAATGACGCACGATACATGGGGAAACAGTCTGGCTCACCCATCCACAGAGAGACAGGCAGGTTTGGCATACCAGTAGTAAAATGAGCAGCTTTAAAAGGAAACGCTCCAAGAACCGGATCCTGCAACAGCATTTTCAGAGCCATGTGTTGGATGACAGCTATGTCTAATGGAACAAGGAAAAAATAAAGGAGACCCTTGCAGGCACAGAGAAGAGCTGCAGTCCAGTGGTCTCTACAGTTACATAAAGGAATTAGCAACGTCCAACAGCACAGCAAGGACACCTCCTCCTTTTTTACAAAGGTTAATTTTCAAATATAAGTTCAACATGCACAGGCGATCCTCTCATAAGCACAAATGCAAAAGCAGAATAACTTGCTTATGCAAAATTCAATCACCTCAGAAACATCATAAGCAAACAAACAAAAACAAACCAAAAGCCCTTTGAGCACTCAGCATCAAGGACTCAGAGCTCACTTGTTCCACATTTCACACAGATGCAGTAAAACCCTTTCACTCCCTGTCAACAAAAGTCAGCCACATGCAGCCCTACGCAGCTTGCACTGTATGAAAGTGCCAAGAGCAGGCTTTGGCTCCACAGGAGCAACACAGATCCACAGCAACTTTCTCAAAAGCTTGCTCAGGGCACAAAAGCTGTTCCACTTCCATTTGGACAGAGTCCCCAAGCAGCACAAGGTGACACGCAGCATCCAAGCACTTACACTGTCAGCCTTCAGCAGCTAGCTCAGATATTGCAGCTGGCTCCAGTCCACATCATTGCGAACAAGGACAGGACATTACATTGTCCATCAGACCTGATGCAGTAAGCCAGGAGCTTCAGCACCTCCAGGGAAACAAAATCACCTTTGAGCAGGGAGAATTTACTGCCCAGGCCATCCCAAGGGACACGGCTGCCAGCACTGCCCTGGCCAGCGTCTCTTCACTGCACAGGGTAAAGTCCAAGGAAGAAAGAGCAGCTTCACCTTCCTGACTCTTCACACCCCTCGATCCCACCACAGACTTCTTTCCTGCTTCTGCCTCCTTCTCTCAGGCAGGTGCTGCCCCGGCTGAGGACGCAGGTGGAGGAGCCCCACCAGCAGCCCAGCTCGCGCAGCTCCACTGCCAGCAGCTGACACACAGGTGCCCAGCAGGCCAGGCTGACCAGGCTCAAAGACCTGCCCCGAGACGGCTGCACAACACCCCAGGGATCTGCAGGGATCACTCCCAGCCACTCTCCTAACTGGCGTGACAACAAACCCCCACAGCCCTGCTCCTACTCTACCAAGCCCAGAGATCCCTGGGGGGTCCCCATGCTGGTCCCAAGCCCATGCACTCGGCCTCCTCTGTCCCAGCTCGAGGGCAAGTCAAGAGGTGGAGGGGAGCAAGCAGGCACGCAGCAGCCTGTTGGTCCACCCAGGAGCAGGAGCCCAGCTCCCATCTGTCAGCAGCCCGGCACCCCGGGGCTGCAACTCATTCCCCCAGAGCAGGAAGACAGAGGGGGCAGACACCAAGGGCAGGGCAGAGGCACCCAGCATCCCCCATCTGCGTGTGCTCTAGCACCAGCACCTGTGTGCTGCCAAACAAAGCCCTGTGCTCCCAATCAGCCACGGAGCATCCGTCCCTCCTGTTTGCTGCTGCTGCTGAAGCGGGTTTCACCGGGGCTGTCTGCATTTCAGCAGGGAGACATTCTGGGATCTGAGCTACTGCATCAATTAATATCATATTAATGAAGTGCTTTGAGAAGGCAGGCATCTGAGAGCAAACCCTCCCCCATCCCTGCTAGCTTCTGACTCCCTGTAACACTCCCGCTAGCAAAAATGCCTGCTAGATTGTATCGCGATCTCTGCCATGCAGCTCTCCCAGCACAAGGCTGCCGTACGCCATTTCAGCCACAGACAAGTGCCTCCGGCTTGGAAACATCCCGTGATGACCCACATTGTCACAAACTCACAGCAATTATCCAGCCTGACCCTGACAGGGCAAGCGTGAGGGCTGGCTGTCAAAGCAGGCACTGGGACACTGACCACAGGCAGGAGGCTGAATCAGCCCGACAAATGCTGCAGTCCCTTCAAGGGGCAGAGCCCAGCCAGCAATGCTGGCAGGCTCAGCTCCTTGCGGGGGTTAGGAGGAAGCCGTATGGCATGCCCAGCTTGCTCAAATCTAGGCCAGAGCATTGCAAAAATGTTCATCAGTCCTTCCTCAAGAGAGGGAATGGAGGAGCAGGCGCTGATCTCCTCTCTGGTGACCAGCGATAGGACCGGAGGGAAGGGCTTGAAGCTGCGACAGCAGTGGTCACGGCACCAAGCCTGCTGAGTTCAAGAAGCGTTTGGATAACACTCTCAGACAGATGGTCTGATTTTTTGGGTCGTCCTCTAGGGACCTAGGACTTGGACTAGATGATCTTTTGGTCCCTTCCAACTTGGGATATTCTGTGATCAGAGGGCAAGGGAGGGGATTCGTGCTGTCCCCTCCACTTGTTCACCAGAATGAGACCACGAGCTTAGTGGAACATGAAGCACATGAAGCACACCTGGGTAGAGATCCAGCTGTGCACAACTCCACCCCACACTGCGATCGCATCAGCTCCAGTGACCTAAGCACGCACAGCCCAGCCAGCACTCAGCAGATGACCGTGGACAACACCACCATGGATAACTCTGGCCTTGCAGGTTGTCCTGCCCACATGTGGTGGGACTGAGCTTCAAAGCAACAGCATGGAAATGGCCAGGCAGGCTTATAGCTACAGTGGAAATTGCCACCAAAACACAGCAGGAGCAGCTGTGTTTTCTCTATCTGTACCCCCTCTGCTACTTTCAACAGTCATCCTAAAGTCAGCTGTATTTCTTACAGATGTATTACACACTAGACCAAGGTAACCAGCAAGGATGTACTCATGCCATACTATCAGAAAGCATTTTTTTGGTTCCTCGGGGAAGAGCCCCAATGAAATTGCACAGGTAGTAGTCCTTGCTTCATGTAGGCATGCATATACTCTGGCCCAGACCAGACCTCAAAGGGTATTTTTGTTTCTGCAGAGTAGTGGTAGAACAACATCACTATCAGGAGTTGTAATAAATCTCTCCTAAAAGGCAATGCTACTGAGAATTCAGGCTGGAAGTTTCCTGACCCAAAGGTGAGCATCACTGTTGGGTTTGTGTTCTTGGCAAAAATTCCACCTTCCCTTGGAAAGCAGTAGACCTCACTGTCTGGCAAGGGGTGCCCCACACCTTTGCACAGCATCACTCCCCCGCTTTGTGACTTTTGCCACCTCCCTCTGGTCACTGGCAAAGATGAGACACAACATTTTGTCAGGTGCCATGCCATACCGTGCTCAGCAGGAGCAGACACTGCCAGATCAATAGTGCATCTAACGAGAACATTTAATTGCTTCTCTCGTATGCAGGGGTACTGTTCCCCAACGGGACAATTAGAGAGGAAAACCTGCAGGACCACTCCCAGTGCTGCAGCCCTTCATGTTGGGCCACCTGGATGATGGCTCCGAAGGGCCAGAGAAGGGTGTGAAGGAGCTGCCCGTCCCCCCCTGCAGCCCGTCCCCCCTGCAGCAGGCTGCCCGGGTGCACACCTAGCTGCCTCCGGATGAGCCAGGCCAGCTTTCTGCTGGCAGTCACCACAGCAAGCACAATTTGCTGATTACAAAGGGGATATGTCATTTAAAATGAACATTCAGATTCCCGTCTCTTCTACCCGTAACAAAATGCCTCGTGAAATGGCTTATTCTGCTCTGCCATAGAAATCTGTTTCCATTCAAAAGCCTGATACGGGCAGAGAGAGGGAGCGGGGGAGCAAAGCTAAAAATACCTTCTGAAGGATACCACGGCAGCAACAGATTCACAGGAAAATGAAGTGGGAAGGGGGCTGTGAATGTGTTAAGATCCTGTTTAACCTCTCCCCAGCCACCTAAAAATCCACCCAAGTCAGAAACGATACTTCAGCATTTCCTTTGTGCAAAAGATGACTCCACCCTGTGTTTTCCTCTTCATCTGATACTCCATGAAGTATACCGGCACACATCTCTGCTCTGCCACCAGTCAGTAAGTAGGGCCAAGGCAGTGGGTTAGTAGGAACAGAAGAGGAAAGAGTCAGGTGGGTGGAACCTGGCAGAAAAATTCTACTGTAAATCCTCATTCAGCATCGGCTCAAACGCGGGATGCATTTTACACTAGCACAGCACCTGGAGCCAGATTTGACCACGTCTCCAATACCCTGGAAAGGTGCATCAGTCTTTTGGACCAGACTGGGAAACAGAAGAGATAAGGCAAAACAAAGCCCAACAAGACTACCATGGGGTCTGATTACAGCTGATGGGGAGAGAGCTGGCTTCTGAAAGGGAAATGGATCAGATATTAAAGTGATACCACATTTCATCTCTACAAAGAGACCAAGTACACAAATAAAACTGCTGATCTGCTGGGAACAGCAGATCTGCAGCTTCAACCTCATTTGTCTCGTGGTTTGAGCACAATGGGGCCAGCCCAGTCTCCTCTCCGCTCTGTGATCACACCAGACCCAGCCAGGATGCTCCTTGCCCAGACCCAGCTGCTCCCACACAGGGCAGACTCGTTCTGAGACACCGTCAAGCCCACAGGACAGCTAACATTGGATGAGGTTTTTTGTTTTGTTTTGTTTGTCCCCTATGGAGGGAACCATCAGCATAAGATGGAAGGAAATTCCCTCCCCTTCCAGACCATTATTTTCTGTGTTTCAGGCTCTGTCCATTACTCCCTCCCTCCCAGACAGTAAGCCTGTGATGTGTGCATGACTATGCACATGTACATGCATACACTATAAGCAGGCACTACATAATTCTCAGCTTCAATTCAAAGCACCCTCAGCTGTGTACTGAGACATGCAGACATGAAGCATTTGTACCAAATCACCGAACAGAGTTCTAAGATGACCCTCCCTTTCCATATAGCCCTACATTCCCCTGTCCAGCACAAGGAAAACAAACCTTGGCTTCTGCCCCAGCTGTAGAAAAGCTCAACCAAAACACCTCCTGTTTCGGATGCCACTATATACCCCCAAACAGTTCACCTCCTTGGAGAAAGGAAGGGTGGATGGAGCAACTATCATCCTAGATGAGGGACATCCACAGGCCTGGGCTGAACATCCTACTTTGCACCAAAGACACACCATGGGGACAGCAGAGCTGCTGCAGAAAGCGTGCTTCCACGGCAGCAGACACAGACACCCAAATCTCTTTCCTTTCACACTCAGAGTCCTTGGACAAACCACAAGCTTCCACTCAAGGGCTGAGAGGATAGATGGGTTTGGAACCACAAGGAAATACTGTGCCACGTCCCCACCAAGGACAGTCTCTTCCCACCACTGTTCCCATCTCCTGTAATCCAGACAAGGCGATGAGCAGGAGAAAACCCGCTCGCTCGGCAGGCTGCCACCCTGAGTAACAGGGAGGCCCAAGGCACGCAAATCCATCCAGCCAGGAAGGAGATACCAAGGCAGACAGCTCTCAGACTCCCACCACCACCACAACTTCTTCCTTGCTCAGAGGAGAGCACAAGCCAGCAGTGAGCCCCAATCCAGGCTCAAACCCCCGCCCGCCCAGGTGGAGGAAGAGCCCACACTGCTCATAGCTGCCGAACCTCCCAGGTCTTCTGGCACAATCGCCACGGTTGTGACAAACCCAAACCTGCTGACTCACAGCCACCTGACTGCTCTAATGAGAACAATAAGCCACGCAGCCATCACTGTCACAGCCTCAGCACAAGCACGTTTTTAGATGCTGTGTGAGAGTAACTTATCTGTAACCGTACAAGTCTTCCTGCGCAGGAGCTTCCAGCCACCAGGCCTGGGAATCTCCGCCATTCTGTGTTGTTTTTTTTATCTATGCTCAAAACAGAGCTTCAGATTTCAGAATAGGCTCAGACCTTCAAGTGACAGGCACCACATGAAAGTCTACTATATAGCTAAACACAGGCCTTCCAGACACCCACACAGATCTGCCACCAAGCCTGAGCCCATGCTCAACCCATCTCCTCACACACGCTTCCCCATCAGCATCCCAGCTGTCGCTCAGGCAGCATATCACTGTGCCCAAGGCAGCAGGGAATTGTCATCATTTCATAGCTGAATAAAATTAAGGCAAAGGACACTCAAGCGAAGCCTGTGAGACCAGGCAGGAAACCCAGAGCGAGCCTGGGAACAGCCAAGCCCACCTCCTGTTCTTTAACCAACAGGCCATTCTCCACAACTTCCTAATTTAGAAATCCTAATTATCTTCAGGAAATATTTTTCTAGGAACAAAATTAGACAGGCACCTGACCGGTCTTTCTGTCCATGCAACCCCCTTTTAGTTATGCAAAACTCTTCAGCAGTGCTAGAGCAAGGAGTGTAGGCAACACAGAGGCACTTCAGTTATACACGGGACAAGGGCTTGGTGCTGCAAGCAGAAAGCAGGAGAGGTTATTCTGTAAATCGAGGAGAGATTCACCTCCTCACCAGGACCAAGGTTGTCAACCAGAGCTTAAAAGGGAACTCAGCTGCCTTGGGGAAGAAAATTGATTTTGAAAAATTTCCACCAAGGCCTTCTTCAGTCAACCTGGCCACCTCTCCTGGCTTCCCATGAACAGCATGCCAGAAGACACTTGCCCTGCAAGGCTGTCATATGTCATGGTGACGATGGCAGCAGCCCAGGAAACAGGACTCACTAAGCTCTTTGCCTGCACTAGACAGGAAAGGTACCAAAACCTTGTGCACCAGGAGTGCAGGCTCTTTTCTACAGTCATGCTTTTTGCACAGAAATACAACCCCAGACATTTTTTTATTTTTTTAGAAGCTTTGTACAAAACAAAACATCTCTCCTGAGAGTTTTGGAAAAGGCTGATGTCTCAAAAATCAGTAAAAATAAAAATGCTGGATAGTTCTAGCTACAACATCAATGCTTAACCAAAATGGTGGGAAAAAACCTTCCTGCAGAGCCAGCCTACCGTCAGTGCAAACATGCAGGCTCTGCAGCTAACCCAGAGCAGCATCACACCCTCCCAAGACACCCTGAACCCCTGCGGTCACAACCGGGGCTCTGCTATTTACAGCAGTGTCTGGTTTAATGACTCCATCGCCAGCTGAAGCTGCTGTTAAAGCAATAAACATGGCACAATGATTGTGAAGAGATGTGAATGCTCTGCTCACAGCAGTGGCTGCGAGCAGGGGAGGCAGCTCACGCCCCCAGGGGATGGCTACAAGCTGATGATTCACCAAATCTGGGGATTGCCCTTGCATAAGAAGGGAATGATTTGGACGAAAGGGGGTAATTGTATACCTGCCATATGCTACAATAACAAGGGTCTGACACAGCTCAAAGAACACACCCTGCCTCTCCTGCCAGGCTGGGGGTCCTCAGGGAGAGCATGGCTCTGAGCACCCTGGGGAGACCTGCACAGGCTCCGTGCCTGCCAAACCAGAAGCCAAAAACATACAATTAAAGAGCAATTGACTTGTCAGGATCACTACCCAAATCCAGCCTTCCCTCAGCTCCAAATGTGCTTGAAGACAACATGGGCACACTGCTGAAGGCCACAAGGACAGTTCCACAGCCTGCATAGCTGTGGCAGCTCAAGTCAAAGGGACGAGAGGCAGGGACAGAGGGCTGCAAAGGAGCCAGAGGGCTGCCAGGCAGCAGAGGGCTGCCAGAAGCAGACCTCGGTAACAAAAGGCTTCCCACACCTCAAGCTGTTTGGATGCAAAAGCCACTTTGAACAAGCCCAGTGTGAGAATATGAGGGAAAATGACAGCTAAGTGCAGGCAGAGGCTGATGCCTCTCTAGGTAGCTGGAAAAGCCACACCTCTCAGGGCATTTCAGCGGGGGGTGGCAGATCAGGAGTCACCTCACACCATCGACAGCTACATCAAACGCGGCTTTTCCATCGCCTGCTCCTGCAGCATTGCTGCAAATCTCCAGCTGCACATACCCAGACCTTTGTTTGTCCACAGAAGGGTCCCTACCACAACCCGCTGCGAGAGAAGGGCTGGGCGTGCAGGAGGGAAACAATACCACTGCAGAAGCAGCAATGGAAACGGCGTTTTCAACAGAAAGCACTGACAGAGAAGAGGGCCACACGGATCCCCTAAGACGATCTCCCGGGTAACCAGCCTATGGAGAAAATGCTGAGCTCAAGGATACCTCCAGAGCCCACCTCCTGCCATATGACGATACTCCAAAAATAACCGCAGAAATATGCGCGGACCCATTCCAAGTTGTTCCTGGCTCTCCGCGCATTCTCCCTCAAACCATAAATCGCCTCCCCAAAAACCAAAGCCCCGCGGCTCTTACAGCCACCCGCAGCTCCGGGCGGCTCCCTGCTGCAGGGCCGGGACCCGACCCTCACCGCCGCCTCCTCCTCCCCGCACCCCGGGCGGGCAGCGCGGCCCCAGCCCCTGCCCCTACCCCGATCCCCAGCTCCTCACTCCCGGCCGCTCACCTGGGCCCTCTCCGCCGCCTCCTCCTCCTCCTCCTCCTCCTCCGGGGCGCGGCCCCACGCCGCAGCGGCCGCCGCCTGCCGCCTGCCCGCCGTGCGGCGGGAGCGCAGCGCGGGGCGGCGCTGCGGGAAGGGACCGGCCCCGAGCCCGAGCCCGAGCCCGAGCCGCGCCGCCTGCCCGCCCACAGCCACAGCCCCGCCTGCCGGGAGCCGCCCCTGCCTCGGCCCGGCTCGGCTCTGCCCCGAGCGGAGCTGTGGCTGAGCTCGGGGTGGTTGTCTGGCTTCGGTATTTTCTGGCTGCCCCTCTCCGGGGGGTGCCGGTTGCTCTCCACCCACGCGTGCACCCCCCCAGCACCAGGCTCCGCTGTAGCCATCCACGAAACCTTTGTGGAGGACAAAGCTGAAGCGGCCCTCTCTGCCCTGCAGATGCTGAGGGTGGAGGAGAGGAGTGGGGTGTCAGGCACAGGTTAGCATGGGGCTGGGCTTCCCCCTTCCTGGCTATTCTTGTCCTGATGCCCAGGGCCAGCAAGCGTGTGCTGTGCTGGGCTCCAGCTGGGGCACGCAGGGCTCCAAGCACTGTGTGGTGTCCCTGGATTTCCCTGTTCTGCCAGTGACCCCAGGAAATGTAGGTCTGACCGGTCTGACCCAGCCCTCAGCACCCTCACCGGGACAAGGAACTGGAACTGGAACGAGTCTGGCTTCTTCGACTGCTTTATGAAGTGTCCCTTTATTAGCCACATCGAGGCTTTTTCCTGACAAGCCACACAGCAGCAGAGAGCACCAGTCACAAAACGAGGCTGCATGGTCCAGCGGTTAGAGCCAAGGCAGCACTGCCAGCAGGATTGTGGGCTCTAATCCCCCGCTGAGCTGTTGACTCACTGTGCAAACCCAGGCAGGTCCTGCCTCTTTGTGCCGCAGCGAAGCCCAGCTGGAAAGTTGGGTAAATAGCAGGAACCTCTTGGAGGAAAAAAAAAAAAAAAAAAAAAAAAAAAAAAAAAAAAAAAACACTGTGCCAGGGCCAAGCTCACCAAGCTTGAGGGAGGGCTTTCATTTACAAATAAATGACATTTAATCTTACTGCTCAGATTCCCCTTGCAGACATAGTTTTCACCTTCAGGCCTCTACCACAGTGCTGTGCTACCAGGTGCTGCTGAATGGGTGCCACCCCTTGCTGCTGCAGCAGCTGCAGTGCAGTCACAAGGGGCATCACTTGCCTGTCGTGCTGTGCTGGTTTTGTAGGGAACTTTTACAGGATAAAGGTTGAACGATATTGTTGCTAAAATAGGCACTGTTGTAGATCTGTGCACAGTCTTGAAGACTATTACTGCCTGTTTTCATCTTTCAGTTCATCCAATTGGAAAAAATAACAGTTCCTGCCTGATGGGTCAGAGTCTGTCATCCTCTGAAAAGAAATTTAAACGTTAAAAGTGAGTTTAGGTCAAAAACAAACAGTGGTTGACCACATACATAAGATATTCGTGATAGTTTTCTAATACCTAGCATGGCAGTATTCCCCCTGTGAAGCCAAGGAGCCAGCACAGGAACATGCAAAACAAATTCCTCCAGTGAGGAATCCCTTCTAGCATTGGTACAAATGGCGTAGCCTGAGCTGTCTTCCACTTACTAGGAAGTTAAAACTCCTCAGTTTAAGCTAAAATAACAGTTTCAGCTAAAACCAAATGCCCTCAGCAGTGCCGAAGACATGGAAAATGCAATTTATATGCATACTTAGCCATACAGCCCTCTGCCCACTGAAATGAAGAAGAGCTTAATTTGCTAAATATTGATCACCCCATCTTATGATGGATCCTCTTCTGGTTATTCAATAACAGACAAATAAGCTTTTGTACATCCTCATCATATTCCTGCTCAGTGATGGGAACAATAGAGATACCTGCTCAGGCCACACATTACAAATGGGGTGGTGGGAAGGGAACAGGTTTTTTTGTTGTTGTTTGTTTGCTTGTTTGTTCCCCGGAAAGCACTGAGGAAGTGAGAACTTTACAAGGTTTTTGGGAGCTTAACTGAAACAACAACAATCCCAAAGAAACTCAAAACAGCCCATACTTACTCAGTTGTTTCTTCAGAAAAATCCAATAAATTTCCCAATAAGTTAGCTTTTAATTAGAAAAGTTGTTTTAAATATCCAATTATTTTAAATATCCATTTAAAAATATATTATTATATATATATATATATTTTAAATATCCATTTAAATATCCATGATCCACTAGCAGCCCTAGGGAACTGTCTGTCCACCCACACCATGTTGGACATGGAGACCTTTGTTGCTCAGCTGTGCACGAGGGAAATCCCTGAGCCTCCTGCAGTGGCGAGGTGATGGAGGAGCCTGCAAGCACTCCTCACTGCTTGGACCACCTGGGACCCACGCTTTCGCAGCTGAAGTGAGATCTCCTGGCCACACTCCCATTGTCTGGCAGAATCGGCCTGAAAAAACAACATAAGAAAATACTAATGCCAGTACAAATAAATGAGGACTGGCATAAAAGGAAAGGCCTTGCAGATGTTTGATGTTTCAATGGTAGGACAGATTTGGTCACTGGGCTCTTACTAGATGTCCTCGAGAACTTGTATTTTTATAGTTTTTTAAAATTTTCCGGCACGTTTTCCCATTACAACTAAAATCTGCAGTGAGTCTGGCCTGGATTTATGGATAGAAACCAAAAGAGGTCAGGACATACTTCTGTAGTGACCCTTGACTGCATTTCTACATTCCTTGCTGTTACATGGTTTCTATTAACTCCTGTCTCATCATGACCGCTTTCCCTGCTGGAAGCAGTGTTAGCACTCCTTCCAGGCACAGAGCAAACTATTAATTAGTCCTTGCAATAACAGTGTCAGGGAAGCACACCTCTGGTTATTAATAATCGTTGCAAAGTGTTCGTCATCAGATCTGCAAATACAAGGATGTAGCAAAAGTCAGTGTGATCATGTTCCTGCCCACTTGCAACAGGAGGTGAACACATCCCCGTGTGCATACACGTGCACACACACAGGCACGCACAAGCACAATCTGGTTCACTGCCAGATCTGCCTTGCAGTTGTCAAGCCCTGCCTGTGACCAGCTCTTGGGCTGTGGGGGACAGTGGAGGAACTGAGCGCACCGAAAGCTTTTAATCCATAAAACCCAGCAGCATGGAAAGAAGAGCATGTGGTTTTGGAAAGAGATTATTCTGAGAATCCTTGCCTGAGCTGCTGCTAGAAGTAATGCTCTGCGGTGACAACCTTTCTTGCCTCTCTTGTTTATGCAGGCCATGAAAAGGCCCTTTGTGGCTCTCAGGGAGCCAGCTGCCAGCTGGGAGCAGTGAGATACTCCATGTGCTCCTCATCTCCTTCCCACTTGGCAAACTTGTGCCTGCAGTGAGGTACAGGGTGCCTGACGGTTGAGGGGGGCTTGCAGAAGCAGCCAGCCCTGCTGGAGAGGGAGCACGACTCCTGGCACTGCACTCCTGGGCACTTTCTGCCCTGCATGCCTTTTGGAGGTGGGGAACCCACTGGTGAGCTTCCAGCAGCTTCAGGCCAATGTTTCCATCCAAAGAAAACACATGCAGCTCTTGGTACTCATGCAGGGCCATCTGTGCCATCTTCCTCCAGGTTGTTTGAGTGGGACCCAAAGCCTGAAGAAGTCTCTGGGACTAAGATATCGCCAGATAACTTAGATCAAACCTTGTATCCCTATGTGTCTGGAGCCCTGGAGTCTTTGGGGATACGCAGCCCTCCCACTGCCTTCATCCTGCTTCCCAAGTAACAAGATCTAGTGGCAAAATGCAGTCTAGGCCTGCCGATCTTCAAATGGTTGAGCATAACTTTGGGTAGTTATGCATGTCCTTGACAACTAAGAACACAAGGGACAGGAAATGTGTTTTTAAAATTTAATCAAAAGAGATTCATAACCTGCCTAATAGTTGTAACACATTCCAGCTTGGAGGGGTAACAGGATTTCAGTGGGAAGAACTGCAGCATCTCTGGGGTGCAGGGAGGAAGGCATATTTGCCCACTTTCTAGGCAGGGAACCTGAGGACTAGGGCAGGATGTGGGTTGCCTCTTGCCACGAGACCGAGTTATAAACTGCAAAGTAACCAGGAAAGCACTTTTGCTGTGTCCATCTCAGCAGACCCGTGGCACAGATGGAATCCAAAGCAAATCAGTGGTGGGCTTAGGAGACACCGGTGAAAAGAGTGACAACATTGACAACCGATTACTTCTTTTCCATGGGCTGTAAGGGGAAGGAGGAAGAGCTGGACAGATTCTGCTCCCAGTTGCAGCCTTTGCCCTCTGTGCATGTGCTTCCCCATGCTGGCAAGAGCCTTGTGGAAGACTCTCATTCCTTCGATGGGCTTTCAGCAAAGACCAGCCAGATGCAATCCTGGGTCATGAGTCCCCGGAGAGCATCAGTTCCATCCTGACAAGAGACCAGTGAGGCTGAGGATTTACCCTGAACGTCATACGATCAGCAGAACGATGGGATATCCTGTGTCTTTCCATCCTGATGCTGCCAGGAAATTATCAGTTCTCCTGAGGGGAGACCCTGGCATGTGTCTGACATATTCTGATTAAATGGATGGTTCTGACAGCTTAATTAACTGCCAGCTTGAGAATGGCAGGGGTTGACCAAAATGAGTCTGACACTAGACTACCCACTGAGAGCCAAGCCGAGACCCACCCAGCAGAAACCCTAGGCACCAAGGAGAGAAAAAGCAGAAATAGATGAAGAACAAAGCGGAAACTGTGGAGCACAAACATGCTAGTGTTTACTCCCTTAACACAAACACCATTCTGCCAACATCAGTGCTCTGAGGCAGAAAAGATTCAGTTGATGTGGCAGCACCCTTTTACAAAGCATCTTCTCCTCTCACATGGCTCCTGCATCACTCAGCTGCCCTAGCTGGACAGGTGCTCTTTAAAGCTGGGTCTATGCTAAGTCGCTGTGCTCTAGGGAGCCACAGCGGAGGGCACACTATTAATCACTGTGTTGCAGTAGGAGTGATGACTTGGAGGACTGCCCCAGTAGAAAAATTTATTTCTGCCCAAGAATTTGACTTTGTACCTAATGCTTCCCAGTCTATTACTTACTAGTGCAAACATTTTGAGAATGTGTGAACTGTGTGAATATTTCTATTAAAAATCACAGGGACATTAAAAAAAAAAAAAATAAATCTATCTGTTCTGGATTTCATATTACCCGTTACAAGCCCTACTGTCCCTGCTCTTGAACCCAGATAACTTTGTGCAAATCTCAGTTTCTAACACATGTGGGTACCAAAGAAAAAGAAAAGTGAAACCTAAAAGCTGGAAAGTCAGAAAACAAGAGAGGGTCAAAAGTGATCCAAGGTCCTCTTTGGGTGGAAAAAGACCCACATCACAAGGGACTGTTATAATCATCCAGGCTGGTGCCTCACCCAGTGAAGCCTGAAGAACTACTCCATAGCCTCCTGTGCAGCCTGGGACTGATGGCTGGGCAGATGTCCATGGGAAGGACAGACAGCTGAGGCATGGTGGGGAGCTGACCGCCGCTCTAAGGAAGTTAATGACCTCTGCTGTATGAATCAGACCACATTCATGGCTCACACTCAGTGAAGGACCAAAGATGAGGGGGCTGCAGAAGGACCATGCATCAGAGCTGTTTTTCAGCCCCTGCCATGTCCCACAGCCAGCACACCAGGGCCTCAGCAATTACAGACCCTGTTGGACCACTCATGTAGACCATCTCTAAGAGGGCAGGGGCATGGAGAACACGTCTTCGGGAAAGCACAAACAATCTGGCAGTCTGGCAGTGCCATGGTGTCAGAAGCCATGGCCCTCTCCAGCCTCCCGCAACTAGGAAGGCCCTGCTTCTTGCTCTCTCCAAGTGCCTCTTTCTCCTACTGCTCCTGTTCTGGAGCACATGGCTACTCCCAAATGGTCTAAGCCCCTGGGGGAACTTCTTTAATTGAGCCCCAGCACTGACCAACTGATCCAAAACCTGCCTGGAGCTGTGCAGTTCACCCCACACCCCTGCTCTGGACCCCCATGAAGGCACAGAAGGACAGTCCTCACTGCTGGATACACTGATCAGGTGCTTTTCTGGTAAAAGCACCTTGCAGACATCCTCAAAAATACCACTGAAAATGTCAGACCTCAAGCCCAAACCCACGCTGGCATTGGAGCAAGGCCAGGTCCTTCCTCCTTGGTCTTACAAGGCCAAAAGTCAGCTGTTTTAGGGGACTGGCAAGACACCCATGTGTCAGGCAGATATGGGACAGCCAGTCCATGGGATAACATGACACAATTTCTAAAAGTTAGGTGCTGGTTTAACATCAGCTGCTTCACATTATCCATGTAAATATCTCTTTCAGCTGCAGAATGTGGCTGTCCTCTAACCATGTGAGCTCTTCGCAGCTGTAATTGCTGGGATAAATATGAGTCGATCATTTCTATTATGGAAAAATTTTAGGACCAGAATTAGTATTATGATCTCTTATCAAATGCTGATAACAATGTTTCCCGGGTCAGCTTTATTCCACAACAAGACTCTGAGCAGCAATTGAGCAGCTCCCAGTTGTCGCATTTTCAGCCCTGGCCCTGTAGCTAAGGAGCAATGCAGAGGAACTGAAATTAGCTGGAAAATGACTTTCAATCAGCCTTGCTAAGTTGCCATGAAAATTCAACAATTCAAGTGCAAAGTCTCTATGTCTGTTTGCTTTTTCCATCGTGGCAGAGAGAACGTAAATCCAGTGATATTTTAAGACACCTGTCAAAAAATGCTATTCCCCACCTTGGGTGAAGTGACAAGGCATTATGCCATGCTGCTGTCTGCCAGGGTGCAGCCTCAAATACTCATCTCTGTGCCATGAGGGTCACCACGTGCTGAAGGTTTGTGAGTGGCCATCAGTAAGACAAAAACAAGGTTGTGAAGTATTCTACCCCTTTGAACTGTTAATGGCAGGCCCTCTTTTTCTTTGAAATACACAAACTGCTGGGGAACAGCATGACTATTAGATAGAATAAGCAGTAACCTGTGCATTCCTTTTTTTTCTTTTCCTGCCATTAGAAGAGAGCTGATGGTCACAGCTTTTGGGGAGCTCCCAGCACCTGATGCCTTAGCACCAACTACTGAGGATGTATTGTGCATTTACTGCTGGGTGCTCACCTTCCTGAGGCACCTATATGACAGAGGGCTATGGAGTCCCAGCCCCTCTTGCCCATAGTCCTGCCTGGTGCGGGCTCTTTTTCTGGTGGGAAAAAGCCAGGTAGCTTCTGTGCCCACCTCCCCCAGATCCTCAGCTGCACCTGTAGCCCTCCATCAGACCAGTCTTCTACATCCTCTAAGTGAAATCAAACCTTCCCCAGACCCTCTCCTGTATCCTGCTGCTGGCACCTGTAGGCGGCTGCCTGCAGCTCATGCTGAGCTGGCAGTGTTGTCATTGCCTGCTTCCTGCTGCAGCAGCGTGGAGGCATCTTCGACACCAGTTCCACCCTGCATGGAGAGAAGTTCACCACATACCAACTGGCTCTTGGGTTTTCTTTAACCAAGGGGTTAAAAAAAATGTTGAAAAGCTCCTGCTTGACAGGAGGAAAACTTCTGAAAGTTAACTATTAACCAGCACCTAATAGGGAAGGAAATAAATGTCCCATGAGGCTGGAAACTATTTGCCCATGTGTCCACCTGGTGCTGGGAGGATAATCAATCTTAATTAGCCTGGGTGAACTGCAAGGTCACAAGGGAGAGAGGTAGAGCTCTGAGAAGTGGAACAACCAAATGAGTCTTAGAAAAGAGAAGGAGGTGGTGAGGGTGTGCAGCCACATGCCCACAGGCTCCCACACAAAATCTTCCTTCCAGCCCAAGGGACTTCAAGGGGCATGGGCTTGGGGACAGAACTCTGTCCTGGTCTTACAGGGCCTCTCATATCTGTGGAGAAGTAACCTACAGGATGGCATTTCCTGGATCTCCATTGTCCAGGAGAAGGGGAAGCCCCTTCAGGAGAAACTGCCAGGGGAGGCAGAAGAGCCTCCACAGCTGGTTCCAGGCCCAGTTCAATGGACTCTGCATGAGTTGGTGCCTGACTTGGCTGGGGGGTTCTCAGGCTAGCCAACAAGGACTGACAGACAGAGGCAATACACATATATGTGTCTTGTACCTTCAGAAAAGCACCCTGTAAACCCAGCAGATCCCCTCCAAGTGGCTACAGGGCTGCCCTTTTATTTTTTCTGGGATGAGAATGGGGAGCACTCAACCTGTCACCAGGCAAGGTTCCCCATGGCTCTCTCCACACAGTGACTCAAGCACCATGCATTCTGTAATCCATGCTCGGTTGATGCTAACCAGGCAGAAAGGAGGGCACAGGGAGCATGCTGCCATGAATACAGAGCGGGCTTGTTGGTGACAGACAGCACCGTCCACGTGACACTAATGAATATGAGGCTAGGACAGGATGCAGCACCCTGGCTCAGCTCCTGTCCTGGATAGAGTCAGGAAAGCAATTCAAATGGAAATGTCTTGCTACTGAATTAAATAGCTGCTGTGAGAAGGAATAAGAATAAATAGGAAGAACTAGAAAGGAGAAGCGCAGCTGCAGGGATGGGAAAGATGGAGAGCAGTAGGGGTACAGCAGCAGAAAGATGATGGAGAAGATGCAAAACAGAAGCAGACTTAGGGGAGGGGAGAGGGCAGTGGGGCAGAGGAGCAGATCAAAACGGGAAGAACTGAAGATGTAGTTATGGAGCTGGCTTTCACATTCACTGGTGCAGCTCACCAAAACTGCTTCCATCCCTTAACCCTGGGCAAAGGTCCCCTGCAGGACCTTTGCAGGAGGATGAGCAGCTTCTTAGCAAGAGCTTCACCTGCCCCACCTGGTCCCACTTCACTGGGGAAGCCTGCTGGAGGACATCTGCCGGCACCACTGTGGGTGCCAGAGAGCCCCAGAGGGCAAATGAGCCCACAAGGAGCTGCTCCTCTGCATGCTGTTTTGGAGCAGCTAGATCCCAGCCAGCCTTTAACACTTCATGACATGGGCCAAGGAAAACCTTCCTGCAATCTTAATACCTTCCCTAAATCTCTTTGTAAGCAAGTCAAGCCAATTACTACACAAAATATTCTTGGTAGACCTGAGAAAAATGATCTCCTTCAATTGTTTTTTTAGCATTTCAGAAGGCTGTTGTCATACCCCTGCTCAGGTGCTCATTGTTCTCAGGTTTCAGAGCTAGACAGAGTCAGTTTGTTCCTCTTGCATCTCATGTTTTCCAAACTTCTGACTAATCTTGTAACATCGTCTGTGTACTTTCTCATGTATACCAACTCCTCCTTTTAATGACCAGCACAAAATCCAGCACGATGCTCGTCTGGCTGAGCTTGCCCCAAGGGTGAGCAGAACAGTGTTGTGTCCCTGCCTTAGGAGGGACACCCAGCTTACACCACCCTTCATGTTCGCACAGCAGCAGCAGGCTGCTCAGCCTGATCTACAGGGATTCACAAAAACTCCCCAGCAGCAAGATTGCTCTCCAGTCAGTGAGTTTCTGCTTGGTATTTGTCCATTCCAGTTTTCCAGCTTTGCACTTGTTCTCACTGAATTGCATTTTATAAATTGCAAGCAATTACTGAGTGATCGAGATTTAAAAAACAAAACAAAACAAACAAACAAAAAAAAACTGATCACGTCCCTCTAAACTGTTGCAGCCCTTTGCTATTTGCTATTATTTCAGCATTTTATAAGCATAATCACTATTCCATCAACCTCTTGGCTAAATGAAAATAGTGAACAGGACGTATCCACAAAGTGACCTCACTTAACACGTCTTCCCACTCTGAGAGCATCTAAGCAGTCCCTGCTTGCAGCAGTTTTTAACCAGTTGTACATCCAGCTCAGAGATGTTTCAAATGCACTCCATCACTTCAGTTTTCTGCAGAGCACATCCCATGGGACAGCACCAAAACACAATGAAAGTCAAGACATATATCTTCTGTTGCCTGTTATCAGCAGTGCCACCTCCCCTGTCAATAATGGAAATTAGATTGGTTTAACATGTTGTATTATTAGCAAATGCTCGTTGGCTGTTCCTTGTCACATATTATCCTTGAGATGCTTGACAAGCGATTGTGTAATAATTTCATTCTGTATCTTTTCAGACACCAAAGTAACTAATGTATAATTTCCCTTTCTCCCTTTTCAATGCAATGTACTAAGTTTTGCCCTCCTGCTGTCCTCAGGGACCTCATACGTGCTCCATCTGTTTCCTGAGATAATTACTAATGGTCAGAGATTACTATGGCTAGTTCCTTACGTACTCCAGGGTAAATTTTATCATACCTTGTAAATTTCAAATTGTCCATGCTACATCTTCCAAACTTGTTGTTCTGTTTTTGTTCCTAGTCTCCTGTTGCTAGAAGTACTCTGGTCATAGTTAACCCTTCTGTAAATATTTAAAGCTTAAAAGGTGTTCAACTATTTAGCCTTCTCACATATCATCTAGAATTTGCTTAATTATCTCATTTAGAAGTGGACATGGACTTTCGTGTACAGATTTTCTTCTTCTAGTCTTATTATATCTAGGCAGAACTGATTTTCTGTCTTAGTCTGTTTGATTTAATCTCTCCACGCTTGTACTTACCTTTATATTCATCTTTATATATACATCTCTGATGTATAACAGTGCTGCCCTACTCCCTTGTCCCATCCTGAATGGGTTCTGCCTTCTATACTGATGTACCCAGCCTGTGCTGTCCCATCGAGTCCCTGTTATGTTCAGTGGCTAGGTGATGTTCCCAGCAATTCCCTTTTGTCCCCCTTCTCCTGGCATTTTTGTCTGTCCCACTCAGATCTCAGGAGTCTGCACTGTGATCTCTCCTTCAGTCCTGTTCAGATTCCACAGCAACTTCTCACCCGTCCTGGGGATCCAGGCTTTTGTCCAGCTTTCTTGTGTCCACCCCTTGTTTCTTGTCACTCATCCTTTCAGACAGGGAATAAATCTCTGCTCACAGGACAGGTCCATCGTGGCCCTTGGATATTCTTTCATCCTTCAGCAGGCAGGGTGTCCAGCTCTGGCCAGCCATATTATTAAGAGAGCCAAGCCCTTTCTGCACCACAGGCACAAGCTGATGACTTTTCCCCTGCTGGGGATGTCCTCTGAGCTCAGAGGACTGCCAGGACCACTCAGCCTCACCAGAGCCCTACGGTCACAGCTGGCCTGTGCAGGCACACCATGGAGGGATCAGTCCCTGCACAGGAGACACCGCCTGGTGTGGCATCAGCTGAGGAGGAGCACGGTGGTCCTACCACTGCCCAGAACAGAGCTCTTCTTTGCTGTGTGAAGCCGTGGTGAAGCCATGCTGGTTGTCCCAAATCACCCCCCTGTGTTCCATGTCCCTTAACATCGCTTCAAGGAGGATCTGTCCCATGATTTTTTCAGGCATGTAGAACCAGGGAGCTAGTGCAATGCTCCTGGTGGGGCAGTGGAGGAGATCCTGAGCTGCTCTGTCACTTGAGAAGGGTTCAGCCAGATCCAGGGCTTGGAGACTTGGTTGTACAGAGTGCAGTGACCTGAGAAATGTGCCCTCTGCCTGTCGCTAGTAGGGCTGACATTGTGTGTGGGCTGTCAGTGATAGCCCCTGCTCTTTTTGCAGGTGGTGATGCCTTTTTTTTTTTTTTTTTTTTTTTATGATTTCTCTAGCATAACAACACTGACGAGGGTTTTTTGACAGTGCTTCCTGCTTGTGCTTAAAGCTCTACACCCCCTCACTGCAGATGGGTTTAGGCTTCAAAGGAATGAGCATGATGCTCAGGAGGAATTCCTGACAGTGCTGCAGTCTGCCTGTCAGTTTCAGCCCTAAATGCCCTGGTCCCTGCTGTAACTGCCCTTCCTGGGCCACATGGTCTCCATTCTACCAGCACAGAAGCACAGCAGAGGTTTCTACAAGATTCTTTTGTTCTTGACACCCCAGAGAAGGACTCTTTCAGCTCCTGGTCCTTCTTTTTCTTCTTGCTGCTCCCCAGCACTGATGCACAGCCTGGCCCCTGCTGCTGGCTGGCACTGTCACATCTACGTGCTGGTCTGGCTGGGTTCCTGCACCTGGCTGTGCAGCAATAGCCCAACAGAGAGGAGCTTCCCCAGCAGTGCTAAACTTCTTTTGGGTATACCCAGAGATTGTCTGTGTCACTGAGGCACCCTGATGCACTACAATGCAGGTGGGCTCCAGCAACTGGAGATAAAGAAGGTACAGAGGCACCAGGGCAGATTTGCTGTTTATAAGGTGGACAACCAAAGGCTGCTCTGCTCATGGCACTGGCAATATAGCACTGAGGGTTGATCTCCTATGACCAAGCCTTCTGGCACCTGGACATGGTGGGGAGGCTGCTCCGATGGAGCTGGACATATTTCCTGCTCCCCAGGAAATGAATGGGGGAAATATGGGGCAGCAGCAAACCCTATTGCATCACCCATTAGGATGGCAGAATCTGGACAAAAGATTGCCTGCTGAAAAGCTCAGATGCTCAGGTGGAGACATCTTGGCTTGAACTTTTTAAAGAGTCATGTCCAATGGATCAATGCCTGTAAGAGTGACCAGATTTTCCAGAATGCACCACTTGCACCAGGATGAGCCTCTGCAAAGCCAACGGCAGCCTATAGCCCCTCCAAATCCCATCCCAGCAGCCAGATCCTGTACCTGTCATAGAGGTTTCTCTAACCTTCAGGATGATGACTGCCTGAATATCCTTCAAGCAGTGATGCTTCCCCACCTGGCAAAATGAGTCCATGGTGCAAAAACAGATTTCATATGTTCCCAAAGGCATAAGGAAATGCAAAGGGAGCTTGCTGTGTAGTAAAATGCTAAATGCTCGGGATTCCGCTCAGAAGGCATTAAATCACAAAAACAAACTGATATTTTAAGGCTGGAAAAAAAAAAAAAAAAACAAAAAAAAAAAACAGAAAGTTATTCCTAGACTGAAACAAAAAGTGTAAACGCGGTGCAAAATCAGATTTCAGGTTATGTGAGTGCTGGCAAGTCAGTGTTTCTCTGGTGACATGGGATTCCGCCTATATAAATCTGAATCTGATTTTCTTATGAGTTTTGTACCTACACAACACTCAGCTTCTTATCTTCCTTCTTCCTAAGTTCTTCTTGATTTCTGCTGATTCCTCTCCCACTACTATCTCCAATCAGCTCTGAAGCTCTTGGGGTTGATATAGAAATAATAAAATGTAGTATTTGCTTGTGATTTTCATGGATTTAAGCATTTGTTCTCATGTAATGTCTCTTAGTTTGGGTTGTATACCCTAGTTTGGGTTGTATCACCAGTCTTGGTAATAAGTTAAAATTCTTGATGTGGGAATTTTCTAGGTTTGGAGAAACTTAAAACACTACAATCCATGAAAGGCTGGCTGAGAGGACTGCTGAATAATATGACTGGTGGCCTCCATGTTCAATTGTTATTCTGCTTTCATTCTTTACTATTCTTCATTGCGTCTCTCATTCCCCATTCTCTCGCTCCTGCCTCAGTCTTCTGCTCACTCCTTTCTTCCTTGGTTTCCTGGTTTCCCTATCACTCATCCTGAGCTGATAGCTGAAGACTGAGAAAAAAGGTAAATATTAGCCTTGTTCTTGAATCAAAGCACATTTTCCCAAAACTCTGAGAGCAAAGAAAGGCGGTTTCCTTAGAAGCCTGGATCCTTTCTCTTCACTGCAGTTAGTCCCAGGAAGTGCTGTCTCCAGCATCCTTCCAGAGCTACAGCCACCAAGGTCCCCTGCCCGCTGCTGACTCCACTGTTGTAAGCATCAAGCCTCCCAGGCCCTGTGAATTTCAGTCTGTGGAGCAGAGCTCAGCACCCACATGTGCTGCTGAGACTGGGGACCTGTAAAGGGACAGCCACATCCTCCTCCTGGACCACACTGGCTGGGAACTGTGGATATTCAGAAATATTTGCATTTCAAGAGCACTCTGCTTCTCACACTGCATATCACATTCTTGTCCTCAAGTCATGTCCCAGGCCTAGAAGATTCTCTCCCGTCATTTCTTCCTGTTCTCCTCCACCTCCTCCTTCCCACTGTCACCTTCCCTTCTAACCCTGTTCCCTTCTGTCAGCACTAATGCAGCCTGCTTTTAGGAAATTAAAGCTTTCATGAGTCATACAGTTCATGATGTGACGGTAGAAATGTGCAAAAGCCCTTTTGAAGTCCATCAAAAGCTAGTCTAAAAAGAGCAAGACAAGTTCTGCAGAGTGTGACTGTTCTGGACTACTTAAGAAATTGTTTGAGATACATCGAGCAGTAAGAAAGTGCAAGAAATTTGTTGGGACAGCTGACACCCAAAAAAACACCCCAGGTCAGCTTGTCTGACATCACTATGAGATTGCATGGGAAATTAAGTTCTTTCTCCTTTTGAGTTGGTCTGGTTCTGCTGTGTCTGGGATGGACCCTCTACCTCAGTGGCAGGCTGAGACAGGAGGAAGACAGTAGATAGTACAGTGGTGCCAAGGAAAATCGTGGTTCGTCTAGGAACTCCAGAGCTTTATCACCATGCTGCACTGTCACCAGGCCCATCAACGCTGACAACAGGCAGGGAACGGAGCACTGGGAAGGAAACACCCAAAGTTCTGGATGGTGTCCCCCAGCCCTGGGCTGGTTTTATTCAGCTGGATATCTGAGCTCCACCACAGCCGTTCTCTCAGTCCCCCTCCTCAAAGGGAGAGGGGGAGAAAATACAATGAAAAGTGTTCAAGGGTTGAGATAAGGACAGGGAGATCACTTACCAACTATCATCATGGGCAAAACAGACTCAGCTGTTTATGGAGATCAATGAATTTTGTTATCTATTACTAACAAACTAGAACAATGAGAAACTAAAAAACAACTAAACAAACAAACAACAACAACAACAAAACACCAAAGCAACCAAACAAAAACTAAAAACACCTTTCCCCCATCCACCCTCTTTTATGTCCTACCCCTGAGTGGCACAGGGGAATCGGGAATGGGGGCTGTGGTCAGATATTAATCAACACTTCATCATCTGCTGCTCCTTCACAATCATTCCCTTCCCCTACTCCATGTGATGTCAGGGAGAAATGAGAAGGTGCTAGCAGTCATGCAGAGAGCCATGGGGATGCAGAAGCCAAGGCTCATGGGCTGCCCAGCCTGAGGAGCAGATGACACATCACTGTAAGGGTCTCACCTGTGGTCCCAGGTGTGTTGTAGCAGCACTGGGTAGGTGAATCATCTTGAATATGGCTTGACCCTGGACGCTACTGATTAATAGGGACCAGGTGGCTGCAGCCCCTCAATTTGAGGACTGTGACATTTGCCATGAGGGACAGCCCAGAGTGCAGCTCCTGGGAGCCTCAGCTAGCTTCAGCATGGCTCTCTCTTTCCCTGCCTGGGGTTTCAGTGTCCTTCACACTCCAGAGCTGGGTGCTGACATGGGAGAAGGAGGTTCTGCTTTTATCTTCAGAGCTGATTTTCTCACCCTTCCCTGCCAGTAAAATGTAAGAGACTTTCTATGACCTGGGGCATCCCCTGCCCCTGGCTAAAGGCAAGCCCCACTGACCACGCTGCTCTTTCCATCAGGCCCTCACACCAGCAGCAGAATGCAAACCTCTAATAAACTGCAGGAAACAGCAGCCTGTAATTGTTATTTGTCATGTGTGGCCTCAGTTCACCTCACACGTCAGCAGAACAGCCAGCATCTAGACTGTGTGGCTGTACCTCATATAATCCATAAGCAAGCTGCTTTGCAGAGCATTTCATAGACAAGCTCAGGAAGTGCAGCCTAGATGAGTGAACAGTGAGGTGGATTGAGAACTGGCTGGATGGCAGAGCTCAGAGGGTTGTGCCTGGAGTCTAGTTGGAGGTCTGTAAACTAGTGGTGTTCCCCCGGAGTCAGTACTGGGTCCAGTGCTGTTCAACATATTCATCAACAACCTGGACAATGGAACAGAGTCACCCTCAGGCTCCTATTTTCGAAAAGGACAAGAAAGAGGATCCAAGGAACTACAGACCAGACAGCCTCATGTAGTTTCCTGGGAAAATGATGGAGTAAATCTTCCTAGAATTCATTTCCAAGCATATGAAGGTCAAAAGGGTGATTGAAACTAGTTAGCATGTATTTACAAAGGAGAACTCATGCCCAATCAATTTGATAACCTTCTATAGCAAAGTGACTAGCTTGGTGGCTGAGGGGACGTGGTGGTTTTAATCAGGTGGGCAGCCAAGTTTCACGGCCGCTCTCTCACTTCCCCCTCCTCAAAGAGGAAGGGGGAGAAAATACGATACAAAGAGCTCGAGGTTTGAGATCAGGATGATTTAATTAAAGGGAAAGGGAGACGGGGAAAAAAAAAAAAAAAAAAAAAGGCCACGTGGAAGCACAGAGAAAGGGAAAAAAAAAAAAAAAAAAAGGTTATTCTCTACTTCCCATCTACGAGCTATGTTTGGCCACATCCTGGCAAGCAGGGCCCCAAAGTGCATAATGGTTGTTTGGGTGGACAGCCCCCTCCCCCACAAGAGCCCATCCCCCCCCCCCCCCCCCCTTTTTGTTGCTGAGTGTGACATCAGGTGTTATGAAACATCCCTTTGGTTGGTTTAGGTCAGCTGCCCTGGTGATGTCCCCTCCCCAACACTTCCCCACTCCAGCCTGCTGGCTCTTCTGGTCTTGGAGGGAATCCTGATGCGGTGCCAGCGCTATGCAGCCATAGACACAGCACTGGGGTGATCCCACTGCTGTTCTAGCTATGAGTGCAGATCACAGTACTGTGTGGGCTGCTGCAGGGAAAGTTTACTCCATCCCAGACAGACCCAGCACAGTGGATATTGCTTATCTTGACTTTAGCAAGGCTTTCAACATTGTGTCCCATAACATCCTCATAGACAAACTAATGAACTATTGAACTGGTCTGTTAGTGGACAGTGGCATGGACTGAAAACTAGCTGAACTGCTGGGCTCAGAGTTGTGATCAGTGGCACAAACGCCAGGTGGAGGCCAGTGGTGTCCTCCAGGACTCAGTACCAGGGCAAAGACTGTTTAACATTTTCATTAATGACCCAGTCAGGGTCCTGGTGGACAAGTTGAACATGAGAAGGCAATGTGCCCTTGCAAAAATCTCCAACAACATTCTGGGCAGCATTATGAAGAGTATTGCCAGCAGGGTAAGGGAGGAAATCCTTCTGGGTAGGACTGCACCTGGAGCACTGTATCCAGGTCTTGGTTTCCCCCTGGGAGAAGAGATGTGGGCATATTGGAGAGAGAGAGTCCAGCAAAGTGTCACAAGGATAATTATGTGCTCAGAGCATGCATTATACAGCCAAAGGATGAGAGAGCTGGAACTATATAGTCTGGAGAAGGCTGAGGACAATCTTATCAATGTGGATAATGAGCCCAGCTCAGCTATGCCATACAAGCAACTTGCATTAAATTAAAACAGAGGAAGTGCTCAACTGAATTAAGAGTGCAGCTGCTCCAGCACCACAGGAAAATGTTTCGCTCTCAGAAAGGCAAGTTAGCTGAGAAAAAGTGGTGAGTGCTGGCAGAAAGGGGAGGTGGCTCAGATGCTTCCCTATGCATGCACTGAGGTACAGGGGCTGTCAGAATAAAGCATAGGTGAGCCCTGGGGAGCTGCTCTGCTCTCCAGGGAGAGGTTCAGCAAGCAGCACTAACCCTTGCCAGGGAGGTGGGCTGACTGATGCTGTGGCTGACACAGCGAAGCCATTGTGGATAGAAATGGGAAAAAAAAAAATAAAAAATGACAGAGACAAGCCTGCTCAGATGTGCCAGACCTCCAGTCTGGGAGAACAGGAAATGTATTGGTAATTAAGGCCTGTAAAAGAACATCCAACATGCCAGATCTGTCTTAAGTGAGGGCAAAGAAGGTTAACTGCAGTCATTAACGGGAATACTGATGAGAAAAACAGACAACTTTGCTGTTTTGATCTCCCTTCTGCTGATACAGTTTTATTCATTATGTGTAAATGAGATCTGCTTACCCTCCATCCCTGAGCACAACAACAGTGTATACCAACAACAATCTGTTTTACACACTGGGAAACCGAGGCACAGCAAGAGGTTGTGCACACTTTGCAATGGTAGCATTACAAACATGGGTGGCTCTGTACCTCCTACCAACAAGCTTGTCTGCAAGGCTATCAAGCTCCATAGTTCAGAAGAAGCACCTGTGTTATGCTGGATGTCTTCCTCCCTCACTGAGGTACTTGGCCAGATAAATAAACGTGGTGACTGGAGCTGTCTAGACACTGCATGATGACACCAGAGATGGAGGGCAGAGAGTGCCCATCCCCTCCCAATCCCCTGGGATGTTTCAGGATGATTCTCGTCTGCAGAGCCCCGCACGCTGGCACAGCAAGATGGTGGTTAATGGCCTTCATGAGCTGGTAGTGCAGGCAGGCTTTGTGCTGAAGATGCGACAGTGCTAATGTGTTCAGTGAGCCCAGGTCACCAGAGACAAAATGTCAAATGTCTGAAAGCCCTGACATGCTAAAATTGAGGCTGTTGTAGATGGGACCTGAACCAGGCAGAAGTCTCAACACAGAAATGCCAGTGATTTTCCCTTTGCATAAGCCTAGGGAAGCAGTAGTGAATTCATCCTGCCCCCCTTGGCTGTGGTGGATTGCTCACAGAATCATAGAATCACAGACCAACCCAAGCCAGAAGGGACCCCAAAGACCATCTAGTTCCAGACCCCCTGCCACGGGCAGGCATAATGCCCACTACATCAGGTTGTCCAGGGTTGGGACTTTTCTCCCCCAGCCCTCATCTACCAGTTCAGGGAAAGTCCTCTAGCAATTGATTTCTATGATGTTCATAACTCAAGACGAGACCTGAGGCTGGATCCATATTTCCACCATAGCTAATTTAGGGTGTCCACATTTTCTCTAGAGCACCTAATGATGGCCATCAAGCTTCTGGGCTCTCCAGACCCAGTTTCTTGGGAAACTGAATTTGTACTTGGACATCAAGGAACTCCCTCCTTACAGCAAAACCCATGCCACTGTCCTGCCCTTGTGGTGCTAAGAGCCTGAGGAGCAGTGCACAGTGCTGCTGCCTGCGGGTGGCTTTCCTCCTCCTGGCCCCTGACACCGTGCCAGCACTCACTCACGTTCCTCGGGAGAAGGGGACTTGTCTGTGTATTCAGCTGAGATTGATGGATGTTGGCAGGGAGACGTGTATTTCTCATTTGAAGGGCCTTCTGCAAAAGGCAGGGGGTTAAAACAATGCTCCAGTTTCATGTCCCCAGGCTGCTCTTCAGTACATTTCTGTACCCCCTGCCTGGGTGTCTGGCAGGCAATTTTCACCACAGATGCCATAATGGGCAGATAGTTACTCACACTGCACAGACTCACTGGCATTTTGCATTGAAAAAGCACCTTGGGAAAAACAAGGTGGGGCGATGGCATCTATCAACCTTCCCTCATTCCCACAAGGGCAGTGATGAGTGCAAGGCTGTGGGCAGGATGCCAGGGTTGCCCCGTGCTCTGGGCTCACCCTTCATCATCTCTGAGTCCCTAAGGCCAGTGCCTGACTGGCGACTCCATGAGCTTCTGGGTCCTGAGCGTGGCACCTGGGGAGCACTGGCAGCCACACACAGCAGCACTTTCAGACTTCTTTGTCCCCAGCTCCCCACCCCATCCTACACCAGCTCTGCCACACTCGGTGGTGGCTCCTTGCTTTCTGCTCCCACAGCAGGAGGGGGAAATGGGGAGGAGGGATCTTCTCTGCTCCCAAGCCACCACCCGTGGGTGGACGTGTCAGGATGAGGGCACTGGGCAGACCACCAGAGCCAGAGGAGGATGCATCTGAGCAGCTGCTGAAAAGAAGCTGGTGTGAACTCCATGCCATTCACAAAGCTGCAGAGGCCACAGCTGTGTTTCTACAGCCAGTGATGAGCTAAAATCAGAAGCCAGAATTATTCTGACACCAAAGCTGCAGTCACAGCAGACTGGGTCTGGGATGAGCAGATGAGACAGTGCTTCACAGGGCCTTCAGACAAGCTGGAGGTTACACACATTTCCTGGGCAGAGAGGTGACTGGAGGCAGACAGGAAACTGAGGCAGATGTTCAGGTGAGACAGGAGGTAGGAGATGCCTTGAGCCTCACATTGGGTTTTCCCAAATTGATTGTTTCTTCCTTTCTGACACAGCTCTCTGCCACAGCATGTCCGGCTGGCCGTCAGCCACACTTTGCAGCAAAGCAGGCAGCAAAGGCAAGTGCGGCTCTATCTGCTCGGGCACTGTGCTAGCACTGTCTGTCCTGATGAGTGATGGGGAAAAAAATCAGTGGGAAACCCAGGCAAATGATAAGCAAATCCCAGTCATTAGGATGTGAGGTTTGCTTCATTTTCTCTCTCTCTCAATCTGGAGGGACTGGCACCAGCCACGTAAGAGAACTGCCAAGGCACTTCCAGCATCCTTGCTAAGCCTGGCCTTCAGCTGACCTCCAGCCAAGATGTTTTCTGAAAGCCTGGACAGCTCTCTGCAGCAGCCTCTGAAAACAAGAGCCAAAGGAGGATCAGAAAGGAAGCTGCACTGGGACCCCTTTTTTTGCATGAAGAATGGCTTCCCAGCAGCAATGCCTCTGGGCCCTGACACCCATTTCCATGTCTTACCCGGGAGTGCTGCCAGTGGGTTGACATTTATACAGTTCTTCAAAGTACATCAGGCTTTCACAGAGCAAAGAAAACGGCCCAGCGTGGGTCCTGCCCAGGCACCCCGCTCGCAGCATGACACGGCCAGGCTCCTGCAGGGCAGGCAGTGCCAGGGGCACGGGGCTCAGCAGGCACTGCCGGTCCTCTGGCCTAGGATGTGCACAAGGCAGCCAGGCTGTCCTGGAGGCACAGATATGAAGATGGAAGAAATGCAACCCTGAACACAGAACATGCTGTTTGGGCTCTGAAAACATTAATATTTTGTTCTGCTAGCTAAGGAGGCTCTTTTCCCAGTGACACTGCCCTTGGCTTGCTGGGCTCTCATCAGATTTCTAGCCTGCTTATGCCATGGTGAAGGGAAGGAATGTTTTGCTTCTGGGTGAAAGTTGAACTTTTAACGTGTGTGACATTTTATGTGACCATTTTTCTTCTAACTTGCTTTCCCAAAGCCAAGGACAGTGGCAGGGTACATGGGCTGCCCACGCAGAGGACACGGCTGCTTTGAGCACGTCCAAAGCATGAGGTGTCCCATCTCTGCAAGGCACTTGTTGCAGGACACAGTCACCACCCAGAAACCCAGACAGCAGCAAAGTAAGCAGGGCACTTGAAAGGAAAACAATGGCACATCCATGACCCACCATGGAGTAAGAAAGCATGTCAAGCTGGGTGCGGAGTTCCCAATGGGGAGCATGAAGGATAAACAAAACCAGGGGAAACAGGGATGTTCCACGGGAAAAAAACATATGTGTTTTTTCTCTGCTGTTCAGTCTGCTCTACCTCTGTTCCCTTTCTGCTAGATGTTGTGTCACTTTCCGTGCCTCAGTTTTCCCATTTAGAGAATGGAAATATTAATCCCTGCTTCCCCGAGGAGCCAGGGGCTAACTCCTTTTCTGTTGCTGCTTTTACTTGTTTTATGTCCTGACCACAGGGAACACAGCAGGGAATCCTACAAGACAAAAACAACATGCCCTGCATGTCCCGGAGCCACAGGTGACCTGCTCCCACCCAGACATCAGTCATTGAAGCTGGATAACCTGGCCTCATTGTGTGTGGATGACATGAAGGTAGCAGCAGCGTGGTGGCAATCTCCTTTTACACCTCCTTTTATTTGATGTCAGAAAAACCTGACACATGCAGAACAGCAGGGAGATGGAATTGTACCTGAACAAAGCAAAGCAGGGGCTGCTGCCAGGTGAGGCAAATGTTCAGAGCCCATCCCCAGCAGCTGCTGGCCTCGCTAAATGCTGAGGGCTGAGAAGACAGTGCAGGCAGGATGGAAATCAATAGACTGTAATATTAAAAACAAGTGTCAATGGGAGAAGCAGCCCAAAAAAAGCAGTTGTAGATGGCTTGCATAATCTGCAGTGGAGTTTGATTTTGCTGTGGGCTACTATGCCTTTGTGGCAGTGCCAGCTTGCACCGATGTGGCTGGGAATGCATGCTTACGATCAGCTTGCCTGAAAACAAGAAAGTGTGTCAATTCTTTTTGCATGCAGAAAGGAGGTTATGTTGGATGTGATAGTTATTCACAGCTGATTGGCCTGCCAAGGACACCGAATGCCCAGCAGCACTGGCTTTGAGGATGGAGGCTTTGTCTCTGCCCAGGAAGGAAAAGATTAATTTCACCTGTAAAGCAGGGTGAATAACTCTGATTTAAGAACCTGAATCAATCTTTACATTGCATGTGTGCTGGGTAACAGGTGTAATAAAAAATACTGTGCAAAGTGAACCCATCACATCTGCTTGCCAAAGGGATGGTTGTTTTGTTTTGTTATTTTTTTTTTTTTTTTTTCCGTGCTTGCTATAGATGAGATGATCCTAGAATTTTAAATGCTTCATCAGGTTGGTAGGTGGATGGTGGTCTGTCTCCAAAGAGCAGCACAGATCCTCTTCCTCTTCTTTCTTTGTCCTGGGCTCTTGTCCAGGTGAGCAGGGATTGTAATATCAAAACACTGTTCCTCATATCAAAGTTCATATGTGTAACTGAAGGAGACGACGTCCTGGAGGATAGAAACTAGCTAATCAAAATAAAGTAGCTAATAAATTCTCATGTCTAGCAAGAGAGGAAGAGAAGTAATTACCCACGTCTCTCATGCAAAGCCTCTGGCAACACCATGAGTGTCAGGGGAGCTTGAGCTCCCTTTGATGTGGTAATATCGCTACATATGAGAGATAGAAACACAAACTCAAAGGGCCCCAGGAGCACCAGACAGGCACAGGAATGACTGGCAGACCAGGATCACACTTTCTCAGCAGGAGGGAGGCAGCAATGTCTGTGGGACAGAGCCCCAGCCTCTGCCAGGCTGCTTGGCTGCTTCTTCCCAGGAGCAGCAGACAGACCCTGGGTTCCAGGGAGTGCAACTTCAGCTCTCACCAGTTCTGCCCTCTTTTTGCCACCTTTGGAAATGACCAGTGTTGGAGAGAGCACTTCATTTATGCATATCTGCTTACCAGGACTGCAAGCTGCGGAGAGCAATTGTGAAGAAACTTGTTGACTGTTGTTGAAATACCCAAAGGAAAAGCTTTGTCAACGGCAGCAACAATCTTATGTCATCTCCAATGACTGAACACGCTGGCACACAACCTGTGCCCATAATCAGCCTTTGAAGCCTGGCAGCTGCTTTCAACACCTGGAGAACATACACCACGCTCTGCATGAAGCAGCTCAGAATTTTCCCACTCAAAGTCAGAGGAGAGAGGGCAGCAGGATCACTGTTATTCACGAAATTCTGACATTTTGAAATTCCTTCTGAAGCAGTTATGTAAAAATTGTCATGTTCGTACGTTCATGCCAAAAGTCATTTTGGAAGTGTTATATTTCAACAAAGTTTATACATCTCATTATGATAATTGAAAGTGTTTTATATTATAAATTTACAATAAAAATATACTTTCAGAATGTGCTTTAAAGGAAGGGTTTTTAAGAACTTTTTAAAGAAACATAAGTCACTAAGCATCGACAGTTCATACAGAAAGTCTGATTGCAGTAAAATGGCTTCCAGAAAAATACCCTGGAGTAAATTATTCATCCAGCTCTTGTGTGAGCTGGGTTATCTCAGGCTATTAGCTTGTCTCCTGGCCCCTGAGGGAGAGGTTAGGTGGGAGGGGGTCTGTACCTTGCTTTTTGCAGATGTGGCATGTGAATGTGAGTAAGCAAAGGATGGTACAGCTGCAGGGAGGGTGGTGCTGGCTCAGAGCCTCACCCATGCTCACTGGGGTAAGTGTAGGACAATCTGCAGTGAAAGGCACCTGTCAGTGATCTGTCCTTTGGCTGAGGTGGTATACCCAGCAATCAGCACCTGAAGACTTCACATGACTTCTGTGACTATTTGTTAATTTTTTCTACTACTCATATTCTTCCAGAAACAAACATTTCTCTCCCTGCACAGCATCTAGCATACGAAGGGCTTTTCAGTCTTATTGAAATAAAATGAACAATAATCGCCGGGGAAAAGGTCTCCTTTTAAAAGGGGCTGTACTCAGAAGGGATGGGGAGATGGATGGGATCAGAGTCATGGCAAAGTCTGTGGGCTGCCTGGCCAGCAGCATGACAGCACAGCCGCAGGAGGCAATGTGTGAGGCACAGCAGCAGAGGATGAATGATGGAGCACATATTTGGAGGCTATCAGCATGCTCATATAATAAAAGCCAATTAGACGCATATGACAGACTATAAACCTCTTGTGTGTTGTTTAAAAAAAAACATGTTTTCAGCTTGTCTGCCTTTAAAGAGCTTCTCAATAACACAGCTTTACTCTGGCTGAAAAATTACAGGCATCCCACCCACACCACACAAAGCCTGACATTTCCAATTACATTATCTTCTCTTTCATTTTTAACAGAAAAAAAAAAATACATAAAACACTTCAGCATGACATATCATTTGCAAATGGAGCCAGATGTGATTTCATCCACAACTGCTGGAGCTGATCAAATGCATTGCTAGTACAGCCAGAGATAAGCAGACTCAGAGGCTGCCATAGATGAGATTCAATGGTAAGTCTGGCAGACCAGCTACTAAAAAGGACACTGAGATTATGATTTTTGCTTCATCTTCATACAAATAAACAGGTGTTACCTTTCTTGAACTCCAAAAAGACACGGATTGAGGCAGAATTTTTTTATTTTTTTTTCCTTTGACATCTGGACACAGAACCACAAGGACCCCCCGGCTGCATGCAGGCAGAGGTCAGCATCCGAGGCTGCTGGCAGCCCGTGCCCAGGCGGCTGCCTGCCAGTGACGAGCAGCAGGTGGAGCCCCGGAGGATTTCCTCTCTCCCTGTGCCTGCACTGGACTGCTTACAAGCCTTCAGCAGATCTGCTCTTGGATGTGTGATAGATGTTGCTGCACATGATCATACGGACATGCAGCAATGTGGGAACAGCTTCCACCATACAGGAGACCCGTAGTTGCACAGCTGCTCTACCTCCCACTCACAAATAAGTGTGACAAAATGGTGCTTGTGCTTTTTCCATTTTTATAAAAAGGCAGGGATTCAACACTTTGAGTCCCCTGCCAGCCCTGTTTTTCCTGGAAGAGGTTCAGAAATCCATTGTATGCTATATGCTAACAAACAGCTACGCTTTGGCTGAGAGCAGCGTCCTAAAGCATGACCTGTGTAACTGCTATGCCTGGGAACAAAAGTGCTCAGCATCTTGTCAGAGTGTGTGTGATGCCAGATGAGGCAGCAGTGTGGAACCTCTCTTCCTTTCACTCCCTCTGTTGTGCTAGAAACCAGGAAAAGACACCAGTCCAAATTGTTCTGGCTCTGATGAGATTCACACTGATTTTGGTAAAGGTTGTGTTAGGTCGCAAAGCAGAGTGATATTTAAGAAGACAATTGGCCTAAGAAAGGTTATTGACCTACATTATTTACAGTATTGGCCTAAGAAAGGTTAAGATGGAAATTGTGTGCTGAGCAAAGAGAAACTTTCTTCTGTGTATTTGCAAGAACACAGAATCACAAAATGAGGTTGGAAGGGACCTGTGAAGATCATCCAGTCCAACCCCCTGCCAGGCAGGATCACCTACAGCACATTGCACGGGATGGCATCCAGGCAGTGTTTGAATATCTCCAGAGAAGGAGACTCCACAACCTCTCTGGACAACCTGTCCCAGTGCTCTGTCACCCTCCCAGTCAAGAATTGCCCCCTCATATTGAGCCGGAACCTCCTGTCCTCCAGTTTGTGCCCGCTGCCTCTCGTCCTGTCGCTGGGCACAACTGAAAAGAGACCAGTTCTATCATTTCGACACCCTCCCCTTAGACATTTATACACATCGATGAGGTCTCCCCTCAGTCTTCTCTTTTCCAGACTAAACAGGCCCAACTCTCTCAACCTCTCCTCATACGACAGGTGCTGCCATCCCCTGATCATCTTCACAGCCCTCCTCTGAACTTGCTCCAGGAGCTCCATGTCCCTCCTGTACTGGGGAGCCCAGATCTGGACACAATGCTCCAGGTGTGGCCTCACCAGAGCTGAGCAGAGGGGCAGGATCACCTCCCTGCAGCACTCTTCCAAATGTACCCCAGGAGACCGCTGGGGCAGGAACAAGGCAGTCCAGGGCAGCTTCCACACTGGCCAGTTTGCACAAGTGCTTTGCGAGGTGGGAACAACACAGAGCAGCAAGCAGACAGAGATGATGAATGTGAGGAGCCAGATGAAGTGGCCGTGGTTATGGGCAGGGGGATGCAGGAGGAGGCTGGGAAAGGCAGCACCTCTCTATGACATCTGTATCCCCACCACAAACCCAGCAGTGCCCACTGCCCGGGCACCCAGCACGCTTTTGGACAAGAGGCTGCTTCCCAGAGTAGGAAAAAGCCTGCGGAAGGTCTCCAGAAAGAATGGATGACTGGGCACCAAGCGATGCTCATTGCTCAGGGCTACAGCTGCTTTTCACAGCTGTGCTTGCAGAGAGGGCTTCCAGGGCAGGAGTTACAGGGGCCTAGATAGCAAGGGCCAGTGAGGACAGCCCACGGGCACAGTTCCTTGTCCAGGGCACTACTGTAGTGGGTCTGTTGGCTAAGTCTGGAGAGAAGTCCACATCCACAGCCCCTGTGCCCTGCTGCAAACAGACAAACTGGTAAGAGAAACTCCTGCTCTGTACAAATTGCAGGGGCTTCTTTGGCCAATGCAAGTGTCAGTGAAAGAGAGGGAATGGACAGGGTTTTTTCTCTTCATTTTACATTCAGCTGTTAGTTATAATACTAAGGGGCCCTTGTCTCTTACAGATGCTACACTTGGTCATTGGCAAAAAATACCTTAGGAAATGGAGAATGAAAGGGTTCACATGCGAGCCCCTGGCCTGACAGTGTGGAAATGTAAGCGAATGCTTTGCTGGTGAGATGATTGTAGGGACCAAAGCAGGTAAGTACTGCCTTAAAAATAAATAAATAAATAAATAAATAAGAAACAGGAAATTTCTATAGCTCCTTGCAAGTCCCTACCCCCCCAAGCCCCCAAAACCATGGTACCAGCGTCTTAAAGGCTTAGTTGGAAACAGGAGAAAGAAGAAAAACATCTTGGCACTCTGATCCTTTTTTTAAATTTTATGATATTTGAGCCAATTACATTTTTACTCTATTTCTTGATGTCTGACTCAGACTTTTAGAAAATTTACTGCTGTCATTACTGGAGGAGAAATGCAACGTGAAGATAATTTTAGTTTCCAAAAAGCTTGCTTCAAATGGCTATGATTTTTCTTTCAGCTAGTGCAAAAAGCTGGACTGACACCTTTTGTTGAATAATGTATCTGGGATAACATCCTCCTCTGCAAGGAGAGGTCTGGCACACAGCCCTCGCCCAGCTTATGCACCATTCAAGCGCTATTTAGTGGCTTCCAGGGGATTACAAATGGGGAGTGGGCTTTGTCCTGGCTCTCTGCACGGCAGAAGATGTCGTTGTGCTCCAGGAGAGCTGTTCTATGGATGAATTTTTGTGTTATTATATGCAAATAATCTCCATCCAAAAGTACCTGCCATTCATAACATTGAAACCAATGTTCAGCTAAAAATTGCAGCCATTATCTGACAAGCATTAAAAAAGAAAAAAAAAAAAAAAAAAAAAAAAAAAAAGGAAATCCAGAGGGCCAGGGAATGGTTTGTCATCAAAGCATCCGTGCCTTGCCCTGCTGTGGTGCCCTAGCATGGTTCTGCAGGCAGCACCATAAGGCTGAGACCCTGCCCAGGTGTCAGCTGAGACCCCTGGACCTCCTCTGCAAGTACATCTGCTGGTGCCGTCCTCGTGCTGTGTCACAGCTTGTCAGCGCCTGGTACCCGCACTCAGGGGGACGGGCGCTGTCTGGCCTGCTTCCCTACCCACCGTGACAGCTGCCTGGTGCCAAGCTCCCTTGAAAGGATTTTAAACATGTAATTATCTTGCATCTTCCGACTGAATCAGCCTCAAAAGTGCCTGACTTTGCATTCAATATATGCATGACATCTCATATTTTTGGCCTACCTAACAGCACTGAAAGAGCTCCTTAAAGGAAAATATCCTTTTAATCCCAGCACTCACACGGGAAGGGTTAGCTTAGGAGGAGGGTCATGGTGATGCTGCTGGGTGTGACAGCGCCTGTCACCCATCTACCTTGTGAAAATCCAGAACTGGCCTCACCATCAGACACTGCTGATGGTCTGGGGGCAGGGAGTGGTGTGAATCTGTGTGCAGATTTGGGTGCCACAAGAGAATAAGGACACAAAACTATGAGAGAGTATCCAAAGGAGGGCTACAAGTACGGTGAAGGGTCTGGAGAGCAAGACGTATGAGGAGCGGCTGAGGTTCCTCAGTTTGTTCATCCCAGAGAGGAGGAGGCTGAGGGGAGGCCTCATGGTGGCTCGAGGGGAGCGGAGGGGCAGGCGCTGAGCTCTGCTCCCTGGGGACAGCGACAGGACCCGAGGGAATGGCATGGAGCTGGGACAGGGGAGGGTCAGGCTGGGTGGTAGGAAAAGGGTCTTCACTGAGAGGGCGGTTGGGCACTGGCTCCCCAGGGAAATGATCACAGCACCAAGCCTGCCAGAGTTTGAGAAGCATTTGGACAAGGCTCTCAGACATAGAGAGTGAGTTGAGAGGGGGGATACTGATTTCCTTTGCATATATGAAGAATGAACCAAACGTACACCCCAAAAATATGATTTTTACCAGCAAGAAGCAATCCAACATATGCTCTAGCCCTTATTTTCTTCCAAGGACAAAAGACATCAACGAAGTCCTAATTAAAAAACAACCATGAAGCAAAAAGCATAGTTAATTACTTTTTAACTACAAGAACAAAGGTCGTTCCTCTTCCTAATTACTCTGTGAAAATGAGAAGAATTTAAACAAGAACTGTAAGTAATCACACAAGCAAAGAAATGGGATTGAATGCCTATAGAAACCTGAATACGTGCCTGAGCAAAAAGACACAGGCAACAGCTAGAAGAGGGAGATGACAAGGAAGTATTTAAGACTCATTATATTAAGCTAATCAGTTGCTCCTCAAGTGCTACTCAGGCACTCGTTGTGCATGCTGGTGAATTGAAGCTCTGCAATACTCTAGAGAAGCCCTAGGGATCAAAATCATGTTTGTTTGTTTTTCTCAGGCAGACTGGGGGAAATGCCTTGATAAGCAGTAGAATCATTCACCCACTGAGCTCAGCAACCCTAGAGTGTCCCCTGCACCCATGGCAGAGGAATGACATGACTTGTGCCCAGTGCCACATGTGGCTCCTGGGCATGGCCTGTGGTGATGGGGTACCAGGTCATGGTTCAGGGCAAATCCAGCAGGCCCCTGGTAAGACGGCTGCTTTGAGAGGACCAGACTCAGGCAACAACCTGTTACAGGGCTGGGAAGTGAACTGCCTAGACACTGGCCTCCTGGGAACATGGTGCTGCTGGTGGTGGCTTGCAGGGAGACATGTTCTTATGCAAGAAAGTACATACCATGATCACACCATGCCATACCATACCCTGCCCGTCCCATAGCTCCAGCACCAAACCCCCACATAGAGCCCAGACATGTGGCTGCAGTACTACCAAAATGCACCTTGGTCCAAGGCAGTCCTTTTCTCTGCAGCAATGAGCTCACCTTTCATAAAGCCCCCACAATTTTGTAAAATAAAGTAATTGCCTGAAAATGTCCTACTCCCTAGAATCAGTGAGGGGAAATTTGATAGAAGGTGATTAAAGATTTTCTGTAGTAAAAGCAGCAGCACAAGATCTGGGATGATGGCATCGCTCAACCTTGAAGTCTTCAATATGGTGGCAAGCAAAGCCTTTAACCAGAGGTACGAAGTTACCAAAGACTTCACCCCTCTTATGAGGCAGCTTGGAAAGTTAGGATTTAACTCTGGCTGGAGCTGACACTAATTCATCTGCCTTGCGATGATGACATTGCCCTGTTGCTGCCACCTGATGGTCAGAACTGGAGACCAACGACTGAGGCTCTACCTACAGCCCCTGCCAGCAATGGCAGGCTCATGATGTGTGCTGCTGTGCCCTGGCTACAGCACTACTGTCACCCACACAAGCAAATTTATCCAGGGCACTGGAGCTCACTCAGAAGCAGAGGTGCAGCGCTGCTTTCATCCCATCAACTCCATTTCAGAGCAGCAATACCCTGCAGAGGGGACAGGGATACAGGACACTGACACCTCCAGCTGAGGGACCTGGGGTCAGAGTCTGGGAGCAACCACTCAGCTCAGGTTTTCTGAAGGGAGGCATTTCACATCCTGCTGAGTCTCACAGGTGTCATCTCATAGCAGATCACTGAAATGTTCATGTACCTGGCATCAGTGGCTGCTTCTGAAAATCCTGGCCTATCTGCTCTGTGCCCAGATACCTCTGAGGTGGCCAAAGGTGAAAAAAAATCTGAGCACAATCATGCCTGAACCATTTGTCTTCCCCAAAATCATGTGCTGTGCTGTTTGCCCTTGGTAGGAGGCAGATGTTCTGCATGATGGCCTAGAGAGGGAAGACTAAGACAGGCTCCTGAGCTCTCCCTGCAGCCAGGAGAATTTACTGTCTGAGCCCCTCTAACACTCCAGACACAGCTCAGCACTTTGCCTGGTGGTTTACTGTCGACTGCAGTACTCCGGCTGGAAGATGGCTGGTGGAAAGGTGTTGTCTCTCTTGCTACTTTGCCCTGGTATCTCTGCCAAATTGCCATGCTTTTAAGGGGAGCTGTGGCAGTTTCTCACCAAGAAATTCTGCAGTAACAAGCACCTGAACACATTGGAAGATATTATGGCCCTTGCACCAAGTCACACAGCCTGCTATCCTGCCAGCCCTTTGCCCTAGCCAATTTCTTCCCTATACCCCTCTGCTTTGTGTCAACCCCGTTATGCCATCTTGTATAGTGTCAGCACATACTGAAGCCATCCCAGTGCATTGCACTGTGGTTTATTATGTTTGTATACGCCTCTTAGTGTTAGAGATTTGGGCTTTGTCTTTGTTATTTGTGTCTCCAGTTCTTCCCTTCCTAAGTACATTAGTTGCTATGGAAACCATTATTTCATTGGTATGAATAATCTTCATGACAGCCACAAAAGCAGTAAAAAGTCAGTTCACACATTGCACCTACTATTTAATTCAGTTACTTACTAACTAGGTCTTCCCTTGAAAGTGATCAAAAACTCTGCCACCAATAATCCATAGGGGAAAATAAAGAGTTTTGACTGCTTTGATCCTTTTTGCTAACTTCTCGTGAATCAGAGAAAACCAATAGGTAGATGCTAGAGCACTAACTACCATCCAGTCCCTCAGTGTATGAGGACCAGAGGACATTGGCTGGATGTAGGAAGCATCCAGCAGCTTGTAGCATCAGCACCTGAACTGTTGAGCAAAGCAGAATGGCCCAGCAGAGTCCCAACATTACAGAAATCACCAAAACAGCACTGGGGTCAGAGCTTCCTCTTTCATCTCCACCCTCGTCCACAAGATCTACTGTAGCCCAGGATTGGGAAGGTGCTGCATCCTGGCACAGTGACACAGGGACTCCCTTTGGAACCGTGCTTAGGACCACCTAGACCTAGTCCATGTCCCACTCCACGCTGAGCAACCCTCACCTAGCAAGTCTGAAAACCCTCCTCTTTTTTGCTAGGCAGAAAGCAAAAACGTCACTTCCTTCTGTGTGCCGAGATAATGGATGCTCATGTGATGAGAGAAAAAGAAGAGAGTAACAGGGGGCCTCCATGAGCACCTGTCTGCTGGGCACCACAACTGGCATTTACCATCTGCAGCAATGACAACTCTGGGTCCTCTCGGCCAGATTCCATTTTGTCCCGTGTCAGACATGCTCAATGCCTCAGCAAGCTCTGAGCAGCAGGTCTTCAAAAAAATAACAGTAATTTGTAATATAATGGAGTTTATCTGAGGCTTTACATAAAGAGACAAATGAACTTCTGAATCAGGCTCTCAGAAGAAGGCTGGTGGAATGCCTTCAGCTGGCCCCACAGCTCCAGGACACCAGCAGGGCCACCCGAAATACAGTGAGTACCAGTTGGCTACTCCCAGCTTCACTTACACCTCACCTGAGACTCAGGTCTGATGCACAGAACACTTGAACTGCCCTGCCCTTGGCTAGAGAAAGGTTGGTGGAAACAGTACCTTGAAACAAGTCCTACGCAGATCTGAAGCAGGCTTAGATGGATCCAGGGATGAGAAGCAAAGACGACTCCGAGCAGGGACATGCCCCCTTGTCTCAGCCCAATGAGAAATGGCTCAACAAAAAATAAAATACAATTAAATTAAATTAAAATAAAATAAATAAAATAATTAAATGGCCAGAAGTTATAATTAATAAATAATTAAGTGGCCAGAAGCACTGCAAACAGGAGGAGCAACCAGAGGGTGGTGTGGCAGTGTGCACTGGAGGGTGCTCAAAGAGGGCACATCTTCAGAGAAGGCCATCCCACCGGCTGAGTGGGCAACTCCAAGTACACATAGCCAAGCATCCAGCACCCTTCTGTGACCATCTGCACTGCTCAAGGACATTACTCCTGCCTGACCCTTAATAGGGAATAGCGAGCACCTGCTTAAGAGCAAAGGCTGCAGCTCTGGCTGGGGTCTGTACCATCTACTCCAGCTGTGGCTGATACCCACACCCAGACAGAGCTGCTGAAGGTGGGGGCTGAAGTGAAGACTTCAAACTGCTGGGCATGCCTAGACCTTTCCCCTTGGGCAGGGACGGGCAGCAGATCTGCCTGCTGTAGTGGCTTTATGTGGCAAGGTTTTGGTAGTGCTGCCCAGAGCCAAGCCAATAAGTGATGTTGTTTGTGCTTCTGTGAGAGCAGATTTATGAAATGGAAAAAAAAAAAAAAAAAAAAAAAAAAAAAAAAAAAAAAAACTGCTCGGAAACAGCAGCTGGGAGAAAGAGGAGTGAGAAACAAACAGCCCTGCAGACCACTTGGTCAGTGCAGCAGGAGGTGCTCCAGGCACACAGCAGCAGTTCCCCTGTGGCCTGTGGAGAGGCCCCTGGTGGAGCAGGCTGTCCCCCTGCACCCATGGGTCCCACATGGAGCAGATCTCCACGCTGCAGCCCCCCCATGGGTGGAGGAGCCCCCGGTGGAGCAGGTGGATGTGGCCTGGAGGAGGCTGCGGCCCATGGAGAGCCCCCGCAGGAGCAGGGGTCTGGGGGGAGCTGCTGCCCGTGGGGGACCCAGGTTGGAGCAGTTTGCTCCTGGGGGATGGACCCCGTGGGATGGAGCCGTGTGGGAGCAGTTCCTGAAGAGCTGCTGCCTGTGGGCAGCCCCCGCAGGCTCAGTTGGGGAAGGACGGCATCCATGGGAGGGATCCCACAGGGAGCAGGGGCAGGGAGGGACCAAGAAGCAGCGGCAGAGACAAAGCTATGAACTGACCGCAGCCCCATTCCCCATTCCCCTACACCACTCAGGGGGAGGAAGTGGAAGAGGGTGGATGGGGGAAGGTATTTTTAGTTTGTTTTCTTTGTTTCTCACTTCTCTAGCTTGTTAGTAATAGGCAATAAATTTATTTAATCTTCCTACTCGAGTCTGTTTTGCCCGTGACAATAATTGCTGAGCGATCTCCCCATCGTTATTTCAGCCCTTGTCATCGTATTTCCTCCCCCTTTCCCTTTGAGGAGGAGGAGTGAGAGAGCGGCTGTGGTGGAGCTTGGCTGCCCACTTCAGTAAAACCACCGCAGCTGCAAAAGGTCTGCCCAGGAGAGGATCTCTTGCAGCAGGTGGCTGAGCTGCAGGTGGCAGTGGGAAAGCTGTGCAGGATCAGAAAGGCTGAGAACAAGTTAGCTGGTTCCAAGTGCAGCCCGCAGTGGCCCTACAGCCCACGGCCAAACAGCCAAAAACTCCCCCACAAGTACACACAGAAGGGAGGGGAGCCAATAATGCAGAATGATGGAAGCTTGTAATAACAGGCACCAGCAGGAAGAGGAGACTTTCCCTACAGCATGAGGTGCCCTTACAGAACCCCTTCACTGCTCTGCAGGCTGAAAAGGAAAGGCCTGTCAAATTAGGAGAGATGCTGGAGCTGAGTAAGGCAGCCAATCTGCTCCCATGGAATAGCCAGCACAACTAAGAAAAGCTGGCAGGTGATAGTATTAGATGGCTCCCCTCAGAGGTACAGAGGCACCCATCTGCTGAATTGATGCACTCTCTAAAGAGAGGTGTTGCTTACTGGAGGCTTGTATCGGGGGATGACACTGAGACTACCAAGCCTAGTACAGTCCACTGACTGCCCTGCTGCTGATGCCCCACGACATCTGCTGCTGTTGTTTCACGTGGGCACCAATGCAGCCAGAAACAGCCTGAGGAGTACCAAGAAGGATTACAGAGCCCTGGGAGCAGCAGTTAGGGACTGTGGAGTGCAGATATTCTTTCATCAGTCCTCACAGTCAAAGGAAAGGGGATCGAAAGGACCAGTTGAATCTGGCGAAACAGATGGTCACAGGACTGGTGGCACAGCCAGGGTTTCGGCTACCGTGCCACTTACTTTGAGAAACCTGGTCTGCTGGGAGCTGAGGGAGTCCATCTGTCAGAAGAGGAGAAGAGCATCTTTGGTCACAGGCTTGCCAAGCTGGTGAGAGAGGGCTAAAGTTGCTGGGCAAGAGGAACCTCAATCCATCCCACTCCTCCCAGTTTGATGCCCAGAGCCTGGAAAAGGACCACAGGTCCAGAGAAGAGCACCTGAAAAACAGCACAAAGCAATTCCAGCCAGAAAGCCTCATTGAAGGCCCAACTTAAATGACTCTATGCAAATGCACACAGCATGAGAAATAAACAAGAGGAGTTAGAGGCGTACACACACCTGCAGGGCTACAACCTCATTGGCATCATGGAGATGTGGTGGGATGGCTCCTATGACTGAAGTGTTGGAAGTACACAAGCTCTTTGGAAAGGACAGACAGGGGTGATGATTGATGGGGTGTTGTCCTCTATGCTGATGAGCAGATGGAGTGCATGGAGCTCCACCTGGGGATGGATGAGGAGCTTATTGAGAGCTTATAGGTCAGGAATAAAGGCAGGGCAGGGACAGGGGACACTATAGTGGGAGTCTACCACAGATCAAGCAGATGAGGCCCTCTATAGATAGAAGCAGCCTCAGGTTCACAGCCCCTGGTCCTTATGCAGGACCACCCCAATATCTGTTGGAGGGACAGAACAGCAGGGCATAGCAATCCAGGAGGTTCCTGCAATGCATTGATAACTTCCTTCTCCAAGGCGGAAAGGAGCCAACAAGGAGAGGTGCTGGGTGGGCTTTAAAGACCCTTCCAACCCAAACCATTTTATGAGTCTATGATTCTATGGCCTGAGGATGCTCTGAGATGATAGTCTCCAGTCCACAGCCACCTCTCCTGATGCCCATGACTTACCAAAGACGATGGAGAGGGGCCTAGCAATGACTTCTGCCAGCTCCCTCAGCACCTGCGGGTGCATTCCACCAGGACCCATCGATTTATGGATGTCCAGTTTGCTTAATTGGTCCTTAACCCAGTCCTCATCAACCAACTCCTCCTTTATCCTGATATACCTTATCAGGGATATTTTATCCAAATATATCTTATCCCAGATATATCTAAACCCTGATATATCTTATCAGGGATATCTTATCCCAGAGGGGGCATGGGATATGCAGGATCTGGGCCAGTTTCTGACTCACCTTCACAGCGCTCCCTGTCCCAGTGTTTGAGTGCAGGGCTGAAATGCAACCATTTCACTCGTTCCTACACTGCCTAAACAGCATCTCTATCCCACAGTACCTGCAAATGGCTTAACAGGTTTTCAGCTCTAATACCAGAACTTCTCACCATAACCTGTAAAGTCTCCTTTTCTACTTACAGCCCTGTACCTGCCTATGCAGCTGTTACATATAGAGATTATAAACTAGGGCTGTGTAAAGGCATGACTAAGGCACATTTAAATGCATCCTGGGAGGTTGGATTTGCTGCAAGAACTTAAACACTCCTAAAGATTTGTCTGACCAAATTGCACCTAAATCTCTTATGAGCTGGCTCACGAATTCATTTCCAAGGACAATGAACAAAGACCAGTTTTCAGAAGTCAGTGGTGGTTCAGGAAATAACTAAAAATACCTTTCCAAAACGTTGAGTGTCTGACCCTGGAGTTCAGGCCTTTCCTGGGGCTCTCATGTTGACAATCACCGCAATACCCTGACTGAGATGACTGTGGGAAATCTTGCTCTAGGGCTCATCCCAGCTTACAACAGCTCTGTGTTGGAGCAGGACCAGATGCTGGAGACAGTGCAGAATTCTCTGCACATCACCTACATCACTACAGATATGGTAGCAAGATATATACAGATGTAACATGGTGGCAAGATGACCATGGTGATAACAGCATTTCAAGATCCTCTGTGCCATCTCATGAAAGATCTCAGGCCCACACCTGGTTTCTCTTTCAGGAGAGCAGCCAACTCCAATGTCTTCATACCATGTGGCAAATGGTTACAGGCATGGTTGATAACTCAAATTTTGCTTTTCTGGAACAATGGATGCATTCCAGGTTTTACTGGAAAATAAACAAACCAACCAACCAACAAAAAAAAAAAAAGCAGACCACACACCCAAATCCAACCAAACAAGAAAAACTCTATTAAAAGATTTACTGTATTAAACGACTCCCAAGTAATATTTTACCTAGGTTTGTACTCAGAGAAAACTAAACCGTTCTTATAAAAAAGTTTGTCAGCAGGTCCAAAAATTAAGGTAAAATTAAGTCCAAAATGAAGATTGTTTCCTTTTTTGATACAAAAATTTTGAATGCCTCCAAAACAGAAGTAAACAAAGAAACTCAGTAACATCTGTGGCAAGGCAAATTAACAAACTATTGTTACAAAGATTTTTTTTTCTTTAAAAAAAAAAAAAAATTATCATCAGCCCAGGTCCCATGTATGGGGACACCTCCATTGGCCCACTAGCCCTGTACTAGAAGGGTGGCATAACCTCATTCACCACCATCTCATTTTTTGTCTGCTCTTCCCCAAAATCTCTGTTCTACTCACCGGACTGGGGCTCCTCCATACTTCTTCAAGGCCTCTGAGAGCAGAGCGCCACTCTCCTGCTTGGCCTCATAATGGTACAGGTGTACAGCTAAATGCTTACTAAAGTAGAAGCATTCTTTACTGTTGTCCTGGTTTCAGTTAGCACAGAATTAATTTTCTTCCTAGTAGCTGGTGGAATGCTGTGTTTTGGCTTAGGATGAGAAGAGTGCTGATAACACCCCGATGCTTTAATTGTTGCAGAGCAGTGCTTATACTAAGCCAAGGACATCTCAGCCTTTTGCTCTGTCCTGCCAACGGGCAGGCTGGGGGTGCAGTAAGAGCTGGGAGGGGACAGATCCCGGACAGGTGACCCAAACTAGCCAAAGGGGTATTCCATACCATCTGACGTCATGCTAAACAATATATAGGGGTGGCTAGCCGGGGGAAGGGGGCCGGACTGCTCAGGGTTAGGCTGGGCATCGGTCAGCGAGTGGTGAGCAATTGCATTGTGCATCACTTGTTTGTACATATTATTATTATTTCCCTATTATCACCATATTATTATTGTTATTATTGTTATTATTATTTTGTTATTATTATTTTCCTGTCTTATTAAACTGTCTTTATCTCAACTCACGGGCTTCACTTTCCATTTCTCTCCCCCGTCCCAGAGAGGGAGGGGGGAGGGTGAGCGAACGGCTGCGTGGTGTTTAGCTGCCGGCCGGGTTAAACCACGACAACTGTCAAATGTAGGTGGATGCACAATATTGACTATGGTAACTGGAGACATTTTCATGGAATGGTAAGAAGTTCTCCCTAAGGGTTTGAATCATTTAAACATATTAAACATTTGGTAACCGCAGTGCCAACTGCAATTTTAATTTGTAGAAGCCAGCTCAGGCCCATCAGTATTGAGCAGACTCAACTGAAGGAGAGGTGCCAAGTCCCCACCCTTTAAAACGTGGTCTATCATTGGAAACAGATACTTAAAAACTGAGAACAAGGTTATTCTGAACCTAGAACTTAAACCCTTCTATACCAGGCACTTCAAGGAAGTACAGCTTGAATTTAATAGTTTACAACTAGTCTTAGGCTTGACCTTCATTACGCTTTCATTTAGAAAGGAAACAAGATGCAAATTACATCCACTTAAATGTCTATTGGATGTTTGGATGTAAACACTTCAGAATTTCCTAAGGGAACACTTTCCCCCCCAATGCAGCAAAGCTCTTCCTTGGCATCCAATGCTGTTGCAGTTAGTTGCACTTCTGGAAAGGTGCTGAAGTCTGGTGAACCATAGGGTCAAGGTCCTACTAAACTGAAGAAATAACTACGTCAACCTAAACAAGACCTATCAGGCTGAAAAATACTCAGCTGCCTAGAATAGCAATCAAGATTTTATATTAAACACTGAGAATATATGAATGAAGAGCAACAAGACAGACATGATTAGTATTATCCAACTGCTTTGTTATAAATATATTATATACATTCAAACATCACATTAAAATATTATTCCATTACACCAGAAGAGATTAAGGCTTTATATTATTTACAGAAACAAGCAAGCACCTTAAAAAAAAAAAAAAGAACAAAACACCAGTCATTGACATTTCCCTTCTAACATTACAAGTTTGATACCTTGAGCTCTTGAATACAGCTATTTGCAATGTGCCCAATGCTATAACTATTTTAAACATTTATTGTCAGGGTAGGAAACACTTAATAGAAAGCTCATCAGTGAGCACTCCACACAAACAAATGCGAGCAAGTGTTGTACTGGGTGCCCTCCCCCTCTGCAGAGGCTTCTTAAGGTACAGTTGAAGGCTTATGCAGAAACGGTTTGCTCAATTCCACGTAGAGAGTAGAATAATTTTACATTAAGGGAAACTGAAGACACTTGAGGATTCGTGGCCCACTGGTGGAGTGGGATTCTCAAAGTCTGTTCCACATTACATCAGTTAGTTTTACTTACTAGTGAAGATGAAACTATAAGGTTGCCAAACACTAAGTGCATTGAACAGTGATGGTTTTATAGGCTTCCAGTACTGACACACTGTTTTCATGCAGTGTATTTGGACTCAAACATGAAGTGACAAACTGTTGTCACCATTCTCCCATAGGTCTTAGGCAACAAGCTATTTCTGAAGTGTTAAATAATGTTGATACAACACGTTTACAATGCCACCACGTACCAATGGAGTGACTGTCTTGCCTTCTGGCTTGCCTGACAGCTTTATGAAATACAGTGATGAAGTATTTTCTAAGATGTAAGCGACATGGCTAAACAAAGGTGCTCAGTAAGAGTAATCATCTTCATTTCAAGTATTGTTTTAAGAATTAGTTCTTTTAATTACAGTCTGTTAGCACTTTTTAGTTTGTGCTTTAGAGTCTTATTTCTTTGCAGGTCTTGAGTTTGGCTGATGGCTTTTAAAAAAAACAAAAAACATTGGCAACAAAGATAAGGACTGCAGAAGGCTGGCAAAAGTCATTTAATTTTCTGAGCCCATTTCATGTCATCTGCTCTTGGCTTCTCCCCCGTAAGTCCTTGGATAATGTTCTCCAAACATCTCCAGAATCCTATCTTCTCTAACGGATAGTTCAGCCAACCTAAATGATATCAAAGGGAAAAAAAGATTAGTTCATCATAGCATCCAAAGTTCAATGTATTGCAATATTTAATATTCTTTATTTTAAACACAATAGAAGTGTGGCTAGTTAAGGGGACTACTCTACAGCCATTGAACAGCTGTCAGAGAAGAAACCAAGTTGAAGGGATGTGTTACAAACAAGATAGTTATATCAGTAGCACCTTAGATTTAGTGTTGAAATTCAAACAAAAAAACCAACCCAACAATTTTAGCTATTCCCCCCCCCAGTCACCAAAGCCAGCTTGGCTTTTCCCCATGTTTCTCATTAACTAGTACAGCAGGAAAAAAAGTGCACAACATAGTACTGAAGTACATTATCAATGCTACACTTCCTAGAAAAACTGAGGTTGCAGTTTGCAACCTAAACAATAAGGCTCAGTGAAGTAAACCAACTTCTTCGTTAAATAAAACCTCAAGTTTTGACAGTTCCAATATCAGTTTTCTATTTTAAAATTTTCATACTTTAGTTTTACCAAGAGAGGGCACAGTACTTTTTAAGTCTGCTTAAATGATTGCTAATGAAGCCTGTGATGGGGAGGTCTTGCTGTAGTACCATGCTGCACTTAATGACACTGAAGGTGGACGTTTCCTGAATTAAGAGGGCAGCCCTGCTAGCAGCACACGCCTGAAAGCGTGCAGCTCAGCTACCACTTCTGCTTCCCTGTAACAGTCTCTCTTAACAGTTGATACGGGACAGGTTTCTACCATTTTATGTAAAAATAACAGTAAACATCATCCTCTGTTCCATGCAGCAAGAGTTTAAATGTAGCTCTCCTAGCCTACAAATTCAGTATATTTTGAATGCTCTGTAGAAGCGTTTTGTTATACAGACTGGAAGGCTGGAAGTCATACAGGCTTAATAGGCCTCACGCTGAATTCAGAAGGGCTTTACATCTCACTTTTGGGATATTAATTAGTACATTAGCTAACTGGCTTTTCTGATACTGTGTTTTGAAGACAACCTAACCACAAATAATTGGCTGCAGAGTGCACAAAGAAGCAACTTCACAGGGTTTTATTACAATGTATTATTATAGTAACTTTAGGCCTCTTATTAAATATTGCAATGGCTACAAAAAAAAATCAGCACTGGGAAGTATTATTCTCCTGTAGACATTTCTCTACAGCCAGGAAGAAATGGATATACATTGGGTTCTGTTATCCCACCCTTACAGAGCTGCTCTGTAAATACACACATTATACTTTATTTCATATACAGTCCTGGAAAAAAGAAAAAAAGCAAAGGCAAGGCAGGAATGAAGGAGCTGTTGTTACCACAATGGAAACAGTGAGCTAGCAGTGGCAGTTCACGCTAGAGGAAGGAGATAGCTCAAATGCAGGGTACTATGAGCAAGTTTGAGATGCAGAAAAGCTGCTGCAGAACCAGCTCTGTCAGACCCAAGCAGCACTCGTGCAGCACGGACACTGGCAGCAGCAGGAATGCGTGTGTCTTGCTGAAGCCTTGGACTACGCACTTATCTGATAAACACTAAAATGAAAGAACATTCAGGATATCCACTGCTGAAAAGCAACCTATTTCTATACAGCTATCCTTCCCAACCAGACATAATTATAGCCTTAACGATCCATCAGAACAGGTGCTGTTTTCAGCCACATCCTGTAGCTGCATATGACTTTTCCTTGTGCACGTGTTACTGCAGCCCTGCTCAACTCACTCTATGCTGATGCCTTTTAGGAAGTCGTTTCATGTAATTCTCATTAGCACAGGCACAGACCCTCAAGGTGCAGGCTCCTTCTTGCCAGTGTCTAAAAATGGGAGGCAGTCCAAACGCTTTAGCAGTTGGATCACCAAATAGTTCTGTTACCTGACCCCTTCCCTGGCAGTAGCAGACCTTTACATGCACAGGTCAGCTCTGACACCAAGTACACTCATTGGGCTTGGCAGTCTTCTCTTAGATGTGCTCTGCACTTAGCCACTAACAGGTGCATTACAGTTAATGGCCATGTTTTATGAAGCAAAGACCCGATTTTAAATAGCACATGCTTGCATATTTGTCCTCCCCCTCGCTTCTGCCCTGGAAGAACTAGGGCTGCAGACACATTGCTCCACTGGAAGACTGCAAGCATACAACCTGTCGTGCCATCTTATGGCAGATCAGCATGATATGGACACTTGCAGAAAGCACTGACTGAACAGAACTTCTTTTTGTAGGTAAGAACACAAAAGCAACTAAAGAGTAACACTAAATGGTCAAGCATCAACTTGCAGTGTTCTACCTGGACCACTTCAGAACAGGAGAACTGGAAAAAAGCTCTTACAGTGACAAGATTTTTGCCATGATCTGTCAAGTCAGACTTAATTGTACAGTGCTTTTACATGACATTATGGCTGTAAGAACTAGATTGGTTTCTTGGTAGAGATTTCAGAACTGACAAACTGTTTGCCAAAGCCAATGATAGAATCTAGAACCAGAGCAGCTTATATCGAGTCATTCAATTAACATGATAACTTATTCAGGATTGTGCAACACTGGTGACTGAGTACCCCAGCCTGTACAGTGGGTGTAAAATCAAGTATAGACATAAGAAGAACCTAAAGCTGGTTTCCTCCAAGTCTGTCTTATACTCTTCAAGTCTGTCTTCTCCTCTGCCCCAAATCACAATGAATGAATGCTAGAAGTCCAGAAGCTTTTGCCTTAGAAGCAAGCATTCAAGGTAAGCCACACTTGCAAGTCCTATGATGCTCCTTGTGTAAGGCCCACCACCTGCTTTAACACTTTAATGAGCAAAATGCATCGCTAGCATAAGATTCCCAAGATAGAAAGCAATTAGACCTCAGTACCACTGCCTACCCCACTGAAAGTTACCCTGTGCCTAGTTGGGAATTTTCCTCACACGTTTTTAATGCAAAAACTATAGCTTTATATAACTTTAGCAAAACTTAAGAGTACAGTTAGCTTCACAATGTCTCAGTGTCTTTCTGTATTTAATAGACTGTCACTAAATCACATCTTGCCAGGTGAATGGTACTAGACTATTAAGAAAAGCTATGAACCTGATGACAGTACCGGTTGTAATGCAGAAGTACGTCTCATGAGGCGACACATGGTGGATCCTGTGGTGTTTCCGTGGCAGGATAATATGCCAGTCCTGTAGAAATATGACCCAGCGTGGAAGACCAAAGTACGTGTGAGACCACTTGTGAATCTGGTTCGTCATGGTGATGAAGATGATGAGGGCAAAGACATAACACTCCCAAGGACATGTTTCATATAATGCTTCTGCAAAACAAGGTTTGTATCTTTAAGTACTTCTTACAAAAATGTGAATTTCTACTAAAAAAAAACAAAAAAAACCCAATGCATTGTTTTGCCAAGCCAGACCTGGCTGCTGCTACAGGAACTAACAAGGGCCTCAACGAAGTTGGTTTATCAAAAGTGTCACAAGAGCAGTGCAACATAAGCAACTTCAGAATGTCACAAGACAGACCAGGATGCACCAACATCTGCCAACTCACCACAAACAGGAAGCTAAAGTCTGAATTTCCTATCCATAAATTTAAATTCACCCTTTAATTCTTGCCCTTCCGGTGAGCAAATAAAGTTATTTATGCACAGATGAAGCATTTTTATAACGTTTAGAACAATGAATTTCCTTGCGTGCAGTTTGATTCCTTTTGTAGAAAGTACATTTACTTCTAATGCTTCCTTAAAAGATTCCTCAGCCAGACTGGGCTAGAAGAAACAGTTTGCTTCCCTTTCAAGAAAAAGTTTCCCTTCCCTCCACCAGGGAGCATCACATTTCCAAGAGCTAGCACTAGTCATTTCCCATACATTGGCTTCTTTTATCCTCATATTAAGAGCTGCTCATTTATATATCAAAAAATCCTAAATTCACAGAAGTTATGAGTAACAGCTTACCTGGGGAAAAAGAAACAAATTTGTATGCCATGTTTGCCAATGGGACTAGCGTCATAAAGCAGTTGTCTCCGTTGGTCTCTATGAAATCATGCCTGGTAATTGCTGTAGGGTCAATATGATGTTCTCTGAAGGGTCTAATGAAAGCCTGAGAAAACAAATTGATAAACATGACACCGTAACTCAGGAGTTATCACGGGAATGAAAAATAGAAAAACTAGAAATAGCACCTGAATTATACAATCTCAGAGAGGAAAGAGCAAATCTGTTAAGTAGGCAAGGGACAGTAAAGTATGCGTAGTTATTTGCCTTCAACACATGCATCATGTACAGTCTACGCAAAGGTATCCTGAGCAAGCTGAACTCTGTTGTTTATTTAGTGCATAGCTTCCTGTAGTGCTTTTTTTTTCCCCCTTGAACTATGGTCCACAGATACAGACATTCAAGGACTACCAAATCTACTAAAGGTAAACAAAAATAAACCTAAACCCAACAGACTTAATTTTGCTGAGCTGGTTCACTCGTTTCTGCATAATTATAAGGAATATCCCATATATTTTTTGAAAACAGAGATCCTCCTAATATTGCACTGTGAGGAGTAATTAATAGTAGCTATAAAGAAGTTTATTAAAAAACAGATTGCAGCTTATTATAGAAGTCAGTGCAATGTCGTCTAAGCATCCAGCATTTGTAGCCACAGATGTATAATACACCTGAAATCTCAATATTCAGTCATCACCATTCTAACACTATTACATTCACAACAAGGTGCAGGTGCACACAGAACTAGAAAGTTTCTTGCTAAAGCTTCTTTGTATTTTCAACAGAGATTTTAGAGAATTTAGCTCCAGGAATAGACTCCCGATGAAGCAGGCCAGGTAAATTCTGCACTTCTTGGCATTTATTAGCCTTTCCGAAGCTCTACACAAGTCTTGTCTCTGGTGAGGTTTCTACGCTGGTGTGCAACTGGCCATGCCCACCGTCCTTTGGGAAGGCCTGTGAACACTGGTATTGCAAAACTGTGAGCAAACCCTAATCGGGGCGATAAACGGAACAGTGTCACCTTGCACATGTCACCTAGGTCAAGTGTAAACACAGCCCTGGGAGCACTGTACCAAGTGCCACTTAAGAGGAGGAGGGTACTGGGTGGAAGAGCTGGTTACACTGGCAAGACTACAGGAAAAGTACCTGTCTAACAGCTGAGAACACTATAATAGTTTCAGAAAAGCATGTCATTAATTTTTTTTCAAGCTTAAGGATAAGAATCTCAAACCTTTCCGACTATTGGTAGCTCCACAGATCCCCAGGTATCTGCTCCCCAGTGAAATAATCCTGATAGGAAGTCAGCAGTAATAACTCCTGCAACTTGAATGAAGAGACACATACAGTTAGATACACAAAAGCATTTTTCACTAGCATTCACATTTTCTATTCATTTTAGAAGTTTATTTGCTTACCTACCTCTAACTTTGGGCAGATCTCATGTGGCTGTGAACTTTTATCTGACTAGGATCAGCCAGCTAGCAGTAATGGTTAATGAGACACTATTTGGACAATCTTCACTACAGCTACACCAAGACTTTGTATTTGACCACTCCTCTACAGAACAGCTTGGAAATCTTTGCAATTGCTGGTACACAAAATACTAATAAAATTAAATTGATTCACTTAGATCTTATTTTAGACGCACCTTCTCCCTGTACGTGCCCATCTTCTTTCATGGTGTTTAAGGGATTACTTGGCTACAGAACATCTGTTAAAGCTACCCCAAGAGATATTTCTATCTGCAGACCCTTCCTCTCCCTGGGTCCCTTACGTCTGTAAGCAAGGAACACTGAACTCCAGTAACTCTACGTAAGCACCAATTAAGAAACCACTCCTTGGTACAGCAAGACTGTTGACTAAATAAGACTGGAATGTCATACAGCGCTGTGACCATGTCACTCACAATGCTACAGGCAGAGGCCCTGGAAACCAATCTGACGATTCTGTGCAAGGGCAGCCTACACTTGTGATGTGTCCATATGAACTCAGATACACCATCCAACAGAGGTTGCTGCAACAAGATTTTTCTAGATGCCAACCATGAGAATTTTAGAACTGTGGTCAAGTAAAGGAGATTTTCAGTTCTGGCAAACAAAGTCACATTTTTGCCTTCCTGTTCTGGACAATCTCTCACCCAGGTGTCTGAGTAACACTGACCTTTAGGAGTAAGGATATTAGATGCTATTTGATCAGAACAGCAGTACATTTCCCAGTCAGTCACCGATCTGCTGGATGGTGTTTAACAGGCACCCTATCATTCTTCATCTGTAGAAGAAACCCTCAGGTTCCCAAGACCTGGAGCTACAAAGTCTCTGGCACAGTTTGAGATGCCCTCCTGCATCAGCCCTCCTGCCAGGCTCACGACACTTTTGAGGAAGAATATTCAGAGAAGATGTCCTTACTTTTAATGGGGAGGCTGGGGAAACATAGCAACACAGCACAGAGAGTGACACTGCCCTGGGACCTCCAAGCCTGAGGGACTGAAGATGATCAGATGCTGCCCTCTAACGAACACAAGGATCCAGAGGCAGCACTGCGAGCCTGCACGTCTTGCTCCGAGAAGGTTTGGATAAAGATTAACTGCCTGAATGGGGCCCACATTTGAAGAACAACCAGATTACGAATCAGGATTCTGTTTCACTGCAGTGCTGTCCTTTCAGGTTAGCACATGAACAGCAAGAGCTGGCTGTTCGCTGCCCACCTGGTGAACACAAGCACACCTGGTGATTCCCTGTGGGGTCAGCACTAACACTCTCAAAGGGCGAGGCAGCACACACCTCTTACCTGCAGCTCTGGTTACAAAAAGCAAACAGCAGAAGCACTACCCAGATTGCAGCACAGCTACTGGTTAGAAGTCAAATCCTTTATATATACACCTGGGAATTGATACTGTCTGACCCCAGTGCAAATTCCCCAGATATCAAACAAACCTCATGCCAATTCAAGTGCTACACACAGAACTTGCAGTCATTTGTTAAATGAGTCACAGCAACAGAACCACAACGATGGTGTGTTCAAAGCAGCTTAGTTAGCAATGCCCTACTCCCTTTGACTCAGAGCACAAGGCACACTCACTTACAGTTGGCACGCCTCGCAGTTCACTTCCCAGAAGCCTGATAACTGCCCACAGCCATCCACATAAACCAAGGCAGTCACAGGGCCACCTCAGAAGGGCCGGAATGCCGTTCTGCAGTTCCCCCCAGTGATGTTTACCAGAGCCAGGGTGTTTAGGGAGGTCACCCATTGTAGCAGCCTTTGCACCAGCAGCAGGGAGCTGCAAGGCCAGGTGCCATGCAGGAGGGTTGTTTTGCTCCAACTGCATTACCAACTCTTCTTCAGAGGGCTGTGAAGCTAGCAGAGCTCCTGGCTTTCTCCTCCACCGGCCAGCATTTGGTTCTCTGCAGACTTTTCCCAGCACAGCTTCTCAGTTACAGGACTGAGGCTTTCTGTGATGGGCAGGTACACCTCTGCCTGCTACACAGCTAGGCAGAGCACTTCCAACTTACTTGTAATCCAAATCAAGAGTTGTTGGCATACCAGTTCACCTTGCTCTGACTGCAGGGCATCCTGTTACTCCTCCCCCTCTCACAAACTCAAAACAATCTGGTGGGTTTTTCTCTGGACATAATTCAATGTGCATCTTTCCCTGAAGTCCCACAGCTTATTTACGTTGGCCATGGTCTGGGCTTCACCTGACCCTCCTGCTCCATCAGGGCACTGAGGTCAGCTGCCTCCAGAGCCCAGCTTGGTGAGGTTCTTTAACATTAGCAGGATTGCTAAAGAGCAGGCATTTTTTCAGAGCACAGATGAAGACCAGGCTGTTCTGTTACTATTGATCACGTGCTCTTAAGCTTCAGGACACAGCAGTTTCCTACAGCGCATGCAGTACAGATGTACCCCTCCTTGTGGTTACCTTTTGCTTAGCTAATTCCTCACTTCTACATGCCTTTTGCCACCCCTGTCATTTTTTAAAAATGCAGAAAAAAAATCAGGATCAACTGTTGCAGCACCTGCTACACCCAAACGATTTCTTTCCACGTTGAAAATAGATCCTCACTGCTGAATCCATCTGGATTCAGTCCCATCGGCCCAAACTCTACAGCAGGAGATACTTTCTGTATACAGAAGATATTTTTCTGTCTCACCTTACTGTGGTGCACACAGCTTAGATTTCCGAACCAGCACATTCAGTATGCTTGTTTTATTTCAGACCACACATGTAGGCTACAGCGAGACAGGGTGGAGCACAATAGCTTTTGGATCTGCATCTAGCAGCTGAAAGAGCAAACAGCCTTGATTCAGGGGGAAGATATCTAAGCAGCACTCTGCTTTACAACAACTCAAATACCATTCTTGCCGAGCTAATCACCCGGTTAACCCACAGCGCCTCCAGCACACGTTATCCTCGGAGTCTGCAATAACAGCAGGAGGAACAACAAGAGTGGAGACAAAATACCAGCAGTTCAATAGACATTTCATCTTACTTTGTTGAGAACTGCTAAAAGCTCAGAGGAAAGAATGAAGGGTGCCTGCAGCAGTGCATTACACTATGGCGGGCTGGAAAAGCTAACCACCACAAGCCGTATCGCAGCTGTACCGCGGAGGGGCTTGCTGCTTCTTCAGCAGTCGTGTGTGAAGAGATGTAAGAAGGGAGCAGAGACTGTACCACAGGTTATACATGGCAAGCGCTGTAACACTGCATCCTGTCTGCAAGGAATTAGTCTCAATATTCTCATCACCCAGCACTGTCCCCAAGTTAAAAATGAGGGGAAAAAAAAATCAAGGTACAGGTGTCCAGTTACTTCTCTAGGGTGGTACAGATCTTGATGCTCTGCCATCAGGTTTGGGAGGGTGAGGTACAATAGCCTGACAACCCGGAACATGAGTTATAAATTAATCATAAGGTCAGGAAGAGAGGCTATTGACAGTGTACACATCTGAACTGCAGCCAGTGGATTCACACGCTCCTAGAAGCAGGATCCGTGACAGAACTGCTGCTCTGTGCACAGCGCTTCCTTTACTCCCACCTGCTGGGCAGGGGCCGCGGAGGAGCAGCCCGGCTCTGGTTTCTTGCTGAAGAAGCAGCTATGCTGAAAACACAGAGAGAAGGCACTGCACTTAAGTGGGCTGCAGAACACGCTGAGAACACCAGGATTTCTTGGCTGTGCAAGCAGACTGCTGAATCAGGAGAACAGAGAGAGGCCTACACTGAGAGAGAGCAAAGGCGTGCAAGTGAACTCATGTCAGCTGCAGACATTTCAGGAGTGATGCACACAGTTAGTAGGACGGCCGCTCTCCTCCAGCCATCCTGTACCTGTGACCCTTGGCACAGGCACAGCAGCACCCTCGGGGCTCTGCTGAGGATCCCAGCCCCACACCTGACCCCCATTGGGACCTGCCGGAGGCTGCAGAAGCACTCAGACAGCAGCCCCAGCACCTGCTGGCACAGCGTGGCAGGGCTGAAGCGCAGCTGACCCAGGTGCAGAATTGAGAGCAGGAGTTTTCGCTGCTGCTTGCGGTTGGTTCAGAAGCCACATAACATGCAAGAGCTCATGTCACAGAAGAGCTCCTGCTCCTCCTCTTCCTGGAGCACCAACCTAAGGGCTGGGAGCTTCCACCTCAACAGGGGCATCTTGTCTGAGCAGCCCGTGTCCCGCAGCCCGACTGCTCGCAGGGTAGAAGGAAGCCCAGCGAGAGCTGTGTGTTTCAGGCACCAGGTGCCAGCAGATCAGCTATGCTGCAGGTTTGCAACAAAGAGTTATACAGTAGTATCACGTAAAACATCAGTAAGCACAGTCATTTCAAATCAGTGACTAGGAAGTAGTTGAACAGTACAGTGCTTGAGTCAGGGCAGAGTAGCCAACTCCGCAGAGAAATCTTGGGATTTCTGGACACCAAGATGCTGGAGTATCAGCCACTTGTTACACGTATGCTTATAAAAATGAAACTGCTATCATCTGCACCCACCCTCAGTGCTTTACTGCAATGCAGTCACTGCTATCACAGAGCAGGCAGGGGTTTGGTCCTGTGGCAAGTTAGGGCACTACGAAAATAATCCCCAACATGTGGGCAAGCACAGAGCACGGCAGCCCAGAGGAGAAGAGGTAATCGCTTTGGTTAAGTCATAGGAGAACCATTCCGTCAGAAGCACAGCTATTGGTGTGAGGGAGCAGAGAACAGCTCAACCATGAAATAAAGGAAGGGTCTAAAGATCCACCTACAGATAACAGTCATGTTACATTATAGCTGGATTTTCAAATAGCGGTGTCTGTGATATGCACACTGCAGGGACTAGGAGAAGCCCAGCCTGTCACACAACCTTACTGTGCAAGCATGTTAACACAAAAAACATTTCTCCCAGGTACTCCCTGCTCAGTGAGCTCACTGCCCCCAGCACCACCGCTGGGAGCACAGGCACATCCCTTACCTCACCTCCAGCCGACAGGGACCCAGACATGAGCCTCAGGGGCAGGACCCGCACAGCCTGTGGTGCTGCCAGAAGCTACCAGCAAAAGGAGAGCCCCGATGAACCCGGGTACTGCCCGTCCTGAAGGCAAGCATCAGCAGATCCTGGAGCAAATGCTCATCTACCAGAGGCACGACTTGGCTAGAGTCACTATCCGATAAGCTCAATAGCAGGAACTGCCTGATTTTATTTTTGTCTTTACCCTCAGCCTGTTAGTGCTCAGCAAGCTATTCCTACTGTTTCTCCAGCTGACAGAGAGTTTGCAGAACAGCTGGCACGTTTAAACAAAATCCTGCCAACTTTACCTGAGCGCTAGGTTTTTAAACAAGTACCTCCATTGTGGGTGACACATGCTCAGAAAAAAAAAAAAAAAAAAAAGCAATTACGCCATTCCAGAAGAAAACAAAGAGAACAGAATAATGGCTACTAAATTAAAATCAAGAGAAAAATTTACTCTTGCAAAAAAGAAAACAAAACAAAAACAAACACCACTTTAATTAGTAAGAATGACCAAGCCAATTCTCTGCTTTCCTCCACTTAACAGTCCCCCAGGAACCACCCGGGTGCGCTCAGCTCTCAGGAGCACCGGGCGGCTCTGTGTACAGGAGCCCACACCCTGGGAGACCCAACACCTACACATTGGCCTGGCTGGGGACGTGAGCAGCGATAACACCACTTGTGTTCGAGGTCTGCACTCACCGAGCTGGCCACTCCTGGCAGCATTCCCTACAGCCCACTCCTTCATGAGGGCAGCCCTCCAGCACTGCGGTGTTTTGAGCTGAAAGAGGCGCTATCCGAAGCAAACCAGGGCCGCTAAGACCTGTTGGTAAATCCTCCAGCCGAAGTCCCTGCAACTTTAAGAGAGCCCCTGACAACACAGTGAGCAAACACAGCTTCCTTTGTCTCTCAGCCCCCGCTGCTGACAGAAAGAGCAGTATCTCCTCCGCTGTGCACACAAGCAGGGAAGCGCAGATGGGGCCACGTCCACAGCACCCAGCAGGGGAACGGCTCACCTCCCCCCCGAGGTTACCTCCTCCATCCGTCCTGCTGAGAACAGCCACTGGCACGCTGAGGGAGTCCATCCCTCACCAAACTACATGGAGAACAGGTAGCTGGTGCCAAATCATCTGCCCAAGTACACTCCGTAACCCCACTTCTGAGACCGACAGCCCCCAGGATCCTTCGGAGCAGGAAGGCCCTGGAGCTCCTCAGTTCCTCCATTGCATTGTGTGCATTAACAGGAGATGGTGCGGTACAAACAGGCGGTGTCAGTGCAGGGGAAATGCAACAAGTAGTTGAATCGAAGTTTTACCTCTTCAATGACAACTTGTGGGGTCTGTCTTCAAAAGGTGATACAGTTTAGGACTTAAAACACAGCTACCTACAGTTACTGAGATGGGACGAGACAGCAGGTACCAAGGGGACTTCTCTTGCTCAGGCCAGCACCCAATGGAGAATTTTCCTTCATTAACTGAGGTTTTCCTGCTGTACCTTCAAAGATCTTTTAAATCAAAATTCCAAGTGGAAACTCATCTTAACATCACGATTGTACCAGAAGGTTCTGCCTCTTGCTGTAGGGCAGCAAGAATCAAAGCAGCTCACTTCATGAAGTGCCTGTGCCTAGGAGTGCTTTTCCTCCACCGTGTGCCAGAGCTCTCGCACATTACACGGTCATCACTCGGCTCTGCAATGCAGCTGAGCAAGGTACAGCTTTGCAGCAGAGCTGCTCAAGCCTGAGACAAAGGTTTCTGTTTTGAAAATGAAACAAGTGATTTCTTCCTGCAAGCGCCCTCTGGCCAGCCCACAACTTCTGCAATAACGAAACATGATAAAAGCCTTACAGGAATTAGTTTACTGTCCCTCAAGTCAGCAATGACTCATTTTACCTTGTGCTGTGTCACAGGATGTCCCTAAATGTATCAGCATATGTGGGGGACTTTTATCCATATGAACAGGTAACACAAGCCTAATAACTAATTTTCATAGGGCTGCAATTAAACAAGATCCATTAAGAACATAAGACGTCTGGAGATAAAATGCAAGTCAACCAATGTGGCAAAAAAACAAAAAGGCTTTAAAACCCTGCAGGAAGTCATGAGGATGAGAAAGAAGGGAAGGGAATCCATGCTGCAGCTTCCCACCTTTCTCTAGCTGCTATCAGCATAGCACATATCACGTACCTCGTGTGCACTGAGTAATATGCTCGACACCACAAACGTGCCTGGAGGTGTAAGAGCTTTCAAGAGTAATCTCATTTGTTTTGGTGCTTACACACAAAGGCCACCTACACCAGCCTTCCTGGTGCTGCTGAGCTTCTAACAAAGCGGCTGAGGCTGCTGTGGTTCGGCTGTAGCACTAGGATGCAGTCCTGCAGCAGGGACAGTTGGGTTACAGCTGAAAACAGGGGGCTCTAGCACCCACCACAGCCAGCCGACCCAGCCAGGCCCACCCCGGTGTTAACCACACACATCTGCACAACCAGAGCACCAGGCTCCAGTCTGCACAGCTGCCAGCTCGCACACAGAGGGGAATTTTCACTGCTCAGCAGCTAGAGGCATTCAGAATAGGGCGGGACTGGATTGAACACAGAGGAGAAAAGTCATCCATCCTCTGCCTACACTTCTGTGACCACGCGAAGGGAAAGGAACTGCCTCCCGCCTGCTGAAGCGGCAGGAGATGAGAGAACCACGTGGGTTCCTCTTCCTCTCCCCCATGAGAGCTTTTATCAGCACAGACAGCTGCTTCCAGAGCTGGGCTGCAGCACCCCAGCACTGGCGCCTGCCTGCTGCACCGGGCACCTGCAGCTGGATCAGCACCAGAGTCCCAGCACGCCGCCCGAGCTTCTGAGCAGCCTGCACCCATCACACGAGGAAGTGGGTGCCTGCAGGCGGCCAGCAGGAGGAGGAGCAGACCACCTTTGTCCCAGCAGTCTCCAGATTAAGTTAGTTACAGCGTAACCGCGTTACAGCTGCCTGCTTGTAAAGGCATTGGGACCAAGGATACCAGCCTCTAGTTAGGGACACGGGACATCCACACTGCTCCCTGCTTCTGAACAGGAAGGAGGCATTTACACGAGAGCACACGGGCATCCCAAAGTCCATCCAAACAGCCAGGGCAGCAGATCAGAGCCAGCCTCGGATCAGGGATCACCCAGGGACTTCTCACATCACTGTAATCTCCAGAGACAGAGACCTGATGTGAACTCAAGACAGAGCTGGTTCAAGCTCCTTTATTAGCAGGAGGTTTAGTCTGTGATCCCAACTCAAAGGTCAATATCCTAACGTAAGCATCAGGAAAGCTTTCAGCAGAAAGCCACCTGACAGCACCCATGGCAATATTCCTTTATATTACCCGTGGCACAGAGAAGTCTCACAAAACTTAATAAAAGCTAATCATCGCTGTGAGACATCAGCCGTGCTTCGCCTGACGAAGTAATACATTGACAGCAAAACCAACAGTGTGCACAGTCCTTATTTTATTGCACTCATTTTTGTACATATTATCAGTTATTTCCACACTGCTTTATTTGCACAGAATCCAGATTCTGCTGCTTTAATCATTCACTACTGCTTAAATAGCATTATCAGTGAATTGGCTGCTTTATCACTTACACTGGTAAACAGGATATCAGAGAACTTGAGCTTTTATCAATATTAATTTTGAGATGACAGCCAGTTGCAAACAGATTGCACGCACTCCAGGCGGGCAATCGTTACTGATTCTCCCACATCTGCCCCCGTCAGCACGGAGCAGTTCTCATGCCATGCTCACCTCTGTTCCTCTCAGCACCTCCACCTGATCAGTCAGAGCAGGCAAGACTAAGCTAAGCAGTTGTTAGCAGTTCTCAGCTTTGACAAAAACTCACAGCACCTATCACTATTTGAATCTGCTGGGTTTTTAAATCATTAGTAATACACAACAGTGATAGTGAGTGAACAAGTATCACTTCTGAAACACGCAATGCCTCACACAGTCCGTAGAAAAATTGCTTTCACTGTAAAGCTCAGAAGCTGAACACCTGTAGGCAGTTTACATGGTGCCCTAATGAATTTATTCTCCTTCCAGTTAAGGACGCATTTCATATAAAAACATGTAACCAGCATACATCCAAAGGCAGACGTTAATATAGCCATCAGTATGCACTGCAGGTATACAGGAAGTCCAGTGAAGTGCTAAGTTACGGTTCTCTTCTTCCCCTCACACCAAACCAGACAATAACAAAGGGTATGTGCTGCAGAGCTGACTCCCAGTTTCTAAACTTAAATCTTTTCTCGTGTTCCCTCCCATACATACGTAGCCAACAGACACAGTTTGCAGAGCTTCTCTCACAGTTTATCTCCCTGTATCTTTTCCAAGGAAATCCCTAAAGCCTTCCAGTACTTAGAAAAAAATACACATGGCACAGACAGCAGATGAGTAGGGTTACGTTACAGATGGTGACAGTTCTGCCCCCAGAGCACTGTCACCTAGAGGAGGCTGACCCAGCTACCCGGAGCTGGCCGGACATCCCCAACAGACCAAATCAGCCACAGATGACCACAGCTGCAGCTCAGCCCCTTCCCCTGCCCTCTCTTCTGCTCACTCTCCAGGAAGTTTCTGTGCAAAAGCATTTCATTACTATGCTCATTACAGGAAGCTCATAGAAACACCAGTACTTTTTGCTCCGAGTGTTAGAGAGCATTCAAGTTCTGCGCATGTTTAGACTTTGGTTGATGTAATGAACTTTGTAGAGACCCACTTAATAGCCACCTAATTCTAAGCTAAGCATTTCCTTCAGTAAGGCAGAAAAGCCAATACTGCATTCCTAATAACTTCTGAAAGTCCATGGTTGGATGCAGAAACAAGTTCTTCCTTCCCCTTCCCCACCCCAACCAACACCCAGAAAGAGGGAAGTTGATTTAAATCAAAGTATCAGTCCTGGTAAGAACAACTTGGTTACTAAACTCCAAATTCAAAGAAAAGCAATCACAGATCTACGAGCAGAGAGCCAAAGAACAGCGATGTTTCTGTCATCCCACATGAAGACATACCCTCTGTCACTGCAAGGAAGCAGCAGAGCATTTGCAACTTACACTATACTTGAAGGGTCATTCAAGAAGAACCAGCTCTGTACTGCCAAGATCCAGGCAATTTAAACAGCTCCACACATCTGAGGCAAAGATATGAGACTGAGCTTGCTTGGCTCCACTTCCAATCAAAGTAAGGAGACCCCCAGAGTCACATTTATTACACGACAGCTGCACCTGGAATTTCCAGCTACCTTGCAGGAAAGACGTCAGCATTCAGGATAAAGGCCAAAATTCACATCCTGACGTGAAAACATAATGCTACAAATACCTATTTCTCTATTTCTAAATCAAGCCTGTTTGATGCCTGAGACACCTTTTGTAAGATTTCTCTTGAACTTTTGCTTTCCAAGAAGTTCTTCTAATTTTGTGGATTAGATTGTTGTTTCCAACAGCCTTGACAGCTATTTTCCCTCTGAAGAGCCCTTACACTTGCAGGAACTATTGCATGCGCACAACTGCCTCTCTCCTGTTCCAGTAGGAAGTGAAGCATAAGAGATGAGATGTTTGTTTCCAGCATTACAAGAGAGAATATTGCCTTGTTGACAAAAGCGAGCATTTTTTACTTACATATCCCAACAATAATGGAGGGCGTGTGTTCCAGTCGCAAGTAGAAGAGAAGATTGTAAAAATTGAAACAGATCAGAGAGAAGCATAAGATGACAGAGATCCATTCTTGTAGCCTCTTCCCTGTTGGAAAAGAAGGAAAAGAGCATGTTTTACTTTCATTTGTGAGGACATTTTGAAGTTTGAAATAATACAGACAGCTGTTGTACTGCCTGGATGACCTGCTCCATTGGTCTGACAGGGAAGTGAAACAGAGGCTTATTATTCATTAGAGGTGTGAGTAGTTTGTCAAGTGACATTCCTCTTCCCTGAGCCACTGCTAACCCCTTCCCCTCTGCCCTTGCCCAAAATAACAGCGACAAACCAGACATCAACTCATATTGTCCTAGTTTGCTTTCCCTGCGGTTGCTGGCATAAAGCTCCTCTGCATCACATCTTTCAAATTCGTGTGGTGCTCAATATCAGCGCTGCTGGTACAGCTGAATCTGGGAACAAGGGCTTCTGGCCTCAGAAGCCCTGCAGTTAAATCACCTTATGGGACATGATGTTCAAAATCTCAGACCTTGTTGTACTAACAGCAAAAAGCATCACTCCGTATCTTGGTGGCCATAGAATTGCTTTCCTAACACTGCAAGCACACTTCTGGAGCTTACTTAATTTAACCCTCAACTCCTGTGGTCTTGCCTTTGCCTTCCTGCTCTCAGACAGCAAACTACAACCTCTCAGCTGTACTGTCATGACAAGAGACTGAACACGCAGAGAGAAATAACTGGCACGAATCCTCCCGTACTACTTAGCACCTCTACAATAACCTAATTTAATGCCGATTAAAAAAAGAACAGACACCAGGATGTGGTAGCGTTCTGAATATTCAGACGGAGAGGCAGCTTTCTGCTGCTAATCACCACTAGATCCTCACAAGGCACTGATGTTAAGATTAAGAGACCAGTCAACGTGAGACCCATGTGGATTAAGGCACCAGAAATGGAAGGTGAACAGCTAAATCCCAGGGTGAGATCTGGGCTGCCACCTCGGCCCAGCCAGGTCAGGCTCTGCCTTCTGCCGGGGCCAGCCAGTGCAGCCGCCTCTCGCCCGTGGCTGCCCCGAGCAGCTGCTCCTGCAGCCTCCTGCTGCTGCTGCCCCTGCGGCACCGCACGCACTGCGCCACTTGGGCGTGAGGCGAGCCGCCAGCATGGGCTGAGAGCACACCCTGAGAGCACGCCCTGGCACGGCCGCACCTCGTGTTCAGGAGCTGAGCTCCCAGCCCACTGCTCTGCTAAACTGACCTACTGCCTGCTCGCAGTTCTCCTTCCAAACGCCACACCACAGAACAAAAGGGAGGCTGGGAACATCCAAGAGGACCGGTATCATCCCCGCTGCGCCTACAGCAGCAGCTTTTAAAGAAGCCTGAACAAAGACTCCTACTGTTCAGAGATCTGTTCTAGAAAGGGCACGGATACTGAACCTCATGTCCTCTGGAGCGGCAGAGGAGAGAATCCTAACAGTAAGACACAAGAACAAGTGTATTTCAGTACAGCATCAGGTCACAATGAGCAAGATTCTATAAAGAGATCCCTGGGGTAATGAAAGGAAGAATTAATTAACACTCACTTCCAGCCTAAGAAAACCACACCCTGATTAGAGGAGTTAAATGGGTAGGTCCTCACGGAACAATTAGCTAACTGCAAGGAAGCGCTGGGCTCCTTACAAGCAAGTCCCACGAGTTCAGTCTGTTCAAATACCGTCCGTATTCTGAACATGGGGATCCCAAGACCACCCGTCCAAGGACACCTGAGTCCAGAAAAACAGCTCCAGCTCTGGACAGACTGGGAGACGAAGCAGTCAAAGGCCTGAAGGCCAGAAGAGCAGTAATTCATGTTTAAAAAGTACTCAAACTTAAATGTTTGGCCCACAGGAAGGGATAAGGTGCTAAACTCAGGAAGTACACACACAGAGGTTGTGCAAGTACTCCAGAGCCACATTCACTCTGCATGGTTGTATGTAATCTGTGTTATTAAGAATTCAGTAGTTCACCATCACATGCTTCCGCCATAACGTGTCCTGACACTGTTTACATAAGTTATTTATGTAATGACAGGAGAAATCTGCACATCTAAAAGCTTACAAGTCACTTCTGCTACACACCCCTACGCTCACTGCTCCGCAGATTTCCCAGGAACTTCCATCTGCAGGTAAACGTGAGGACAGCAGGTAGCCTGGGGAGCGGAGTCTTTTCCTTATGAGCAGGAGCACGGTGAGCAGGTTACATTGGTGACTGATTCCTGGGCTTTACAGAGAAGCGATCGCTACCAACGGCTGGAAAAGGTCACCCTGCTCCTTCTCTCAAGGCACGGATGATGTAACCAACACAAGCCGGAATGGGCACAGACTTGCCCTGAAGAGCCTAGAGAACTGACAGATTAACCAACGCGTGTTTGCTTATCGTTACTCGGCTCTGTGCAAGCCAGAGCTCCTGCTGACCCACTGATCGCTCTGAAGACACAAGCTGGGCCGACCTGCCAGGAACCACGGGCACACGGCACCGAGCGCTGCGACATCTCCCTGTGCCTGAGCCTGCACGCGTGAAGCAGCTCACGGCCAACCTCACACCCTGCACCTCACAGACGGGCTGAGAGAATTACGGGCTGTGCTGTGCTGGGCTCTGTCAGACCACGACCAAAACCCCAACGCCCCTCCTGCGGGCACCCCAAGGCCCTTGGGAATATCCTGAAGGGAAGGCTCCGGTTGTTCCCTTGCTTTGTGACCAACCCCCTTCACCTGGTTTGTAGCAGCAATAACGCCGATACTAACAGCGATAATGAGGACGTGACAGGCAGACCCCAGCTGGAGCCCCCTCCCCGGCCTCCCATGAGGCAGCTCCCGGCAGGGCAGCACCCCGGGCACCCACCCCGGCACCTCCCAAACCCCGGCACCCCCAAAACCCCCTCACAGACCCCCAACCCCCCCCAATCCCCCTCAGCGCCCCCTCACCCGGCGAGTAGAGCTCTGCCAGCTCCCGGGCCCCGGCGTGCTGCGCTCCCCACCGCCGGCTGCCGCCCTCGGGCTCGGCCTCCTGCTCGCGCTCCCCGTGCTGGAGGCTCTGTGGGGCCGTGCCGGTGCCGGTGCCGGCCGCCATGTCCCGGCCGCGGGGCCGCTCCCCGGGGGCGGCGGGCGGCGCGGGGCGGGCAGGCCCCGCCGAGGCGCCCGGCGGCAGCATCGGGAAATGGGGCCGGGAGGGGGAGGGAGAAGGGGGGGGGGGAGGAGGAGGGGTTGGCCCCGCCCCGCCGCTGCCTCCCGCCTATCGGCGGCGCCGCCGCGCGAGCTGAGAGCCAATGGGGAACGCGGCTCGCAGAGGGGCAGCCAATGGGGTGGCGGCAGGGGAGGGGCTGCCCTGAGGGAGCGGCGGGAGGAGGGAGGGCGGCGGGAGGGCGGCAGGGCGGGGCGCTGCCCCCTGTCCTCCTGTCCGCCTGCCCCTCAGCCCCTTGTCCCCTTGTCCCCCTGTCCCCACAGGCCCGCCCGCCCCCTGGCGGCGCCGCTGCCCGCCGAGGTGCCGCCACCCAGCGCCAGGCGGGGCGGGGAGGCGTGCGGTCATCGGCGGGTGCAGCCCTGAGCGCCTCCCTGGGCGCCCTCCTGCCCCTTGGGGCACCCAGGCTGCGGTCCTGCCAATCATGTTGGTTTTCTTCCGTGCCAGTAACATTAATTTCGGTCCCTTTATTTGGTCATCAGGCCTGTGTTCCTTAACAGACACTCACTGAGGTACTCGCTGGGCCCCAACAAACACATTCCAGCATGGAACACGAAGACAGATAAACAAGCCCCAAGCGATGTTTAAGCACTGCGTCATGCCTGTTAGTTTTTTTAAACATATTTATTTGATGATCAAATAAAACAGCTTCAAAAAATAGAAGTGTTTCAAATAATTAAGCAGGCTCCGTTTAAATAATTAAGAACAGATTCATTTAGAGAGAGCAAAATGCTGAGCCAGATGTCTGTCTAACTTGAAGGTTGTGTCCCCGCAGGTGATGCACCATGAGGGATGAGACACGTCACACCTGGACAGCGAGGCACACGTGGTGGGAAAGCACAACCTGGGCTGCTGCTGGCTGGGCCTGGGGCTCGCCTCCCACCCTGACGGCTGCACTCCAGCAAATCACACCCACCAGGGGAAACATGGTTCCTGTTCCCTCAGGGGGGACATGTGGGCTCCCCTCCAGACAGCAGGAGAGAAACACTGCTTGTGACCAGGCTGTTCTGTCCTGGAACTTCACAGAACTGAACAAACCTAACCATCAAGGAACTGCTCCACATTGTCACTTAGCAGTGTGCCAAAATTACCATGTCTCTGGAGCAGGTTAAGAGCCTCCCAGACTCTGCCATGCTGTTTGAAAGATCACAAATGGATTATTATGAAACATATGCTCAAATTATCAGTTCTTAATGAAAAGCTGGTTCAGGAATTCAATGAGTCCATTTACTGTATCAAAAGTTCTGGAAACTATAAGTGATGATTTGCTGCTGACAAAAGAAGGTATTTGTCTGAGGGAGGATTTCTCTGTGTTTTCTATTAATTGGGTAATAAACCAATTAAAAGGCATTAGCTTGGGGTGCCTCAATTTGTTGGACTGGGCTCTGTTTAGACTGAGTGATGGGAACAGTCTGGCATCAAGGGATACTGATGTTTTCATTAGGCATTTACAAGGTTAGGCTGCTCTGATGCTAAGGAGTTTTCTACGATACTGCTAGGGTCACAGTGACCTCAACAGTGTTAGTGTGGAAGTGGTATAAATGTGAAAGAATTAATGTTGTTTCAGTAGGATATGGCACCTTTAAATGTGTTTTTGAGATATGTGACCATATGCCTCCATTACAAACGTGTAAGCTAGATGTAAGATATAAACAGTTTTATATGAGGTACGGTTCTTGCAGGGTTTGCCAAGATACCTTCAACATCTGTTAATCTTCTTGTTTTGTCAAGGCAATAGGACTGTCAGTATGAAAAAAGCAGCAAATTGCTAGCAAGCTTTGGCTTTGAATGCATAATAATGTTCTCCTGGAAAATGGTTTTTAGTTTTGTCTTGATATCTGCCAGAGTAAAGCTGCATAGAAATGTCAGTGTAACTGCTTAGAGTGAAACCTAGCCTAAGAAAAAAGGTGCTGTTGCAGCTCATTTTAATCTCAGTTCATTGGGACATGGCAGAAGACCATTGGGGAAAGGGTTTGGTCCTTTCCTAGTGACAGACCAATGCTCAGGACACATTTGAAGAACATTCTTTCCTCCAACATTAATTGAGGAGGTGGGGGAAGTGGTAGGTTAGTTCATAGACTCAGGTGAACCTCCCAGACTTGGTACAGTTATTATGACTGTGTCCCACGACACGGGGGAAGCCATGAGGATTCAGCATTGCATGAGTCCAACGCCTTTTTGAAATATAGAAAAATAAAATAAAGCGAATTAAAGTGATGCATCAGACAACATATTGGTGATGTGGTACAGTGTCAGTATAGTTAGGACAACATTGTTGAGATTCTGAACAGAAATCCGTATTAAAAAGGTAATTATGCAGTAAAATCTTGATGCTATTTGGAGAAGAGGAAGACTGTAGTATTGGCAGCACATCATAGACCACATTACCATAAAGAGGCCTATAACAGAGCTAAATCCCTGGCTGCTTTATTTAAGGGTAGCCTATAGCCAAGCCCCCACAGTGCTGGTTGTATTCAGCTCCCTGCTCCGCACTGTGAAAGGCCCCGCTGTGCACAGGTAACCTGGGCAAGGGCAACCTGCCGGCTCCTGGTGGTGCTGGGGACGCATAGGGAACAGGCAGCAGGGACAAGTTCTCTCCAGCTTTGTAAAGTCTGTCAATACACAGCTCCGGACAACAAAGAGCAGTGTGTGCCCAGCCACGGCAGGGCTCGAGACCCAGAGGGTTCAACTCACCGCGCTGACAAACCACGTGCAGGGAGTCGGGCGAAGAAGTTCTGAGAGCAAATAGAGTCCAGCTCCACTCTTCTCTTGCCTTGCGGCTGTATCTGAAAGAACAAAGAGACTTAGAGGGTTGTTTATGTCCCTCTCTGAAAGAATAGCGACTTACAGGGTTGTTTTGTGTTGTTTATTTTTGAAAGGAGACCAGCAACACAGACACAAGCCACGTCGTGTCGGGTCGCCTCTCAGTGCACCAAGCCGTGAGAAGGCTTTGCAGGGACTTTATGTCCGCTGCCCTGAGGGGCCAGGCACTCTGCCGGCTTCTCTCCCCTCAGCCTGCCCTGGCTGCTCCTCGCCCCGGCCCAGGACACGGCCCCGGCCGGGCTGAGGGCGCTGTGGCCCCGCTAGGTGGCGGTACGAGCCCGGCCCTTGGGGCTGGGCCTTGCGCCGTGCCCGGGCTCGTACCGCCACCTCGCGGCCGGGCCGGGCCGCTGGCTTCACGGGTACAGGTGAGGCCTGGGCCGCCGGCCCTCGGTTCCAGGCTTCCCCTGTTTGGAAAAGCAACGGAACTTGTAAATAAATAAAGAGTAAAACCCACACAGAACAGCCCTGCCCCGGTGACGGGTCCTCCTCAGAGCCAAAGGGGAGCGTGGGGCTGATGTCCCCTTCCAGCTCCCGTGCCTGTCTGCCAGTTCAGCTATGACAGGTGTCACCTAAACAAGGTTTCACGTGTTCTTCATTAAAGTAATTATCTGGTCTTCTATCTGCCTCCTGTTATCGCCAGCTGCAGACTCAACAGCGTGCTGGAGAGGCGCAGAGTGCAGCCCTCACAACTGAGGCTGAGTGGTGGCAATGATTTCGATTTATAGGGCACCAGAGGTCCCAGTAGCTGTGTCACCCTGCGAATTCACAGCAGCCACCTCGCCTCGTTTCTGTATTTCCCCCTTACCCATCTGTGCCCAAGAGCCGCCTGCCACAAAGATCTGGAAGCCGTGTTTGAACACAGACCCCCTGCTCACACAGCACTGAACGGGGCTGGCCGCAGTGCACAGCAGCCAGAGTTCAGACTCGTTTCTCTTGCCTCTTACCCTCACTTATGCAATTCTTCCTAATCCGTGAGGCACGAAGGGAGCAGAAACTGGCTGCAGCTCCCTTGCTGGACTCTCTGGCATGGGAAAGTGTCAGTGGGTGGGAGAGCTGGAATAGCCACTCCTACGGCTCCCTTCCAAAGCCATAAATGCAATGATAGGGAGATGACTGGCACCCAGAAACGAAGCGTGTGGAGGATGAACACGGCGGCTATCCCCACCTGGTGCCCAGGCCATCGAGGCCAGCCGCCAGCTGACACAGACCGGCCCGGGGGCTGCTCCTCTACGCCAGCATTCACCACCAACAAGTCCTAACTGATCCCCTGGCAGCCCCACTTATCCCATGGTGCTCAACACGAGAGCAGCTGAATAAAAAGTATTTGTAAAGTCTGTGGAGTGGACCTTTAATGCTTTTAATCAAAAATCCAATAATTCTTCATTGAAGCTCACTCTCCTGTCAACCCAAGACTTCCTTCGGTTTACCTTACCCCCGCCAATACACACCCTGAGGTTCCAGTTACCTGGCCCCATCTTCAGGTCCTCTGAATCGTTCTCCTCTTTTAAAAAATTTCCTTAATGTATCACTGATATCTATTCCTGGGAACTCCTGACACTTGTCAGGGTGCCCTAAAAAGGTTAGATTCCTGTTCCCTTGATGGATTTTTTGAAAGTCTGAGTACTCTAGAAGAAAAAAAAAAAAAAAAAGGATTAACATGTGCTCTGCAACACATTCATCAAGCTTGGAGATTATGATTACCTAGGAAATGTGAGACAACTATGGAGAACCTCTGGAAAGTTAGTGGACAGCAACTTCTCTACTTTTTTAATTTATTTGGGGTGGAGCAGAGGGTGGTGAGGGTGCAAGGAGACAGGCTACTCATAACACACAGAGTCACCTCTTACTGTCCCTGCTCAGAAAGAAAACCCACATCTTGCCAGCCAAATGACTTCAGTACAGACTTTGCAACACAGCGCTGGCGCCTAGGGCTTCTGCTTTGTCACTGCTCCCTTCCATGGGCATTTGTGTGCATTCAGACGCCCCCTCCTTTTCTTTCCTCCACAGAGCTGCAGAGTGGGTGCTCTGACCTCCAATTTGCTCTGGAAATTTTTCAGAGTCTGGTAGGGGAAGGTATTTTGCTCATGTTGTCCCACTGGCTGGAGGCAGTGGTGCCAATCTCCAGGTGTCGTCTCTGCAGCACTCGGTAGGGCAAAGAGCAACATGTAGATAAAGAGGGGATTGAGCAACCCAGCACTGCAAAGGCCAAGCATGCTAGGTCAGAGGTGAGCAGAAAATCAGCAGAAGACCAACAAATACCCGAGCATCCCCAAGTCACATGGGAACGAGGGGTGAGGGAGCCCTCGGGGAAGGGGAGGACTCTGGTCTGTAACAAAAGAACCGAAGGAGGCCAGGAGACACAGCCTGCAACCCGCCTGGGGAGCTCCCTGCCACTGGAGACTGCAAGGCAGAGTACCACAGCTGCGGTTTAAGAAGAGAAGAAGGCATGTGGCAATAGTTTTTTATGTTAAAATGAGGCAAAGTCTCCAGCCTGGTCTAAGAGCTGGGGGAGATGGAAGGAGAGCCAACCTCCCTCAGTTGAGACATTGTCTCTGCCAACCTCTCTCTGAGTTGAGACATTGTCCCTGCCTGACATTTCATAAATGCTGGCTTTTTTGTTGTTTGTTTGTTTGTTTTTTAACAGCGGAGAAGAGCAAGTTGAAAGCAATAGATTGAAATCTGGCGTCTGCCAGGTACAACTTATGAGTCGTTGCTGGCAGAAGGTGTGCGGCTGTATAAAGAGGGACCTGGGGCTAGGAAGAAGTTAAAAACAGCGCACACAACATGCTCAGAAATAAATTTCAATTTTACTTCTCTATTTTGCAGCTTTTATTGCAACATTGCTCAAGCCGGGCTTTCAGGCAAGGTCACATCCTACCCCCTGAGACCTTCCCACACCACCCCTGTGCTCTCCCCCAGTGTGCCCACACATGGGGACACCACTCTGCTCTGAAACCCTTCACGTTCTCCTCTCTGCTCACCTTGAGCATACCACCTACATCACCTTGTTCACTGCTCAGCTTCTAGCACTACCCTATTGCTTCTTTGCCCCTCTTCTGCCCCTCCACATCGCATTTCAGACTGCAGGTCTGTGGGTGAGCAGCTGTGCTCACACTGGGTTTTTAGCATGATGGAACCTTGATCTTATCGATCTGCTATGAGCTGCTGCAAGGCAAATAATACTTGAGACGGGTCTATAGCAAGAAGCATAAGAAATTATAGACAGCCTCTATCTAGAGTACGAACCCCAGCCCACAGACCTTCTTAGAAATGCTTCAGTGTTTGATCTGTGACCATTAAACTAATAACACCACCCCAAAGTGAGTGTCCTTCTAGGGACAGCTGCTATAGACCTGGAGTGTGGGAACTGGAAAATTTGCAAGAAATCCTAGAAAAGGAGACAATTTCCAGGAAAAAAAAAAAAAAGTCTCTGCAATGCTTTATTGTAGGTCTGAGCCTGCAGCTGGAAATGTGTGGCTTCTACAGCACAAAAGGGAAACTGGAGAGCAGAATAGCAGAATTTAATTCATGACAGCACTGAGCAGTGACAATGAAATTCTTTCCTCCACTTTGCCTCTTTTCATATCCTTGTCTTACCCTTCCAGTATCTATATTGTTTCACACGCGAATAAAGAGGAATCTGGATTTTATTGCATCAGAAAAACATCTTTTGCTGCTCAAAAATGTTGATGTTCTCACTAAGTAATTTGTGAGTAATGCCGTCTCCTTCCCCAACTGACTAGTTCTGAAAAACTAAGTCATTAAATCAGTAAAAAGAGGGTGCTTTTCATAGAAATGCTGCCTTTCTGCTGCAATCTGCTCTGTCGGGAGACCTGTTACAGAGAGTGAGGCCAGTACCCAGATCCCTTCACCAGGAAGGTCTGCATCTCTCTTCCTATCCAGGCACCTCTGTGTGGAGAAGGCTTTCCAGGACCATTAGCAGCCTCCGCACACCTGGTCAGGCCAAGCCGTGGCACTTGCAGGGACGGAGCTCGGTGTGCCAAGACCTCCACCCAACCCTCTGCGGTGCGAGCTTCACCCTACACCTGTTCCCATTTCAAAAACCCCATTTCTGGCCATGCATTTGTTATGACAAGTGCAGAAACAATTTAAAAGAGACTGGAGTTAGCTCAAAACCTGCTTGCCGAACGTTAGGGTTTTGGATGAGTGGTTAGTCCCGCCAACAAGGTTCCCATGAGAAGCTGAGAATGGACGTTGGCTCCGTGAGAGTGGATGTTGGGATTTGAGGTGAGCTGGAGGAAGTTTAAAGAGATCTCGGTGCAGCAGGGAGGTGAGGGGGGAGAAGGGAAGGAGGGGACAAGCTGGGCATCCAACCTCAATTACCACTCCGGCTGACGTGTGATCTCAGTGACTACGGGATTACTCAGCACTGGCCTGGAAAAGGAGGTGTGGGCCACACCATCCCTGATATAATCTATTTCACATGACAGTTGCACAGACGTTTTATTTTGTTAGGGAAGATCAGCCTGGGCGGGAGTACGGCTTTCTGCCGCTGAGCTGCAGGGAACAGGGCAGAAATTCGGAGAGGGCAAACTCAGATCTCCACGAGTGTCTTGAAAAAAAATGCCCACCAAATTTATCAATCAGTTTTAGCATTAAATTTTAGCCAGTGGCCGTGGCAACCCGTCAGGGTAATGCCAGGAAAAACCAAACAGGCGTTTCAGCAGGAGACCTTCTGCTTGTGGGTTCCCGAGCTGTTTTGGAGGTAGGAAGCGCATGAGACCGATTTTCAAGAGTTCAGTTGCAAGGGCCAGTTAGGGCAGCCGCTGGATGTAACTGCCAGATCAGAAGGCAGGATAAAGACACAGAACGAGAGGGTAAACAGCCAGGAGAACAAGCCCCGGCTCCCTGCGACTTGCCAGTATTTGCACCCAATACAGATGTTTGTGTTTAGGAAGGTATGGGCTCCAGCTACAACCTCCAGACCCAGATCTCTGGCCAGGCCCAGCTCCAATTTAATCTCTGGTGCATTCACCAAAGATTAACTTGGTAGATAAAGATGGAACTAGAAATATTTGAAGCCTGAAAACCAGTTAGGGTACTTTTGTTATGGAAAGAAAAATCTCTTTAAAACGCGAGAAGAAAAGGCAAAGAAAACTAAAAAAAAAATGCAAGAAAGACAAATTGTGATGGTCCACTGACTGATTTCTGAATTCTTCCTCTTTTCAAAGTTCTGAGGTTTGAACATTATGAACAGTTGACTGTTTGAATCGTATAATGCAATACCTGTTCCTCTGGCTTAACGTTACAATATTTCCCACACCGCAGGATTGCTTCACATTATTCTAAGAGGCAGTGTCATTTTCCCTGCAGTGCTAGGTCTTCTTTACTGAGGCGAAGGACACTCCTACTTCCTTTAATTATATGTTTTGTTTTAAATTAATGTCCTTTATTCTGGCGATGAATCACCGGCTTGTAGACAGGTAAATGTGGGAGTAAGAGAGTGAAAATATAAGTTTGATTCCCAAGGTGGGTGTCTTTAATTAAAACGGACATCAAGATTCAGTCTTCCTTCCCAAACTTACCCTGCCATTCTGCAGGCTCTGGGCTCTCATGTTGCCGTGCACGTACCGGCCTGCTTCAGAACCGCCTGGGTCCCCTTTGGGTCCAGGGCACAGATCCCCTATCGTTTGTGTACCCTGACAGTTGCACCACATCGTGCAAAGTAAATACGCCGAGACAAACTTTAAGGCCACCATCCCGGCACGAAGGGCTGGGGAGGGGAGCTGTGGCTTTGCTGTGACTGCTCCAGCGGCGAGCAGGGAGCCCGGAGCCGCTTCTCCCTGCTCCCTGCCGGCCCCTGGACAACGCCGCTGCGCTCCCCTGCCCGCAGAGCTGCCGCCGGCTGTTCCTCCCCCGAGCACCGCACGGCGAGCACCGCGCTCTGCCCTCCGTTCGCAGCGCTCCCCCGCTTTGCCAAAAGAGCTTGGAAAAAGCCAAACCAGCCAGCTGAATAACCCCTCGCTGCCTGCTTTTCCCCGGGGGCAAACAGAGCCCGGCGGGGCGGGGAGCGCTGCACCCCTGCGTCCCCAAACGCGCGCACCCCGCAGGGTGCGGGGCTGCTCCGCACCCCCCCGGGGCCCATCGCTGCCCCCTCCCCGGGGCCGGGCAGGGAGCGGGGGGCACCTGCGGTCCCAGCCCCGCTCCGGGCGGTCCCGGCGGCGGTGCCGGCCCCCGCAGCCGCTCCGCACCCGCTCCGCACCCGCGGGCCGGGGCCGGCGGCAGCTCGGCGTGGCAGGCGGCCAGGCGGTGACGCGCCTGTTGCTATGGGATCGGCCGCCCCTATAAATAACCGAGCGGAGGAACTTTCCTAAGGCAGAGGCTTTTAGGACGCGGGCCCCGCAACCAGATGGTCCGCAGGAGAAGCGCCAGCTCCAGCCGCAGCACCCGGAGCGGCAGAGCCCCGCCGAGCCGCAGGGACTGAGCCGGCGCCGGGGGGGGCAGCGCAGCAGCCGCGGTGCCCAGCGCCGGAGCCCGAGGCAGGGTCCGGAGCCCCCCACCCCGACGGCGGCAGCTCGATCCTCTGCCGGGGGGGCCCCCTGCGCCGTCTTCTCCTCCCCGCATCCCCCTTTGCTTTCATGCAACGCCTGGTGGCCTGGGACGCAGCATGCCTCCCCATCCAGCCGCCCGCCTTTAAATCCATGGAAGTGGCGAATTTCTATTACGAGGCGGACTGTCTGGCTGCTCTCAACAAGCTGCACCCGCGGGCGGCCGGGGGCCGCTCCATGACCGAGCTGACCGTAGGGGACCACGAGCGAGCCATCGACTTCAGCCCCTACCTGGACCCCTTAGCATCCCAGCAGCCGGCGCAGCCGCCTCCTCCCGCAGCAGCAGCAGGGGGCAACTTTGAGCCTCCGTGCAGCAGCGGCGGCGGCCAAGATTTCCTTTCCGATCTCTTCGCCGAGGACTATAAAGGCAGCGGCGGCAAGAAGCCCGACTACACCTACATCAGCCTCGGCCGGCACGGCCACCCGTGCGGCAGCCAGAGCCACAAGCCGGGGGGGCTGCCGGGCTGCTTCCCGCCCCAGATCGTGGAGACCAAAGCCGAGCCGGTCTTCGAGACCCTGGACTCTTGCAAAGGGCCCCGTAAGGAAGAAGGGGGGGCCGGGCCGGGACCGGGGGGCATGTCCTCGCCCTACGGCAGCACCGTGCGCTCCTACCTGGGCTACCAGTCGGTGCCGAGCGGCAGCAGCGGGAACCTGTCCACCTCGTCCTCCTCCAGCCCCCCCGGCACCCCCAACCCCTCCGAGTCCTCCAAGTCGGCCGCGGCCGGCGGGGGCTACTCGGCCCCCCCCGCGGGCAAGAACAAGCCCAAGAAGTGCGTGGACAAGCACAGCGACGAGTACAAGCTGCGCCGGGAGAGGAACAACATCGCGGTGCGCAAGAGCCGCGACAAAGCCAAAATGCGCAACCTGGAGACGCAGCACAAAGTCTTGGAACTGACGGCCGAGAACGAGCGGCTGCAGAAGAAGGTGGAGCAGCTCTCCCGGGAGCTCAGCACCCTCAGGAACTTGTTCAAACAGCTGCCCGAGCCCCTGCTCGCCTCCTCGCCGCGCTGCTGACCCCCTTTCCCCGGGGCCGGCCGGAGGGGAGCGCCGGTGGCCGGCTCCCCGCTGCGCCCCCCCCCACCCCCCATGCCGGGGGAGCCCGGGGCTGGGGGCTCGCAGCGTGCCCCCGGGGCTCCCCCCGGGCTCGGCGGGGTTTTCTGCTCGGTTTGCTCTTTATTTACGCGTCGGCGGAGGGGCCCGGTGAGGCCGCCTGGGCGCGGGGGCGCGCCGGGGGTCGGGGGTCGGGGGCCGGCGGCCGCGGGGCTCTGCGGGCTGCTGGGCGCTGGGGGTATTTAACACAGCGAGAGGAGAGCAGGGCGAAGTGATGCAATCCTTGAAGCATGGCTGGGAATGCTGCGTACATGATGCAATCTCGTGTAACTGTCAGTCATGGATTGAGTAATCTGTTAAAGATGTTCCTACGTTTGTTTTTTTTTTTATTATAAAGAATAATCTATTTCTATAAGAAAATACATATGTATATTTTGGGATCTATGCATTCTTGCTACGTTTGAAGCATTAATGAACAATTTTAATAAACTTTATGACTAGGTTAAAAAAAGTAGCTTGTTTTATTTGGAAGGCACGTTTGAAGCTAGCTTAAAGGCAGAGCTGAAACTCTAGCTGCATCTGGCTCGGTGCTGTGATCAGGGAGCAGGATTTCTGTTGGTCTTTTCACTTTCTCTGTGACTCAGAGAAAAACAAAAACAAAAACCCCAAGAGAAAGCCAGCAAAGAGCAGGGCTGGAAGCTTCAGCCAGTTCTTGTTGCCTCATTTTATTTCCTCTAATCACTTGCTTTAGCTGCCGCTTGGGTATTGTGTGGGGAGGAGGTGGTTGTTTGGCGTTTTCGGATTTTGCACTTCTTGCTGTTCCCAACGTGTAGAGCGAGGTGTGCTGTCCAAACCGGGGCCGGTCCTTGGCAAAGTAACTCCGACTCTGAAGTGGGAGGGAGGAAGAAAAAGTAAGGGAGGAAGCTTTAATTAATTTATTTATTTTTTCCTTAAGGAGTTTCTGTTCTCTAAGCTATGATTCAGCCTTTCTTATGTTTGTAGTTTACAGGAACAAACATCAGAAAGTAGCATGTCTGTTGGATGCTGGTAACTCGGTCACTGCTCAGGAAGCTCTCCTGCAGCCGGCCAGGTGAGAGGCACACGAACAGCTCCCTTATCCTTTCTCTTGAGACATTTTCCGAAAAAACTGTAGATGGAGTTTCTCTGTTGAGAGGTGTTTGTTTCTGTGCTTCTGTGCTTGGGGGACAGTGGCAGATAAGCTGGGGGGCAGAGAAGGAGGAAGCTGGTGCTGGGCTACACCTCTGTTCCCAGGGGAGCTGGGGCTCTGCCTCTGATGGAAGGAGCCAGGCTCGGCACGGCTCCCGAGCCCCCGCTGCTCGCTGCCGCACGCAGCTCTGCGAGCAGCTAACAGTCCCGAGCTGGTTACGCGCAGGGAGTTGAGAAAATGATCAGCTCTTACTCAGCATTTTCCATTTTCCTGTTAGGCCAAATTTAAGCACTAAGTTTTTAAGACGAGTGCCTCCGAACAGAAACTTCTTAACTGTCTGTGCTGTTGGACAGCTGAATACAGAAGGGCTTTTCTGGATCGAGCCAATGCATTGGAATTGGCTGCTATACATTCTAATGCAAAAAGCAGCAGATTTCAGGACAAATATCAAATTTGTTGTTTATTTCTAATGTTTCTCAAAGCAAAGTGTGTTTTCTACTGAAAGAACTGTTGTGCATTTTTGACACTTAAGATCATACCTTCCTCTGGCGGGGCAAACTCCCGGAGCTCTTCCTGAAATTTGTTGTGCGTCCCCTGCTCCCGCAGTGCCTCCGCAGCTCCTGCTAGGAGCTGGGCACTGTAAGCACAAAGTGTTAGACCTGTTACAGATTTCTGCTGTTTTAATTCGGACAGCACAGTTCAGTTGGTTTTATGAGACCCTAAGAATCGATTTTCTCGGGTGAGCTAGCTCCTGCACCGGCTTGACTCAAGTTCTTGCAGGCAGGATAGACGTTAGATCTTGTCTTGACTGTCCCTCGTGACGCTGATTTCTCCAGCCTCCTGTGGCTGTTTATTCTACTATTCTTCTAGTTACGAAACTTATCCACATCGTTAGATCCTATTTTCTTGTTGTGCTGTAGGCCATGTAATGTTACCCAAACTCACAAGCTGCGTTCCCAGTCGGAGCTGAGTACTGCTGAGGGCAGAATTGCTGCAGGACTGAAGATGTCCTCAGATACATTTCTTTCTTTCTTTATAAATGACAAAGCTTCCAACAAAAGTTCAGTTTATGAGGGCTGGGAGGCAGGGTAGATTGAAAGATAAGATGTACTAAAGGTATTTATATTTGTTTAAATAATAGTCCAGTTTTGGAGATAGAGCTCTGTCAGGCACGAATGAGCTAATCCCCGTCCTTAAACTTTGCCTGCTCCAGGAGAGTCAGGGCAGCGCTGCTGCAATTTAAAGAATGTTTAAATTCCTGCTGTATTGCCATGTATCTCTTCATTTGGATTAAAGATCTCTCATTCAGGAAGAAACCTGTGCAGCAATGAGTTTTTGTCAAAAGGACGCGGTTACAGAGAGGAAAACCGAGAGCACAAATGCATTGATTTTACACTAGTCTCAGAAGGAACCTGGAAGAGTCAGAGAATTCCTGACTCCTTCTTTCTTAATCTTCTGTCAGCTACAGAACTTACATTTTAGGAGCTTTCTAGCATGATTAAATGCATAGAGGTCATGAAATACCCCACTTTATAAACAAGCATATGAAAAAGCCCCTGGAATTAAAACATTTCCTAGAAAATAATGTTTGGAAACAGTTTGGGAAAAAGTAGCTTGGAAATGAATCTGAGCACTAATTCTAGTACTAAAGCAGACAAAAGAGTCCAAATATTTTTTCTAATTACAGGGGTGGGGGTGGGGACATTGGAAAATCCCTGTCTGAACAGGGGCTCGGCTCCAAATATTGATATAGCTTCCCATTACAAGCAAGATTCGGTTGACTGAAAGCAGTACTTGGTGCATCTCAGTTGTCTTCTCACAAGGTTTCTTTAGCTTCTCTTCCTAAAGTGACTCAGGGCAATTTGCGGTAGGACTTTGCAGGCTACCTGCAGGTAAACCACGCCGAGGAGTTACGGCCTTTATGCCATGAGTCTGTTTTGAATTTTATGGAAGTTTATAAACGTCATTTGGTTCGGGGTTGTTTTTCCCCTTTCAAATTGAATGCTACATTGACTGATTCAGACAGATCTTTCTTGTTACTACCAAAATAACAGAGTTTCTTCCTATTTAGAAATAAGTCTGTAAGACCACATCCCTAGCACTGGCATCCAAAGCACCTAGCACCGTTTCATCATTTGCTAACATTCAAATTCAGTTGTGCTTAGTTCTGCAAAAGGAATCATATGTATAATTTTAAGCCAAAATATTTAAAAAACATAAGTATTATTTTGTTAGTGGGTTTTCTGTCTATTAATAGCAATTGCTAGCCTCTGCTTATCTGTCCAAAGCATGTATAGCCCCATACAGCTCTGGCATTGTGTGGTGTTGCTCTGACACTTTGCCCGCTGCCTTCCCTTATTGACTCTTGGAAGATGCAGGAAAATTTACACTTGTTTCTATACTAATTGTTTATCTTCTATGAAATACAATCACCCAAATTGCACCAACGGGTTACTGGGCTGGGAGACTCGATCACATTTTGTTTTTTTCCTCATTCTTGCTATAGCCTTCTTCTATCAAAATTACAACCTGAAAAAAAAAAACTTTGTGAAGTGTTTACCTTTACAATTTCCTCACTAGACCAACTGTTATTGATGTGGATGTGTATGAAAATATGAAGTTACTCTCGTACTAGGTAGTTTTCAAGCAATGTTTCCTTAGCTGTGACAAGAATAAAAGTCAATGCAACTTAGTATCTGCTTTAATAAAGACAAAAATGTATATGAGGCCAAATTACACATCTTCTTTTGTCATTTATAATGGTATCACTTAAGATACAATAAGTATTGTCTTGCATTTTCCTGTTACTCAGAGCAACACAAACTAAACCACCACCAAATTAGACCAGCAGGGTTTTGCACTCGGTTTGTTCTGGTTAGAGATGATCATGTGGTGGATGGGGTAATGATGAATCTGCTTCTCTTTTTCCTACTAAGAACTAAGGAAAAAAAAAAAAAAAAAAAAAAAAAACCTCTCCTGCAGGTTAGCCTTTTTTTTTTTTTTTTTTTTTTTTGCGTGTTTATCTCTGTGCACATGCTTAGTAGTCAGAATTTTAGGGCAAAACTCATATATTAATGTGAAGTGTTAAGAAAAATGTAAACCTATGCATGTATGTTGCAAGGATCCTAATACAATCAAGAAGTCTAAACGAAACTAGGCATATAATGAACTACTCCCACGGAAACAAGTCTGTTCTGTTTTTAACTACTCAGTAAAGTAAAAGTAGAACCAAGTGGCACTATCTGTACATTAAATACGTGAGGGAACTGGCTCTTCTTTTGGGCGATGCACCCTGAACAGACTAGTGAAATTATTAAAAGAATGGAGTTCTACTTAACTATTTGCTGGGACCCAAAACATATTCTGAAAGTTCAATCCTTTCAGCAGAAAGCTAAACTTTGTACAAGCTGTAAACTTGGGTAATATCCCGTGATTTTTGGAGGTTTCTGATTCTATCATGTGAATTGAGGCCTGCTTTGACCCAGCCTGGGCAGCTGAGCAGCGGAATATGTAAGCACCTGGAAATAGCCGCGCATTGACATCAGGACCATGTGAGATGAATGATGCAGTGTAAGCCTGATGCAAAACTATGTGAAATCCCAAGACAGTTTCTCTTTGCAGTGATACCAGACCCTGCAGCTCAGCAGCCGGGAGCACAACTGCTGTGGGATTTGAGTCCTAAGCCTCAGTAAAGAAGAGCTCTCAAGTTCAGCACAGCTCCGATTCTGATTTGGGTAGTTCTATCTACCGGGAACTAAAATCCCTTTGTGATTGTTTTCTTACCTGCTAATTTGTTTGACTGTTCTGTTTTGAATAAAGGGCTTTCTACCCCTCCTACAAATGTTGGTGGTTAGATGTGGATGGATGTGAAAAACAAAAGGGCTGGAATTCCCAACTCAGATAAATGGGTTAATAGTTGCTGAAACTAACTGATTTGTGTTTACAAGAGGGACACATTTGGTTCCAAACCTTCTGACTGGTTGTCACAGTTTTCACAGAGCAGAGCCAAATTTAACCCTCATTTGTTTTGAAGCCACCACAAATTTGGGGTATTTAATTCCAATAATATTTTCTAGCTAATTACAGTCTAAGGAAGGCTTTGATCTACATCATTTTTTTTGCCTTTCCCTGTCCCATCTGCTCCTGCCTCTGTATCACACATTACGTAGCTATCAAAGCACTTTCTCAGAGTCCAGCATATTTAAATCAGAGGCTTTAGTTAGGGCTCACAATTTCATACAATTTGCAGAATAATAAATCATCTCAGAACTCACGCATTCCCTCCCTACAGCACACAACAGAAGTGCTGGCTTTGTCAGCAGACCTTGTTTTGATGGGCTTGAACATCATGCCAGGCAGAGTAAGGAGCCGAGTTTTTGATAGAGGCTACGAAAGCTTATGGTCCCTACCCCCACATAAAAGAAGCGCAACAGCTGGTTTGTTTTCTATAAATACCTTGCGTTTGCTAGTCCATTGCAACAGCACTTCATTAAGCCTGTGGTAGGTAGCTCATTGATGTTGTCTAGAAATTACAGTAACAGGAATCTGTCTCCTTCAAACAATGCAAAAATCCCTCTAATGCCTCATCCACTGACTGTGTTCCCCTCCTACATTAGCTCACCTGTGATCCAGGTCCACAAAAGTTTTGTGAGCTTGATTTATATTTTGTGTAAGTGAGCAGAGAGGCTTTGCTTTTAGAAATGAATGTCACGGTGACACGATGGGAAAATATTTCTGTGCAACATGATGAAACAATTACTTGGCTGAAGTAATTCAGGAAGGGAATCACAAGAACAAGAGAAAGTGCCTGGAGCCGGTTTGAGAAGCAGAAGGAGAGAGCACTGGTGGCTAGCTAGCAGAAACATTGTTTTGCTAATTTCCCCAGCCTCTGTCATCTAGACAATAACTCGGGGGTGGATGTTTCTGACTGCAATTCGCCACATTTCTCCGAGTCTAGGTGTCTTCCAGGGAACAGGGAGGACACGGATTCTGCCTCTATTGTTTTCTGAAATACAAAAGGACAGAAAGGGAACCTAGAATGTAATTCATCGAGATACTTAAGTGTGTCTAATGTTTAAACGTACAAGAAGCAGAACAAAATCTGTGGGATAACTTCGCACAATGAGATGAGTAGAATTACACAAAAAAAAAAAAAAAAAAAAAAAAAGAGTAATCATCAAGGGGTTTGATTGCTTACAGGAATGCAAGCTGGACCATAGCCACTTATGCCTAACTTCTGCATGCAAGCTGGCTTTTACACCAGCTCAATGAAGACAGATAACTTCCAAGCAGCACTGTGGTTTCGCTGATGTGTTCCTGATGCCCACTCATGGTGGCAGAAAACATTGTTCTGCTCCAAGTTAAGAACAGCTCCGACTGCTGTGTTGAGTCCCCAGATCTGAAGGAGGAGGAGGGGAGGCAGAAGGCCTTCATGCAGGACTTTAGCTATGGGGTTCGCAGTGTCCTTAAACACTTTCAAAGCAAATTATATAGCTGCAGAGTTAATGAATGCAGAACTCTGACAGAAATTAAGCAGCAAGGCATAAATACCGAGCTTTAGCGAAAGCATGAGAATGGAAGGACAGAGTTTCTGGTCCTGGTCCTCTCACCAGTTTATCATATATCTTTAGATAGTTAGCCCCTAAATGGACTAGGAACTGTGTGCACATATGTGCATCTCTAACGCGCAGTTGCCATAGCTGCAGGTGTATTTGCCTATTATATATTTAGATCCTGATCTTACATATGTGCTTCATTTTATACATGTAGCTGCAGTGATTTCAGTGGAACTGTTATTACTCCCATGAGTAATGATAAATGCACAGATCGGTATTTACATGGATGCATTTACATGGATCTGTATATACATGGATCTGAGATCACTGTGTCTCTGGGAAGACTTTTGTGCCTTCCTCTGTTTTACACCACATGCCCCAGGAAATTTTGAGCACTTTCATGTCGTATATCCAATTTCTACAGAGCTACCCAGGCACTTGGGCTGATCTGGCTATCCCCTCCCATACAAAAGGTGATGATGGTGGCTTCAGCATTTTTGTACTCCTCAGGACAGAAGGAAAATATAACTAGTGGGACACTGCCTGTGCTCTAACAGCTACCAGTGGGTCCCAGTGTAACAAAGCACTTGAGCAGAAGCAAAACAAAGCTGAACACCAGCTTGCAAGTTTTGGATGTGCCAAGTGCTCTGCTGAAACACACCATTCCAGTCCCAGGCACGGATAGCTACCTGGCCTCTGGATCACTGCTGTGATGCAGCTGTGCCGCTGGCACAGAAAACATGGCAGAAACTCTGGGTGTTCAAAAGATGCTGAATGAGATGCACCCAGATGGGCCAAAATGAATCCTGGTTTCCTCCTCCTGTGCTGAAGGAGCCCATTCAGTGTGTCTGCTGGCCGGGGCTGGCAAGCCACTGCTCCAACGCATGGTGTTAGTACCTGGCTGGTGATCAAAGCACTCTTAGGCAACAACCCACTCCACATCAGCAGGAGCCGCTGCCAAGAACCAGGGACTTCTACAGGCTGGAAGGCAACTGATAAAGCAGACGCTGAGAAAAGCAATGATGCCTGCATTGGGCAATCTGAGTGCCACTAATGGCTACTGGAAAATGTTATTTTTATTTTAGTTCTGCAATTGCATAAGACGGGTCTGCTGAAGGCTCAGAGCGACACGGTGGTTGCACAGGGCTTTGCTGTTTGCTTTTTCTTTTCAGAGCATTTTATTTAGATGAACAGATACTCCCACTTTACAGGGGAAAACCACTACTCCTTGGTACTTCTCTTCCTCTGTCTGTACCAAATCTGGGTCAGCTGTGCCTTTCTCCAGAATTAGCTCCTGTGGATTTTGGCTTGCGGAGAATGAGGCACCTGGAATGGGTGAGCATGATGCAAACAAACCTGTTGCAATACAATCCTGTGCCTGGTTGCAGGGGATACGGTTCACAAGTGAGGCTGGCAGATTAGAAAGGGTTTGGCAAAAAGGACTAAAAGGCAGATCTCCATGGGGCAAAGAGGCTTTAAAAGAAGGAAGTGAGACCAACCAGCGCCTGGTTCTGGGAAGGCTATTGCAGGCTGTGGCAGTGATGGGAACTGTTTCCAACAGACACACTAGGGGCACTGAACTATTTTCTCACTGACCTCACGGTAACATGAAGTGAAAATTCTCCTCTGGTGGGTTTTGCCAAGTTTTTGAAGGCAAAGACTTATCCAATGGCTCCTGCTTTTGCATTGATTCACTAGCAGGTGCTCTTCTGCACGAGCCCTGCCAGAGCTTTATTACCAGAGGTACACTAACTATTAAACAGCCATAAGCTTACCCTGGTATTTACTGTAGGACTGTGCCTTTTTATTGCGCGCAGGGAGGGAACTCCCTTCTCAGCCCTCCAGGTGGTCCCTTCAGGGCAGGGTTGAGGCACTTTGGTGAGAAGGGGTGGGGTTGGGTGGGAGAGGCTTTCTTTGCTGCCCTACCTGTTCTGGGCATAAATTGAAATGATCAGTCTCTAAATCCTGCCAATTAGGCGTGCTTTACTGGCATTAGAGTCAGTTTACAGTGACAGGTAAAACTACAAGGTTTCTCTTAAAAAAAAAAAAAAAGAGGCAAAATCCTGCTTTAACCAGGGGTAGCAGAGGGCAGCAGCAGGTTGGTACCCAGCCGTCCCCAGACAGGCAGGAGCAGGGCAGCATTCTCCAGCACAGGGCAGCTCAGGGACAAACACCCCGTAACGTGTCTGTGTCCCCTCCTCTAGCAGCGACTGCATCTCAGGGAGCCCACGGAGCAGGGGGACGCAGCCGGCAGCCCTCGGCAGCACCCCTCCTCTGCAATAGCTCCTCTTAGGCATTCAGTGCAGGATTAGAGGTGGGAAAAAAAAATACTGGCAATCCTTTCCTACGCTCCACCTGCCAACAAAGCTCCACCTACATGGGAGAGCAAAACGAGGTGCCTTTTACGAGACTATGAAACTGCTAATCAAGGTAGTAGCTGCGCTCTCAGGGTAGTGCCTTCCTAATCTCCTGATCAACAGATTCCTATAAGGGAGATGGCAATATAGACCTCTTGGGCTTATTAATTCCTGATTTCTGCACACTGAGGCAAACACTGTTCTGTTCTTTGCAGGCTGCTCCCATTTGGAGGGTTATTTTGCTTACTCCAATGTCCAGAAATTATAGGGTTGGTTTTCTTCCTCAAGGAAAAGTTATCTTTGCAGGAAGTGCTTCTGCCTGTGGATGTATGGCAGAAGCTGACTTCATCCTCATGTGCAGTCAGAGAAGAGGAGGGTGAGGACCACCTCCCAGCAGCCCCATATTGCTTCCCTGTTCTCACCATTTAGCATTTAGGCTCTGCTGGTGTAAAACAAGGATTTCAGACACCAGCATTTCAGGCCGTTGCATCCCTTGCTTCAAAACAGGCTTTATGCTGAGAAGGGTTTCTCATTGGCACTTGGGTAGGAAGTGGACAAATGGCAAAATTAATTATCCACGTCAAATACATTTAATAGTGCATAAAAGTCATATTCTATGATTCTATGAAAGTCGCCTGGGAGGAATGCTGCCTTTTACTCTCATGTCCTGGTAACTCTGACTGACTCTGCCTCCTGCATCCACAGCTCATCAACATCCACAGTTGTTTGTAACCAAATCACTTGTGCACAAATTTAGGACAGAAAAGCCCATTGCTATCAGCATTATAAATGCAGTGTGAGGTTCTTCCCTCTGACAGTTGCCGCAATGTCTTGAGGGGAGGAAAGGGATAAAAGTGAGCTCCAAATAAGCACTTCACAGAACTTACACTCTGAGCTAATTTGAGTCCTTGTCCAGCCTCCCCGCAGGGACTGAACATTAGCTTGGGATCTCCGGAGGGTTTTGGTCTCAGTACACAGCCAAGCAAGATGGGGGGCCCTGGTGTGGTACAGGGGCACGCTGCACTGGTCCTGTGCTTCATGTTATACCCAGGTAGCTGCTTTTCAGCCTCCACTGCTCTGCCCCATATAACTAGGCAGGAATGACGGCCTACTGAGTCTGGGAAAAAGAAAGTATAGTCCTGTCTCTGGCATTGTTTCAAACTTGGTTTTTTTGGATAAGCTACCTCACCCGTCAATGCTTCACTTCTTTATTGCGCAGAAAGACACTTCCTGGATGTGAGAGAATAGAGCCGGGTGTTTCAGGTGTTATTTGTTTAAAGAAGTGTGAAATATGAGATAAGAGACATCAATAATGCCATGTATCAATTACTTAGTCTGTATTAAATGCTAAAAATGAAAATGAGTTCACCAGGGAAAGCCTTCAGTTATTTTTGTAGTGTGCACTCTTTAGGACAGTCTTCTGGTGAAAATGACTGGAAGCACAATTGTCCCTCACTCCAAACACTCCCCAGGCAGCAGCATGACCACACCAAATTTGGCTCATTATGTATGTAAAATAGGCAGATGCTATTAGAAAGTAATTTTCTGACTCGTAGAGTACAGAAGCCTATCCCTCATGATGAAATCGTCTGCAGGGGCCATCTTTTCATCATGCCTCATGCTTTTTAAGGTATTTGAAATGATCCTAAAGTTGGGTACTATCTTCCTTTTCCTCTCCTGGAACCTGAGCTCTGTGTTCACAGAATTTCTCTGACTCCTCAGCATTTTCCTTTCAAACTCCCTTCCCCTTGACAGTATGTAATTCCTGATATTGGTGGGTATGGCTGCAGTTTTACTAAGTATGTAATAACATGCTACTCAGGGACAACATGTCATGATAATAAATTGTCGATGTAATTAGGTCTGACTCATCAATCAACATGGAAAAGGACAGAATGGACTTCATAAAAGCACCTTTAAGAGACTGATGGAAATGTTTAAAGAATGAAGAAATTACCAGTGTTTTGTATTGTTAAGTATTTTGCAGAGCAGAAAATTAATCACCACTGAGGAGAACACGCTCCTCTGGAATGCCCATGTGTGGCCCATTCCATCCCATTTTGCCCTCTGAGTCATCCCTTCAGAGCTTCCTTTCCGTGCAAACAGGAGCAGTCACAGTGGGATCAAGTTTAGTGACTTACCCGTGTGAGCAAGCAGCTGTGCAGGGAAGCCAGGTCCATCTTGAGCCGGGGCCAGGCTAGCAACAGCAAAAGCTGACGAAATAACTTTTCTGTGCAAAAAAAAATCACCTTGTTGCATATTATTATTTTTACATTATTTACTTTTCGCTTTAAGAATGTTCTTATTTTAGATGAAATGCTAAAAATGTGTCTCCAGCAAGCTTTATAAATCCAAATTCCACGTATATCCCAGACTGATGACCTGAGAAATCTGGCATTTATACCTGGGGCCTTCCTGCGTGAAGTGAACATGCATTTCCAAGATGTGTGTGAAACAGAAATAACAAAATAGTGCTTGGCGTGCTCAAAGCCTAAAACTGCACAAGCAAGTTACCAAGGCCAAACCCAGCTCTGTCCAAGTCTAGGCGAAAGGTCACCCACGAATTAGGAAGCAAACTATTGAGTTAACAGCGTTGCAGCAACAGAATAAACTCTCACCGATTGACTAAGACAGTGGGATATCACCCCTAGCTATTGGTAACCGTCTTCTCATAATTAACCTTTATTAAGGTGGTCATCTCCAAACTAAACAAATGCAAAGTTTGGTTACTAATATAAAAGACATCAATTAGATTTATATAAGGGTATTGCAAAATATTAAATAATAAAAGCTGCTACCAAACAACAGCAGGAAAATTCATAACCCCACAGCACGTTTGCTTCTCAAATAGACTAGGCCTGACTATTTTCAGGAAATTACCTTTTGAGTGGTGACAATACTTGCCCTGTGCACTTGATGTGGGAGATAGGGGGTACTGCTGGCACACTGTCTACCTAAACCTGACAGCAAGGCTAAGGTTGGCACTTAAATGCATGAATCACCAACTACTGAAATTTAAAAGCTTGCATATGCAAATCACTAATTAAACACATTAGCATAGTCAGTTACCCAAACTGTAATCTTAAATCGTATCTCCGAGTTAGGCATGCAATCACACACCCATTCTGCAGATTTGCATTCGTGAGCATGGTTTCCTGAGAGCTAGGTCCAGAAACCAGTCTAATAACCAATTTTTACCTCCTGTAGTTCCAGGAAGGAAAAAGAAGAGTAAAAGCATTAGGCTTCTTCTCCTAAAAAGTAATGGGGAATTGTACATAATCAGGAACTGATGTGGACAGACTATGAGGGCTAGATGGCGAGTTGTGTGTGCTCGTATTTAATCTAATGCCCATCTTTGTGACTCCTTCAACCCGGGCAGCGTGGCATTTCCCTCTATTAGCAAATACTCAGACACAGGAAAAGCCTATCTGCCAGATTTTGACTTTATTTACATTGAATTACCTGAGATTAGAATCTGAAACTAGAAACTTTCTTTATACAGTTACAAATAGCTATATTATGCAGTTTTAAGGGGTTAAGAAAAGGAGGAAATCATAACCACAGAAGTCATAAAGGCAACTTATCCCAAGCCAAATAGTTTTGTTTCTAACGCAGAGCTTTAATTATAACATGTCATATAATGATGACATAGTGCTATAATAGGCAAATATAATGCATTAATCTGATATTATATTTTGGCTTTAACAATAGGTGCAGCGAACCAGCCTTAGTGGATAACTCATTCAGAACCTATCTGCACACTCCACCTAGATACTTATCTGCCTCTTTAATTAAGTGGAGGGAAACTTCTTGAGGCCATACCCATAAAGCCAGTCTCTGATGATAGCAGAGTTACTGGAAGCCTTTGGTAATCGCTTACACCCACGTATTGTGGTTAGCTTCCAACTTTGGCTCTTTCCTTCTTGCTTTGGAACCACCTATTTATCCCCTAGTGTAAATCCCCATGTTTTTGTACCAAAAGGGGTACAAAGGACACCCAGAAATTTTTTTGAGTGTATCAGCATACTGCTATTGGCCTCCTCGGGACTGAATCAGCTTCCTAGTTGCAGCAATGAAATAAAGAGCTTTGGCCATTTTTTCACTTACCAGTGTATTTCTTGAAACGGTAGCAACAAACTGCATCAGTGAACACACACAGTAGAGCCAGTGTCACCCTTCTAAAATGCAAGTGCCCCAGACAGTCCTCAGTGTGCGCCCATGGCAATCAGAGAGCCTACAGCAGGTGACTTCAGTGAAAGCAAGACTGGGTCTCGTGGGACAAAATTATCTCTCCTGAGTCCATGGGTCCTGTGTAACTCTGTGGACATTAAAAAACACCTTTTTTCCTTCTCCAAGCTCAAGCTGTATGTAGGATCCACATGCTAAGCTAAAAATAAAACCTTAGCTAATATATTAGTTTGGAGAAGGTGGTTCTCTGAGATGCAGTGCTTGCTCTCTACTAGGAATTTTTGAGAGACGTACCCTGCTCTGAGGCAGTAATATACGGAAATCATGAAGACCAAGCAGGTAAACAGCATCTGAAGAAAGCACAGGGACAGCAATCTGGAGGCTGTGTGAGATAATTTTCTGATGTAACAGTAGTGTAACAACAAGTACTATAGTCCTCATATCAAAATAAAGACAGCTGACATGAGGTTCTTACATTTCAGTACTAGCTAAGCAAGCCACACAGGATGAGCACAACTAAAATGGCTCCAACTGCTTACCGCCTCTTTTCCTTTTTCTCTCCTGCTGCTGCGCACTTCCTTGCTCTCCTCCGATCCTTGCCAGTATGAAAGGCGCTGCTAATGACCTCTGAGCAGATCATGTTGAGAATGTCACTACAGAGCTTCTTAATCTTATGGTGGCGCCTAGATAATATGGTGATGGGTACTGAAATGCTGAAAAACAGACAGACAGATAGCTAGATAAGATTAGATATATAAGTAATTTAGTCAGTCATCATACAGAGCAGCTGACATAAGTTCATTTGTAAAGCCAACTGCTAAAATTGCTTTAGAAGTCCGTACATTTTAATTCTGTTGAAAGACAGACCTTTGATCTGAATTGTTTTGGTGGCATGTACATTATTTGAATGGAACCTCACCTGACCAGGTAATACCAGACCGGTCATTCCTGGCATACTATTGTCATAGGACAACAGTGTACATGCAAATCCATACCTACCGATAGCTCAGGGGCAGACAGATAACCGAGCATCATGGAACAGATACAGACTGAAAGCATGATCACCACCTTGTGCTGATATGCAGAATGAATCATGGCTAATAAAAGGCTCAAACAGCCATATATATGACTAAAGGTAACCCCAACACACTTTTAAATTAAGCATGTCCAGAAAATAAAAGGAGAGAAATTAATAGATAAGTCTTATTGCTTCTCTTTCTCATCAATATTTATTAATTTGTACTGGGGGAGATGGAGAAGAGAGAGAAATAAAACAGAGCTGCCAGACAGATTCACTGTTGTTTACAGGCAGTTTTATATCCCAGCTCTCAGGTACTACCAAAACACTCGGAAGTTTGTGCTGCATTCTTTGCAGGAAGAGTTATTTGCATTCACGTGTTTTTATTTTTATATTTAATTCAACATTAAAAAGCTCAAAGATACTTCCTAGGGCAGTTTATTTTTGAAGTGGATTATTTGTTTTAGCTCCACATCTGAAGCCACACTAGTATTCCTGAGTACGGAAGGGGTAAGACGGTTAATATAAAAGTGCAGAGTTCATTAGTCCGTGTGTTGCTCTGAGTGGCATTTAGCCCAGCGCAGACACTTTGCACTGCTAAGTCCCACTAAAGCACAAACTGCTAAGTGCACGGATGAACCACAGATAAATGGTTGCATGTCTTAATTAGTGATGGATGAAGCTCTCAGAAGATTCTGTGGTTTAATTAGAATAAGCATTCAAAAAGTTCAAATGCTAATCCAAGCCTCTTTAGTTTATAATGATGGAAGTCACTCTCCAGAGCAGCTTACTCATTCCATTTTTAATATATCCTGACTGCAGTTGGGTTTGAACCGCTGCACAAACAGCAGCTGTCACGAAAAGTAGATCCCCTCCAACAATCCCACTTGAAATCAGTAATTGCAGATGTGCAGAAAAATCAAACGACTGAATAGCAGTCTCCAGACAGCGCTTGCCACAGTCTTATGTCCTTCTGTGACACTTCACTTTTGCATGTTCTTGGCTCTAAGGCTTGGATTAATCGTGCTTAACTGTTAGAATCCCTGTTTCCTTAATGTCTCAGAAACTCAATCTCTTTTTAAAGCTATATGTCTCTTGACAGTGACTGCAGTGAAGGAGCTAGACTCCTAATTTGAGCATCTCATTTATTTGCCTGAACTTTGGAAGGATCAAGGTCCAGCTCTGTTGTGAAATGCCTGATGTTACGGTATCTCCTGACCGGTACCCTGCCCCATGGCTAGTCCATTATGGGTCATTTCAAGTCAGCTCTGCGGCACGCTGGTGCTTTATAGTGGACTGAAATGCAGGAGACTTGATTTTCTAGAAGGTTGATTTTCTAAATAGAAGTGTTCTCATACAATATCCTAGAGCCCAATTCCCCACCGCCTTACAGCTGTGTCCAAACCCATGGGACTCAGAGCAAGTCCACAGGGTGTGTAAAACCCAGTCTAGCACATCTGGAAGTGCCAGGCTCCCAGTCTGCATAATTTAAAAGCAATGGAGGATTGGGCCAGCAGTTACAATTGTACTTATATAATGTCTGCATAAGCAAATATTGGACTTGTTACGCATATGCAAAGAGTTGCCCAGCCAGCACATAAATGGAGAAGGTATGTATTTCCTTTGCACACCACATGCCAAATGTGTGCAACTCAAACACAAAAGTATCCCACCCATTGAGGCAAATACTTAAAAATAGGTATCTAAAAGTATTACACAGTAAAGCACTAAAGAACATAGTTTAATTTTCAAAATTTCTGAGCAACAAGCAATTCTTGTTTTTTGAGAATCAGACCCCTTACACACTTCCGTTTGGTTTTAGAACGTGATTTTATATACCTATTTTTTTGAGAAATACTGGCCAAATTGCTAGCTGTCAGCTGGAGTCTTTATCGGGAAATCTGTAACTGAACATTCCAGGCCAAGATGCATAGAAAACAAAAAACTGTGTAGAAACTTACACAGTATGCTGTTGGTTATACTGGAAACAGTAAAAAGAATTAAAAAAGAAAAAAAAAAGTGCTATTAGAAAGCTCAGTTCAGGAAAAGGGAAAGAAATGTACTTTTGTGTTTGTACTGATAACAGTAGTCCTTCTTACAACATTCTGCACTTTTAAAACTTTGAATGAATAACTGTAGCTAATGAATAATTGTACCTTTAAATAAAATCTTAATTGCAAAACAAAAGAATAATAAAGAAAAGTGAATACTTTTTTTTTTTTTTTCAAAGCTTAGAAAAGTTTAGGTCAGAGTTTTGGGTGAAGGTTTGGTTGCTGCTTTTCCCCCTTTTATCTGAAACAGCTTACTCAGACCTAATCTTCATCATCTAAACCACATGATTAACACACAAAATAACTTTGGAGCAAGCCAGGTCCAAGCAGGAAGCTGCAAGTACTATCATGTCTTCGTGATATTAGCCAGCAAAATAACTGTGGTTTCTTCAGCTTTTTTTTTGTTATTATTATTATTTTTAATTCTCTACATTTATGTTTTCCTTGAAAGGTGTGTGTGTGTGTGTGTATGTGTGTGTGTGTGTTTTCCTTTCTTCTTTGTGGTGGAAACTTTCAGATTTCCAATCTCATTCCCAAAGGGAATGTTTATTCTCCTAGACAATGCCCACAAGACCGGGGCAGGCCTGGACCCTTACACGAAATAGCTAAGAACATCTCTGACTTTGCTTGTGTTTGTCAGTCAAAAGCACTGTTCAGCCAGATAGCACCACTCCCCTCTGGTCAAATTTAAAAGAAAGTAGTTATGACTGTACCATACAAGGGGACTGGTCCTGCTGGTGTGTATGAGGCTTGTTCAGAACATTCCATTTGATTTGGCTGGCCTGAGAAAATGGAGGCTCCTTTACTTCTTTCAGGATCCCAACGGGTTTTAGGTGGGAACTATGTACTAAGCTGCTCAGATCACAGCAGTTCTGGGCATGTCTAGACATAAAATTGCTGGTACTGGAAGAAATGTTATCCTGAGCAGGGAGGAACCTACCGAGTTGTAGGTGCTTAAGTCTTCTTTTGCATCTGGCCCTAACTTGCAAGAGAGGAAGAGCCAAATGCTCAAAGGCAGCTTCCATTTTACAGCTTTAAATTATGCAAAAAAATACAGTCTTGATAATTTTGCACCTGCATTTGTATTGGAGGTGAGGGAGAGCCTGACCAGGCAGGGACAGGCTCTAATTCTCTGCCCTTTCTCTGCGCTGTGAATTCAGACAGGCCTTATCCCAGCAGAAATCACAGTCCCCATGTGTGTCGTGTCGTACACTCCTATGCTAAGCTCCGCGGTTGGTACGCTGGATGCTTGTTGGGCAACGGCATGGAGAAGGCTGGTTTCCTTGGAACATTTTCTGTTCATTGTAATGTCCCTTCCCAGCATTTCACAAACCACCACAAAGGCAACGACAAAATAGGGGAGGAAAACCTTCTTAAAATTAATTGTGTGTCTCTTCCCTCGCTATCCTAACAGCCTTGGCAGGCTCATAGGAGCCAGGCAGAGCTGGTCTCTACTGGATGTTGCTCTTTGCACAATTTTATGATAATCTGGGGGAGTTTGTGTGATCAAATGGTGAAAGCACAAGGAGGGAAGTGAGGACTCTGAGACTGCTTTCCTGGTTCCGCCACCAAGATCCCATTTCTCTTGGGATGGCATACATAAACTCTCCTGGTTGTTCCATTGGCATGAACCTGGCTTTATGTATGTGCTATTTCTGCTATTTCTAGGACTATCTGAGGTTCAAATCAAAACAATGGCAAAATGTTCCAATTTATCTGCAAAACGAATTACAAACCTAACTATGACCTCTCTGTTCTGATTCAGAGCCTATTAAAGACAGTGCAAAGACATCTACTGACTCCAGTGTACTTTGGATTACTGTGTAGGCTCTTGATCAGATGGAAAAGAGACAGAAGGACACCAGAACTCAAGTAAGGGATGGGAGAACTATGATATATATTACTGGGAAGTAAAAATACCCTCAAGGGATGCTGGAAGCAAGACTTCTGCCAAGGCTTGGCTAGAATACACAAGTTTAGAGACCCAGCTATTGCAGCTTCTTGGCTCATCCTAGAAAGAAAACAGCTTCCTGTCTTAACCTCTTAATGTGAGCTCTATATTTGTAATTTACAGTGCATTTCATACCTGAAAGAACAACTCCGTTCTGTTCTCATGGTAAAATTCCTAATGATTCCACTGTGAGCATAGCATAGCTCACATCTTCTTATTTGCTGCTGTTGGGTCTTTTTCATGTCCTCGCACCCTGTGATGGCTGCAGGTATTCTCTGCTCTTACACTCATTTTTAGTCTCTGTTTCTTTGACACAGGTAACAGTTGTAAACTCCAAAGATCACTGTTTCTGTAGCAACAAAGAGAGAAAAAGAGGAAATTAATTCAGTCTTCTGCATTCATTCAAAACATCTGCTTATAATGACGAGGTGTTTTCTCCTTGCTTTTCATCATATGCCCCACAAGTTCAGCTGTTCTCAGACGGGACTACTGGAGGAGAACAGAGCAGCTGGACAGTCCCAGCAGCCACACTTGCAGAAGTACCCTGTCGAAGTAGCATGTGATCATCCCAAAATACAAATTAAAAAAGGAAGAAAAAAAATAACTAAAAATATATTACTGTTTTTGAAAATGAAATCTCATGATTTCACCATTACTATTTCAGTACTACAGTTTCAAAGCAGCATTAGCTTTGTCATCCTTCTTTAAGAATCTGTTTATCTGAGACTGGTGCTCCAAACTGCTCTCTATGCCTTTGAAAATCCTCTTTCAAATTTACAAAGTTGTTCCAAAGAAGTGGCATGCTATACATAACACCAGGAAATTTTCTCTAAGAACAGATTTTTCCTAGATTATTTCAAAGTCTTTTATTGAAATGAAAAGTGCAAAGATGAATAACTATGATCCACAAATGACCAGGTGAACCCAAGTCCATCTGCTCTCATGGTGCAAAATAAGGGAGGTGAACAAAATGAGCACTGATTATATAAGGAGATGCTTTTGGTTGTGATCAGAGATGGCTCTTTCTTCTAAAAACATATTAAATTTGATTCACTCGCAGCACTGACAAAAAAGATGTTTTGGTTCATACGGAAATGGTTTGATTCAAATATTTAATTTTGCTTTAAGGGTTTCCAAAAATATAATTAAGCACTAATCTAAAATGGAAACTTTGAATCCCAAAGCTGAAATGCTTTACTTTTTAGAAAATGCTAAAATTATATAATTTGATTTGTTTGGAATCTGAGGGTGATATAACTAAAACAATCAGTTGAAACTGGCTTTAGTTCGCAAAGCGTTTCAATTTTCCTGTATTTTAACATTTTGGCTAAGATTATCAGATGACAATTTATAGGAGGATGTTATTGTGAAGAAATAACATGCTGTCAGAATCAGCAGTTTAGTATTACCTAATACAGATCTACAATGGCGGTTTACTGGATAATTTTATTAATGATATTTACAGACCTCTCAGCTGAAAGGCAGAGTGGTTACAGTAAGGAGTAAGTCATGGTTAGCTTTTAGGATATTATTAGCTATGGCAATACTACACCTCAACAAATCTGTGAGTGCCACTTGACAGGAACACACCATGCACATTTGTAATGGCACAGAAAATAAGTACAATAATTAAAACAATGGTTCTTTTCCCTCAACGTTTTCTTTTGACCCGTGTCTTCCTCAAAATGAATCCAAGGCAGGTTAACTGACTGCTTATCCACATAACATTTAAGCAACATATTTAATACAGTTGCAGTTCATACTTTAAATTCAAACATAACATCGATCCAACAATTTTTGGCAAATAAAAGGTAGCAATGGAGTGTCAAGAATCCAAGGACACTCAAATCTAATTTAAATGGTGTTGCTCTCCAAAGCTGGCAGCAAGGAGTGCATCTTTTTAAAATGTTTCTAGTAGAAGCTGATGTTTATGATTGCTCTCAGCTTGGCAAGAAAAACACTCTTCTAAACATTTACATTTCACATTCTTTGGGACTGTTGAAAAATGTTGGCTTGCAGTTCTCCACACTGCAGAGAGCTTGTGAGGAATGTTATAGTAGAACATTAATAGCCATGTACTTTTCTTTTTCTTTGATTTACTGTGTGGCAGCTTTTATTCTAGTTGTGTTCTTAACGTTGTCTCTCCCAGTTTTAGTTTCACTCCAACAATATGAGCCTAGGTTTATTTATCTAGCTAATAAAAACAAAGTCAATTCATTTATTAATAATACTTCGTACTAATGTCCCAGTCACCATTTGGAGACTTTCCCATTTGGACATATTCACTCCATACTGTTGCAAAACCCCACAGCCGAGTCAGAGAGCCTTTTCCAGGAGATGCAGCCCGTGAAGAAGGGGCCGGCATTGTTCCGTCCGTCTGCCCAGACAATCAGGCCACGCTGTGGTTTGCCCACCACCGTGACTGCAGTGTACAGACACCAACAAGAAAAGAAATAACATAACACAGAACCCCTGCTCAGTTACTTTGGCGGCTTCAAGGTATCTCCTTGAGGAACTGTTTTCTTTGTGTGGGACATCGGTGCCCAGGCCCCAGCGCAGGGCCCTACTGAGCTCTCGCCAACTAGGCCTTGAAGCCAGCCGGCCTGGCGGCCTCTGCCTGCCCGCACACGCATTTCCCAATCTGACCCGACCTAATAGCATGAGGAAAAAAACATTAGCATTGGCTTTATTCTTCACCGAGAGCGCAGTTTTCAAAGCAGTGTTTTGAAAGTACAATTAAATCGCTGATTAGAGGTGCGTAAAGGCCATCAACGTGTTCCCCATTCCGTAAATCACATACAGATCTGCATGAGTCTTACTGGCGCAGTTCAGTGAGTCGCTGAATTAGGACAGATGCACGGGATACGATGCAGCTCTAAACACTGCCAACTCCCAGAAAGGTCACTGGAAGTTGATGGTACCTAGGAACTACAGGACTGATAAATACAAGAACATATCCACACGCACAAATTCGTGTATGCAAATAATCTCACTGCAGTGTTGCAATCAGTGGGAGTCCTCGGGTTGGACTGCTCCTGTGGGCAAGCTCACTCATGGTCTGACCATCTGCAGAATCAGCCTCGGTGGTATGTGCTGCATGCCTGTGTACTACCAGTTTAATTCAGTTTCAGTGTTGTGGAGTCTGTCAAGGTACATGTGAGCCACAATCACAGCAGCATCAAGCCAGCTGCTTCAGGTCTGAGCCATTTTGCTGTCAGCTGAAGATGTGAGGCTTGATGACGTGGCTTGGTCTATGGAACTTGGATAAATAATAAAATGTGCAGTATGCCTTACTAGTACTACTACTACTACTACTACACTACTAGTAGTAATAGAGAAGTCAAGGCAAGGGAATTTTGCAAAATGCGAATAATTACAAACTATGTGTGTGAAAGTCTTAGTTGCTGTTCATAATTAGGCAATGAAACCGACTGAAAACATATAATGTCCTTCATCAGAGGAATTTGGGAAACTTAGTTTTATTAAAGTCTCATCAAAACATGATGCCATGGCAGTACTATATGGAGCCCCCCTACTGCAGCCATAACTTCCCTTGTCCACGTCCCTGTGGTAGCCTGGCTGGAGCAGCACTGAACTCGCATGAGCTGCACCATTCTGCCTGGGCAGAAGGACACCGCTGCACAGCCAGCTGCCATTGCCTGGGAGAGCCAACCTAGCAGTGCTCCAGATGTCTACATTACACTCGCAGCAAGATGCAACGATGACCTCAGTGTGTGTCTGCTTTGAACTTTTTGCAGTAGACTGGAGCACCAAAGGCCAGATTCATAATATATCTATCTGCTTAGGCTGCTGGGAATGCAAACAGAAATTTTGGAAAATGGTGCCAAGTACCTGAATATCTATTTTCTGCTCCATTTTTTTCAGGGTACCTTAAATTTACAAGATGTAAATAATTTAAGAAGCAAAGTCCAACTTTCAAAAGTGACCAAGAGTTTGTTTACATGGGGAGGAGCTCCTGGTGCACTGAGACAGGAATTATTTTGCCACATACATTGTATAATCTTCTAGCTGCTGTTACAGCAGTGCCGTTCCTGGTTGCTTTGGGCACACAGCAATGCACGCCTGCTCAGGCAGAGGCTGTCTCAGCACCGTGTCAGTGCCATGGCAAAAGGATTGGGCCTTACGGCTGCTGGCAGCGTGAGATCAGCAGCACGCTCCCTCCAGCAGCCGCTGGAGCTCAAAGTTAGCTGAGGGTCTATGTTGTTCAGGAAGGTCTTTTATTTGGGAGGATAAAAGCTCGGTCTTGCTGGCTTACATCACATTTGCTTGGGAATATTTGCAAACTCATGGAAACAAAAGACAATGTCTCTTGACAAATTTTTTAGTGTAATTCTGTGCAAGAATACGCTCATTGCAGAGTAAAAATGACCACACAAAGACTGACTCAAAACTAATTCCCTGTCAGCCTTTAGAAATTGGAAGTCCCATTTTAATGTTGAAGGCTCTTCAAAAAAAAACAACCAACCAACCAACCAACCAAACAAACAAACAAAAAAAAACCCAAACATGTTTTTGTTTAGCTTGTTTCTAGTGTGTACAGGCACCCAAAAGCCAAAGTCAGGGGAAGCTGGAGGTGCCCAATGCCAGTGGCCTCATTTCAAGACCAGCACCTCAAATCCAAATGAAGTTAACAGAAGCTTGAGGTGCTCAGTGACTCACCTGAAGGTAGGTATTAAAAATTAAGCATGTTATTGTTGGAGGGTTTTGGAAATTATAGCCTAAGTGACAGTGTCAGAGCATAAAGCTGAGAAGTTCCTGTTCTCATAGATGAGTCCCCCCTGAGCAACTTGTTATCAATAACTAACCTATATGCACAATGTAGCACATATAGGTCTCTATAGGAAACCACTAACACAGATCATAAGCTTAATAGAATCTGTGTATAACCAATGTTTGAATAACACTAATAACTCTGTACAAGGAAACCAAGGGAGCAGCTCAGAGTGGGTGGGAAGCAGTAGCCAGCAGGCTGGATAGGAGGAAAGGAGAAATAATAAGGCACCTCGCTCCCAGGAAGGGCCAGCAGGTGTATTTATAGAGGTCACACACCTTCTGGTCAATTAGGTCTAAACCCAGAGGAACCACTGGTAAAATATCCATTGCTGCTGGCTTTGGTAAAAGCCAATTAGAGATGCATTTGTATTATAAAACTTAATTTCTAGGGAACAAAAGTGTGGAGAACTTCAAAGAGTTGCTCCAAGAAGGATGGAGCATGATGTATATTCAGGACTGGGGCTAATGGATCCCAGTGCCTGAGCGTGTGGACATTCTTTGAGATTCTGGGGAGGACAGCCTAAAACACTAGCCTCTGGTTGCAAAATTTCAGCTAGAATTGGAATAATTTTCATTTTACTTGATTACTTCCTCCCAGTTTAATATCTAAATGTCTAATTTTAATTGTTACTAAATAAACTCCTGTTTTACTACGAGGCTTAGCTGATGTTGGGGATAAGGTAAATGAGCAAAGCTCCAGCATTACAATTCCATGGAGATCACAGACTGTGGGTACCCCAAAAACATGAACCTCAGCATGGTACAGGTGGGAGCACTTTCTGCTGGGCGGCAAAGAAGCAGTGAAGGAGCTGGGACTGCCAAGTGCAAGGCTAGGGAAGGCGGTCACTTCAGTAGGCACACACAGGATCCTTTCTGCGAGGCACAGACTCCCCATAGCTTCCCTAAGCCGTGGCGCTTTACAATGAGTAGACCAAAGTCATACCACGGTTTAGTGACAAAGCTGAAAAGAATCCAGATTGCCAGCTCCCTGGCCTAAATACCAAATGCAGTCCTGCCTTCTTCTCTCGGATAAAAGCATAAGGAAAAATATTCTAAAAGCTTTCAAGAAGGAGTGAGGATTGTGCTGTTAAAAGGAGGAAACATTATCAAAGGGTCAGAGAATTCCACAAAGTAGCACAACAGTTACTATTGCAAAACTCTGGGGGATCTCTTCTGTGGTATAGAGTTATTCAGCAACTCAGACTCACGGCAGTATTTCTTCGTCCTCCACAGTCATAAATTCTTTTGCCTGTTATGGCTAAGTTCAGTAAGCTCATCTGATTTGGCTTCAGAGAGAGCCAGACCTTGCCTAAAATTTAACGTTTTTATTGTCCTTGCCGTAGATCATTTATGCTGTGTTTATCAGGTTCATTTCTTTCTTCATTAGAAGTTAATCGCAGTGCCATTAGCACTGCTTTAATGTCATGAGAATCACACTCTGTAGGGTGCATCCTATGACTGCCTCAAAAATCTCTCCCTGTGGATATTTTGTCTCTGAAATAGTCTGGTTCCAACTATTCATCTTTGCCAAGAAGAACAATGTTACCAATTATTCCTACAGTGGAAAATAAATCAGAACAATCATTTGTTTTCTTGCAGTTGGTTGTACATATCCTTCACCAGGAGAAATTCAGCTGCGAGTTAGAAAAATTTCCTTTCAGCTTCCCAGCCTCTTCAGTCTGTGCAGGATTCACAGTATGGCTATGCATCCGATGAGTTATTTTACCTGGGAGGTAGGAATTGTTCCAAGTTCATACCTGCTCAAGATGTAATTCAGTTTTATGCAGGAGACTGGCATAAAGCCTATCTGTCAAAAATCTCCAGCACAGAAGAGCTAACAGTGACCTAGTAAAAGAAATCAAGAATTTGAAGGTGGTTTTGCAGAGAGAAAAGATCTGTCATTAGCGAAAAGAAATGAGGTGAAATTACTGAAAGAGCATTTCTGATCATGCAATCAAGGAAACGTGGAACAAAACTTCAGGGCACAGTGGGATCTGGGAGTGCTACCTTAGGGAGAAGGCACCACAGATACTTCCTCAGATAAGGGCATATCAAAACTCAGTGCCTGATCTCAGAAACCCAAACATTCATATTAAAAATACAGTCAGTTCATATTCATGGATTGGGACATGAGTAGCTTTAGGACTTGGCTCTCATTTATTGCTTAAGCATGCAATTCATAAGAATAATTCAGATGTGCCATCACCACAAAGTATCAGAGATCTCAGCAGATGCGTGCTGAGGTTATACAAACAGTTACCTTTCTGTGCACACAGTTCCGAAAATCTGGTCCTAAACATTTATTATTATTTTTTGCATTTATTTTTGCTTTGCAGACTAATTGCAGAGGTGTTGTCCGAGGTGCTGAGTCCTCCTCGGGTCATTGTGGAGCCACAGCTGGAGGTGCTCCATGGCACTGAAAATAACATCCCTGTCTTAATCATCAACAAAGGCTTAGCACCAAGATTTTGCAGCTGGCATCCAATGAGCTCTGAGATAGCACTTGGAGTCCTAAGCAACCAGTAATACCTGTTTTTCTACAAAATTAATAAATGCAAGTGTTAACTGTTCTAAATTCACTTAAGAAACAATTCACCCGGAAAGATTTGTGGTTTTCATTAAAACAGAGAACATAAATAGAAGAGGAAATGGAAGGCCTGATGCTTGGCGTCCATTAAACCCCACAATTTGGCCAAGCTTTTGCAGGGCTCTCTGAGTATGCAATAAGGCAGTCAGCACACTGTCCTTGTAGCCTTTCAATCATTATAAAACACATTTAAGTACTTTCTAAGTGTGCAGCACGTTAGTGATTCATGAAGCAACTGCAGCCTACCAGCTGGATCCCACACTGAACAAGGCAGAGCAGAGCAGATAAGCAGTGCTGGGCTGCAAGGTGGGCATGAAGAGCAAAGGAAGCAACTCTGTTCTCAGCTAAGGCATTGACTTCAGTGTAACAAACCATGTTTTGCACTGAGTCTTGGTATTATTGCTGTTGTCTTATCCCAAATACAATAGCTGTCTGTCCTGTTCTAGGTAGATCAGACCCCAAGCAGGACTGTTGTCTGACTGCTCACTGCTGAACAATCCATTGCTCCTTCTGAAGTCCTGGCTGTAGGAGACAAAGGTGGATTCCCCTGGAAATTTGCCCAGATCTAAATGTGAGTATGGAAAAGTGTGTCACTGCCTGTACTCGGGTTTGTGTTTAAACTCTCCCTTCTGTGCAGCTGCAAGATTTTTCACATTGAAACTGATGTGAGATTATTACATTAAAAGGATCTATTAAATGCCTTGGCATCATCTGGATACTGAATTATGGACTGACAAGTCTCAGAGGCTGAAAAGCCTGGAAAATCATGCACTTGACTCCAAAAAAATAAAGGAAATCCAGAAAGGACCAATAAGGGGAATGCAACTATTATGGTGTATAATACCTAGCAAAAGTAACTCAGGGGGTAGATTGCATTCTGAACCTGGACCACGAGTAAGATTTCTCCAGACCTCTCTGGTGGCCAAGACATGTCACCCTCTCCATCCCTCACCAGTCTGTTGGGAAGCAGTTCCCTCAGGGAGGCCACCACCTGCTGCCCGCCGAGGCTGGCAGAGTCGAAGCGATGACACCGCTTTGAGCTGCTGTGGGACTGCAGGAAGCATCACCCAGCTGACCTCCATAAAAACTAATCGAGCGGCCCTGCTCTAAGCAGCGTGCGTCTTCCTGGAGCTGTGCATTGGGAAGGACTCCCTGAGTCACCCTCCTCCTTTGCATATCCCTTTGCATCTGAGCATTAACAGTCAGAAGTCATTGGAGCCAGCTAGAAAAGCCTCATGTTTGTGCTCTCCCATGCAAATATCTCTTCTCCCTATATATTAGTTACTGTGTGTGGGTTTTCTCTCTCACTCTCTCTTGCCATGTGTGTGGGAGTTGATGGCATCAGCTTTATGAAATCTCAACACATGCCAAGAACAGCTGGAGAAGTTGAAACAAGTTCTGGGTGAGGTGAGTTTCATGGGCTGGGCAGGGACTGAAATTAGCAAAGGTGCTGTGGCTGCTTGCCATCCGGGGAGCATCACATGGAGCATGTGGGCTCTGCCTGCTCCACGAGCAGATTCCCCGTGGAAAAAAGGATTTGATTTGATTTAGATAATGAAGATGGCAGAGATAGTTGAATTAGAAGAATTTGTTCACCAGGACAGACCATCTCTGCAGCTCTTCCGTGCCTGGTTCATTATGTAAATATAACAATTTCATCATGAGTCTGAGGTAATTAATATCTTTAGCCAGCATGTAGCACTCTTCATCTTCAGAATGCTTTACTAACATTAATAATTAATCACCACAGCACTCTGGGAAGGTTATCACCTCAATCAATGGGTAAACTGAGGCACGGGGTATCACAGCCTGCCAGTGGCAGTACTCTTTACTTCTTGTGTCCCTGCCTGGTGTTCTGTGTGTTACAGAACGTGGCCAGGCTGTCTGATAAGCTTTATGATAAGAAGGAACGAGCCAAAAGGGCACTCCAGAATGGATGAAAGAAAGCTCCCTGCACAGAGCAGAGCTTGTTCATTGCTGGCTGCTCCCATGAGGTCTCCGTGTCCCCAAAGCCAAGACCAAGTCCTCCCCTCAACACCTACAAGATATTTCTGTTCATCTCTTTTCATGTTCTCTTCAGCAGCCCAACATTATTCCTGGCATAATAGATAAGGTCTGCTTAGCTATGACTCAGGTATTTACATCTTCTTTTCTAGACAATTTTTGAATATAAAGAGCCAATGAAATGTCTGATGAATTTCAGTGTTATAAATCAGTCCACTGAATAACCAGCATTTTCTTTTGAAGCACTTTACAGATCCATCTCAGAAGAATTTGCAGGTTTTGCCTCAATCTCTTATAGAGGGACATTTGAATCTGCTTCAAAGTTTGGTCTTAAGCTGTTGATTTTCTTTAATCAAGTCTTGCTTAAGCTAGTAAACACAGCTTTTACCTTATCAGTTTCTGCCATTACTTCCATCTGGACATCTGCACCAGGTCAGACGTTATTGCTTAGGTATGTTATTCCTTGACAAACCTGGGGAGAATTGTGAAAGAAGTGACCTTCCCACCCAATTCAGAAAATGGAACTTCAGTGCATCTTACTAAGGACAGAAACACGCACAGCAACCCTGAAAGAAGAGTCTGCTTGTCTTGAAGCTTCGCAAGAAGGATCTGTCAAATGTGGCAGGCTGTCATTAAAAACAATTAAACTAATCAAAAATCCCTTTTCTCTTATTTCTGCCTAGTCAGGTGAATATTAAATACTAGATTTTCCAGGGGCACTGGGAAGAAGAGGAAATCGGCATCTGTGTTTCCATTCAAACATGTATATGAAGGAGCAAGTACAGATTTGCCTTTGTCTACCTAAAGTATGCATGTAATTAGTATGACTGCACAGGTAGTCATGGGACTTCGTACATGTCATCCACCTGCATGTCAGCGGGGCGCTTGTCTTAACAGTGACAGTGCTCGTGCAGGCAACCCTGGCATTTCAGCACACAAACATGCATTTTCCTGGTACACTGGGCTCGGGGGAGCTGCCGCCCTGCTCAGACCATTTCTGGGACCTGTCAGGACAACACTACTCATTGAACACACAGATTTTGTACCTGTGAGTGAACTGGTTGCTTGTGATGTCTCCTAGCATCACTACCACGGGCACGATCCTCTCCTCATCACTCCCAAAGCTCCTTTGTGCTTTGCAGAAGTGGAGGAGGCAAAGAAAAACCTGAGCTCCTTTGAGGTGGGAGCTTACCCCAAGGGGGAGGAGAGGGAAGCTGACCTGCAGTGCATTTACTGATCGTATTTATTTTTAAAGGCACTTAGCCATCAGTCTCAGCCTAGTGCTCTGCTTCCTGCAGGCACGCCCTGCTTGTGGCTGTGAAGGTACTCACTAAGCACTAGTAACACCCAGCATTTATATAGGGCTTTTCATCTTCAAAGCACTTCCCGAACATCGTTTAATTAATGAATCCTCACAGCCCTCTGTGAGGTATGCACAGTTATTACCCCCACATTTTACAAGTGAGGAAAACTGAGGCAGCGATTAGCTGAGGCAACACTGTGGGAATTGGGATTAGAGCTGAGGAGAGCTCAGCAGGGCCGGGACCCCCATCCCACGCTCCCATCGCTGAGCGGTCTTGCTGGGAAAGAAGAGCGGTGCCTCAGTTCTGCAGTGAACACCATCACTGAAGCCCCTCTGGTGCACCAGCAACCTCACCTCCTTCCAGGTCCATTAAGTGTGGAGAGCTAGGAAAAAATCTGTTTTCTTCTTTCAGTATCAGCTCCAGATCCCACTGCCGGACAGACAGAATAGCCGATGAAAGACACCAGGATGGAAGTTTCACAGGAGGCTTCCATCATCTACAGCACTTCCTACCAAAGACTCATTTTTAGTGCCTTCACGGTCGTTTTAAAATTGCATGAAAGGGGGACTTTCACCCAGAGATCTCGGAGGGCAAAGGCCAGTGTTGCAATCCCAAACCAGCGCGGCGCTGCGCAGACTCTCAGACCCACTCGGGCTTGGCCTGGGCTGAAGATCTGATGATTCACGACCCTCAGCCCACATCCACGAAAGTTCAGTGAGTTTCACTCACATCCTCCCCAGCGACTGCGGGATCCTCCCTCGAGAAGCCCCAGGGTATCCCGGTTCCCGGCTGACACGCGGAGGGCAGAGGCAGACTTCCTGCTCCCGATGGTAGCCGGTAGGGTGAGAGAGGGCACCGGTGCTGGGGGTTAAACCTGGATGGTTCGAGCTCGTCAGACTTGAACATCTGAGAGAACCTGCAGGGCTTGGTTCCTTTCCAGCCCTTCAGGGCTCTCACAGCCCTAATTATTATTGTTGTTGTTGTTATTATAACAAAACAGTCATATACTGCCATAAAATACAAACTAGATAATACACGTTCCTTGCCCGGAGAGCTCAGCCTTTCAGAAGGCTGGACATGTGAACTGGATCCCTCAGGAGAGACAGAGGAGGCGCAGTGCTTTCAGAGCAATTTCCCTTCTCAATTCCTTCCATGTGCGGCTGGACGCTGTGTAAGGACTCGGGACACGGCACCAAGCAGCTGAGCAGGCAGCATCAGCCACACAGCGTGCTCCTCCAGCAGTGGGACAACCCATGCTCTGCTAGGCCCCGTCTGAAGGAGTTTGGGCTGCTAGCCACACGTGCAAGCTGGTAGCCACACGTGCAAGCAGGGAATTTCGGGGTACAGGGAGGCATTGCTGGTGCCCTTCTGAAATGAGCTGTGGTTTGAAGGTGGTACCTGCTGCTTGGAAAGCAGTGCCCAGCCAGTGTCCTGGTGGGGTGGCAGCTCTTGGGGGGCCAGCAGGGAGCTGCTGGCACGCAGCCCATCAGCAACGCTGCCTGCCGGGGCCGGGCGGTGCGTGAGCACCCGCAGAAATGCAGCCGGGGCTGCTCCATCCTGCTCCTGCACGGCACGGCCATTCCCACAGGCGCTGCTTCAAACACCCCACTCAGCTAAACCGGGGTGGTGGAACTGTAAAATCGAGAGAAAATGGGAGCATGGAAATTCATCCAGTGGTGACGCCTTTGTACAGCCAACTGCTGGGGGATCTGTGGCTCGTAAATGCTCTTCTGACTGAGACCGAAGCCTTTTCATGCTTCTGAGGTCCCTTCTGTTCCCTTGTGACAGCGTTTCCCAGTCTAATCTGAAATGCTTTGAGATATTGAGCCAAGGAAGAAGTGGAAAATGTTGCAATTCCTAAGCTGTACTTTGAAATGAAATAGTAATAGTTGTAATTAATAATAATCTCTAATGAAAACAAAAAATCCCTGCTTATTCCAATATAGACACTTTAGGTAGTACTAGGGCGTCAGGCAGGCTTATTCAGCCTCTGGACAGACTCACCCACAAGGCCCAGCACCAACACGCCCTGTGTACACCTAGCATCATTTTCAACAACAACTGCACCAAAACAAAACAGAGACGAGGAGCATTTTATGTCCTTTTTGTGTCTAGGCACAAGGGAGGGATCCGTGGCCAGTTTTTACCAACTGAAGACTCTAATCCAGAAATTGTCCCTGCGACTATATTCATAACTCATAAAAACAAACAAACAAAACCAGACAAAAAATAACAACAAAAAACAATGAACAAAACAAAACCAAAATCCATTTACAATGAAGGAAGCATTACTCAGAAGTGCTGCTATTTACATTCCCTCCAGTGCTCCATGCCCCAATATTCCGCTGTTCTCTCACCATTGGGTCACAAAGACACTGAGCAGACACTGCTGCAGTTTTTGAATGCTTGATCTGACCGATCCTAGACCTGGCTTAAACCCAAGAAAACAGCATGAATTGAGGCACACCTCGGGTATTATTCAGGGATGCGATGTTCACGTTCTGATTGCTGTTATTGAACCGGAGCGATTCCCATCGCAGCACCCAGCAGGCAATGGGGACACCTCACTGAACAGCTCACGGCCCCCTCTGCCCACCCCTCAGCCCCGGCAGCCTCTTGCTGCCAGCCGTGAGAACCCCTCTGCGAGGCAGACACTGCTCTCAGTCCCTCTGCACACCCCGCTAGGAGCCAGCAGGCCGGTGAAGCGCTTGGCTTCTCCCACCTGCAGCGCACAGGGAAGGTGCTCCAGACAAAATGGCTCATTTATAGGCTGGCTCCTCCTGGGTCACGCTTCCTGCCGCAGCGAGAGCTGTCAGTCAGGCACAGCTTCGTCTTAACTCAGGCATTGACTTGAACACAATTAATTCTTGGCAGCAGAGGTAACGTGCTAGGAGCCCCATCTCTCCGGATGGTGATAAGGCTGGCTGTCAGGACAGGCTTCCCATTCACTCCTTGACTTTAGCAAGAGTTAGATCAAGCCCATACAGACTAATAAAACAAACGACACCGCTGGCATGAGCAAGTGCAGCTCCTAGCATCAATGGAGCTCTGTCTCACTACACCAACCAGGACGGTGCCCCTCTTCAGAGAGGTGGCCGGGATTTTACTATTAGTTTCCTTTACTTCGGGATATTAACTCAACCTACAGCTGTGTGAGAATAAAGGGGACAAATCTGAGGCACATGGCCTAGCCCGTGTTAGGCTGCAGTGTCAGGAAGAGCCGTGTGGCCAGGCACATGCCAGGCACACGAGCCCTGCTGCCATTCGGGTCAGCGTGCCTGGCCCAGCCTTCCCCTGCCTTCCCCTTCTTTCTGTCACCTCCCTGCCCTGCCACGTGGCGATGGCAGTCCTGTTTTATCTCACTGCACTCACAGAGCCGACTCCTGCAGCTCCAACAAAACCCTGTTAAACCTCACAGGGGTTCACAGTGATTCAGGTGATGTGCTGAGACGGCCTGGGACAGACTGTCGCAGTTCAAGTCCAACCCAGGCTATCTTCATCTTGATGGCCAGCTGGGCCATCAGTCTTGCACCACTCACGAGCCTGATGCTCACTCCCCCACTTCCCTTCCCTCGTTTTTCTGGCTATCTATTTTTCTGTTGTTACCCTTATCAAGAGAACAATGTAACCACCCTGGCGTACCAGCCCGACATACCTAGCAGATTGCAGCGTGACTCAGTACAGAACTCGTCCCCTGTTTTCACGCACAAACACACTCTATGGACGAGACGACAGTGAAAAGAGCACAGGATGCATCAGGGAGGTTGCAAAACCCCGAGGAAGACTGGCAGGTCCCCCACAGAACAGGCTCCAGTTCCCACTATTCCTTTTTTATTTGAACAAGTGTTTAGTTTGCAAAACATCTGAGACTCGCTGGGCTATGCACAGAAATGTCCTGTCTTACTAGAGCCCCTGCAGAGCTGTATTCTGTTAGCTAGACTTGGGCAGCCACCCTGAAGTTTCTTAGGGGTTCCCCGTTCACGAGGCAATGCATTTGGTGACTGGTGTTAATTACCCCACTAATGAAGCTAGGGCAAATATTTTAAAAGTGATCCACAGGCAGAAACATATTCACATTCATCATTCACTGAGGAGTATTATACACAGACACAGCTCACCCAGCTGCTAAAACTATCATATTTAAGATTGATCGCTGTATTTCACCAGAATTAGAGCTTTTAGCAGACTGCTTGGTCACAAGGACATCCCCTTCCACAGAAAAACAGGAAGAATTCTGTGGTATCATGCGATAAACAAAATCTTTACCTAAAATTTTGTCCTGCAAATGCGCTTCAAACATTTGCATCGTTTAATGGTGCCTTTTGGATATCCTGGGAGCTACAGTGGTCAGTGCATTGCACGCTGCATTGTGTAAGATGTTGCCTACTTGCAGTTTGCAGACTATTACAAATATACTTCCCAACTGACCGGAAAAAAAAAAAAATCATTGTTAGAGTCTTCCTGGTAAAAATGCTTGAGAATGCACATCGAGAAAAATGTCTTACGATTTTACTGAAAATAGTCTTGATGATGTTTATTTTTAAAATCTCTGTCTTGCTAAGATTCGCACAGGCAACAAACTCACATTCACTTTCTGAACTAATTTTGACAAGGTCAAACGCAATATGTGCTTGCAATGAAACCGTCAAGTGCTTGGCTCACAGGAAGTACCATTCTGCATGGGGCAGCCTGGCTATTTCAGCCAGTTACTTCACTTCTGCTGACATAACTGACATGAACATTCACTTACCAAAAAGGTGTTTGGATCAGTTTTTTTCCCCCTTTGGCAAAGCTGTGCAGGATTGGCTTAAAAATTTTGCTTGTTTGTTAAATTTCAAGTATGTGCAAATAAGTCATTTATCTTATTGAAGAATTCACTTATGAACTCTTACATGACCATAAAGATTCCGGGGAGACAGTTAATCCTTGAAAGAAGTCTTTATACCTAACACATACGTTATTTCAGTACACGAGCTAGGTGTATGCAATGCATCCTATTAAATAGCTCCTGTGAATAAAGAAACACCAAAGGATCTGAGGAGATCCCAGACTCATTTCTCTAAGAGCTACTTCCATAGCTCCTCCATGCTGAAATAGTATCACAAAACTGTTTTGATATTCAAACATGGGTTTATGCATTTGCTTGAACAAGTCGGACCTGCCCTCCTTTGTCTGCAATGCTGTTCAGCGGAATACCAGCCCTGCTCCCTCTTCTGTGAGCCCTTGACCCGAGGTCAGGCATGCAGAGGGCTGCCCGGGGTTTAAAGCTGAAGAATTCAGCTAGGGGTGGTGGCATCCCGGGTCTCAGTGGAATGGGCTGAGCCCTGTCCCCACACCACAAGATGATGGGGGCAAGCTTCGCATTGTGCTGTGTGACAGGCACAGGCCTCAGGCACTGCTCTGCAGCCAGGAGGATGCCATGCTTCTCGCCCTGCACGGTGCCACGGGCTCCCTCCAGCCCCTGTATCTGGAGTGGGACCAAAGGACTGGAGAGACCCTGAAGTGCTGGGTTTTGTGGTCCAGTCCAAGGCTGTGGAAAAAACTCCCCGGGAACTAACAATCCTCACAATTCTCACCATGTTCCATTCTCCTCCACTTTGATGTCGCTGCCTCGTACACCAATGTTATTATGTATTGCATGTGTATTAAAAACAAACCCGAAAACAAGACCCTGCTGCACGCAGCTTTCCCTATTAGAAGGGAGTGAGAACAAATCCCTACAAGGCACACTAGTCACACTGCTTAGGCAATTAACTCTCCGATAGCTAGGGTACATCCATTAGTTCAGCTAGAAATGAGCAGGAGAGATAAGCATGTTGTATTTTCTGTTCTGCAGCATTATCTCCAGCAAAGTCACTGCCAGGAACACAGACTTGGCCTAACAGACTAAAGTCTTCACACGTCTATTACCCTTCCACAGACAAAGCAATGTTTAAATGCAGTTTTCCAGTATTATAGAATATATATGTCCAAGAACGTATTCTAAACTAGTATCTATAAAGTGTTTTGTCGAGGGCTTGGTACAGCCAGCAGTAATTGTCTCCCTGAGCTGAGCTCAAGGTGCTGGGACAGCTGTACTCGAGCTTCCCTCTGCTGAGGGACATCCCCCTGTACCACTCTATCTGCATTGCTGAGCTTTTATCATCTCATTAAGAAGTGAGTTGTGGAGTAGCACAAGGAACTGGCGTGCTGAGATCTCATGTACCGTGCCTGCCCCTGGAAATTACCAGGTGCATGTTCATAAAGAGCTGGTGCAGCAGAGCAGCCCAGCGTGGTCTTGCTTTTGCCACTGAATTGCTCCGAGATCTTGTTCATCTTTCAGTATCTCCTTGGTCCTTCTCTCTGGGGAATAACACTTATCTGCTCCACTGAAGCACTGAGGTCTGTAACAATAACTATGAACTGTTTGATAATAGATGCTACTGAAAGACAAAGGTGTATTATTGCAAAATTTTGTGGGTTGGCAACTTAGCTAGTGGCACTGTATTGCATCCAGGGCCCATTTGGCTCCTCGCAATGATATGAGAGTGGGGGGAGAGGAAATCAGGTCAGAGTTTTTGGCAGACCTGTTCAAGGTAAGCATAATCCAGCTGATTCATTATGTGCTGCAATCCTTGCTGGCAAAGGCTCCGAAGCGAGGTAGCCTCCAGCCCTATTGCAACTCATCCTCTGTGTGTGGGTGTTGATGCTGCACATTAGGGAAGGGTGTCGCTGGTGGATAAACTTAAGGGGGTGAAGCTGGATAAAGGGTGCGAGGGACTTCACACAAGTGTGCAATATCAGCCCAGTGCTCCCTGCTGAGCCGTCCACTCGAAAAACATTCCCACCTCCCACAGGACGAGGAGGAAAACTTTGAGAGGACCCTTGTGATGATTAACGCAATCTCTGTTCCATGAATCACTGGCATTGGGATGTCCTTGTGGCATAATCAGAGCGCGGGTTATTATACTCATTGATGATAAAACAAGTAAATCTTAATGAGTTGTGGGAAAGGAGACAATAGGGCCCTCTGCCAGGTCTCATTTACCTTGACAACACGCCTACAGCCCAAGTACAAAGATCGCTATTGTTTATCCTTGGTATTTGTGAAGGGGCCAGACAGTTCTTCTCATTTCACCCGATCTGATGGTACTCCCTTTATCTCTGCCTTAGCATTTCTAAGGTGCCTATCGCTGCGGTATCTAAGCATCTCAGCTTTAGTCCAAGGTTAGATTTATGGTAAATAAACCACTTGGACAGCCTTTGAAGGAGAGAACCTGATATATAGTCAAATATTGTTAAATCATTCCATTTACATAGTACCTCTTCTTTGGCTAAAAGGACAAGCAAAGCCACCTCGTTGTTTATATGGTAAACAAATGCACCGTGTATGATTCAGGCACTCAGTAACTGGGTCTGTTACTTTACTAGTACAGCTAAGTCAATCTACCATGCCAGCAACATGCCCAACATGAACTCAGCTTCTGTCCCAGCTGGACTGTATTTGTACTGGGGACGCCTGGCAGCACAGATGTCTTTGTCACAGTTACAACTCCTCACACTCTTTAGCAAATAGACCTACAGCATTAGAATTATAGAGTATGAACACAGAGGTGAGAAAAATGGACCTGTTCCTCCCAGCAATCTGTCCCCTGTGGGTACTAGTCAGAGCTACTGACCTTGTTGTAGCTGCTGCTACTGGCTCTTCGTGCAAAGCCAAAAACCTGCTGAGAAGGACCCAGGAAAGCTTTCACCTGGTGCTTGCTTTATCTACAGCTTTGTCATCTGCAGCTGCTTGGGAATTTTCAATGAAAAGGAGTTTTGAACAGAAGAGAGATCTCTATCAGGCTACAGTTTTGTATATATTAGGAAAGTGTTTGTTAAGAAAGCCTCGACAGATCCCAACTGGATTAGGAAGAGCAGCGTGTGAATAGCCTGCGTTCCTGCAGCCAGGCACTTGCTAGGGCTAGGGGAGAGCTGGGACCAGCACCTGGCACCTCCTTATCCTAAACGGCTGCCAGAACCACCGGGCTGCCACTTACACTGGCACCAGCGTCGACTCTGGGTTCTGTGCAAAAAGCATAAAAAGATGTTTGTTCAAACTAAGTTTGAACACAGCAGCGCTCTGGAAAGCCCGAGAAGTTTGTTAGGATGACAAAAGACTTCCCATTCAAACCTGGGAATACGTGCGGATTTCACACAAGAAACAAAATACAGACCTTGACATTTGGGTCCCAGAGGGAATTCCTCGGGACAGCAACAGGAGAAAAACATCCTTCTGCTTGTGCTACCACTAAATCAAACCAGTGTCTGATTTATAATGCTGAGCAGGGAGAACATTTAAGAAGTGTCTTTTTTTTCCCCTACAAATTCCTGGCCAGAGGCCGTGCAGCTAAGGTAAGGGTTGCCCACTGTGTGCCTCTTTTAAACAACTTGTTCTGTTCTCATGTTCTCACCCTGTTGGCTTCCTCTGCTTCCTGACTCATCACGCAGAGCAGCAAATGACAAACCTTCCCCCTGGGACAGGGACGGTGTCACCTCCACGGCACACTGTGTCTGCCGGGTTTGGGCCCTGAGTCTCGCACTGCCCCCCTACAGCGACCTGAGGCGATCTGATGTGAGGGTTCTGCATTTCTGGGGTACAGAGACAAGGGGCTAACGCAGAAGAATGACGAAGGATGGTGTTAGCAATATGACCCTGGCCATAATTACATAGAAAAGGTCTCAGCAGGGTATATATGATCGTGCTCTGGTAGAGACGGTTGCATAATCAACCAGATGCTCTTCCACCACATGGGAACTGAGGTCTAACGAGGGAGGGGGGCTACGGCCTTGTAATTTCCTTCCTCTTTCCCTTAAGAAGTCCATCACTAGGCCTGGCTGCCTAAGATCATTTCACAGATGGGAAGACTTGCTTCCCACCATATCCCCGTGCGAAGAATCATTTCAATCGTTCTTTTCACAAATCAAAGATAATTACTTACTGAGAGAAGATGCCCAAGAAGTAACAGCTTAACAATAGAAGATCTTAGTGAAAGGAAGAAGGCCAACGTAGAGACAAATGCATACTGCTCCTGTTTGCCCAATTCTATAGAAGCGATATCTTGATTTCTCTTTTCACTTGCACTGACGTAAATCAAGCAGTTCAGCTAAGGTTACTTGTCTACAAAGCTTCCCTATGTGACAGGAGAATCGGATCCCTTGCATAAGCCAGAAAAATAATTTCAGTGATCTCCCATGGAGCAAAATAACTTTCTGGCTCTCCTCTAGCTCCTTCCAGCCACAGCAGCAAATGAAGACACACAATTTAACCCATAGCAAACTTTCAGCCCTTTGCAAGCTTCCTTACTCACTCATTACTTACACAGCTGGCTTCCCTTTGAGATCAGTCACCAGCAGTCAGTGAGTTCACCTCGGCAATAGATGGGGAGTCAGTAACCATGAATCCTCCTCGCCTCATCTCCTTCAATATGCTGCAGGGATAAAAGCAGTTTCCACAGGAATTCCCTCCAGGTTACTGATTTGCTACGGATCTTTGGTTTGACCCACAGGGTGCAGAAAATCTGCAGCTCCATTCATAACCCGGTCTGCTCCCTGCTTGCTTGTGCCAGGGAGATTTAATAAATAGTTTTGTGGACACTCATGTTGATCTACTGTATTGCCTGCTGGACTCAAAGATCTGTATAATTTTGATTCAAGACGCAGATTCAGCTTGAAATTGAGATAAGATAGCAGTGGCTCCCATTCTTGATTATAGAATTGTGTTGGGTTACAGGAGCAGTCTCAGCTGCAGCTGGCTTTATCTGTGCATATCAGGATTAGTACAAATAGCAGTACCAGAAACACAAACATATAGACAAGGAAAACAGAACTAGGAAAATAAACTTTCTTTTGTGCCAAACTGAAACTGCAGGTGGAATTTTAAGTAGGCAGAAAGTTTACCTGAGCTGTCATTTCATCACCGAGTCTAAAATCTCTGGAAAATCCATGTTAGAGGAACGTTCGGTGATTACAGGAGTGTGGGACCTGGATTTAATTCCTAGCAGCCACCAGACTAAGGTTTACCTGGGGTCAAGGAAGCAGAGAAGTGACCACTAAAAGCCACCAAAAGTCTTGATGAATCCATGAGAAAGAGAAGAGAATGTCTGAAAATCCATCTTGTCTTCAGTGTTACTGAGACATAGGCACACACTGGTATATTGCAAAACATTTCATTCATGAAAAATAAAAGGAAAAATCTCCAGGGATGATAATGAGCTATGTAAACCTGTGGACAGACGGTATAAACAATGCAAGAGGCATTTTCCTGAGGTGAAAGCCTGAAAGAACTAATGGAATCTGTCTAGACAGGAGATACTCTGCAGTCTGCGGATCCTGCGTAGTGCAGGAATATACACTAAGTAATTATTGCCACTGCCTCACTGTGCTTGGTAAGGAAAACAGTGTCTTTACCTTCTGGAATAAAAGTAGCGTGCATTCAAATATTTTGAGGAACTCAAAAGTGATGACCTTTCCAGGAAGTTGCCACATCCTTTGAAAAATGCAGCATCTCAGAGAGACCTGCGAGGCACCGGCCATTCTGACACTCAGTTACAACTACAGGCATTTTGGGATGAGATGTGGGCTGCTTTGAAAATATGGTCTTGATTTGCAAGTGCTGAACGCTGGAAACATGTATCCAACCTGTTTTGATGTGTGGAGTATGGGTACTTACCTACACCTGTCAGCTGGGCAAGAGCTACGGATTGTTGACGAGGAGGCTTTTGGGTCAAGGGAAGAATGTCCTGACTAAGCCAAAGGAAAAGACAAACAAAGAAAAGAAGGGCCCTGGATGAAAACAAACAAACAAAAACAAGCAAACAAACACCCCCTGAGTTACTGAACCATGCAAACATCTTAAATAACACTCCCAGGCCATATACCAAAGATCAGAACAGATACAGGTCGTTTCTGCTGGTGCAGGGCACAGCCTTCAGCAGAGAACTCAAATCCTGTCACAGGTAATCAGATCACTTAGACTTGAGGTGCTGCTTGCTCCGCTGGGACAGATGAATGTATCATGAAGTTCAGAAATCTTCAGTGCTTTCCAGGGAAAAGGTTAATGTCTGACCAGGCAATGGATACTGAATTCAACTCCCACTTCTGGAGGAAGCTATGATGGAGGCATACCCTACAGAAAGGTCTGCTTGTTGCATTCACAGACTGACACTTCATTCCTGAAGTCTTCTCGTGCCAAATAAATTGACAAGGCTACGTCAAAATCCCGAGCTGAATAGCACTTGCCAATTTGTGCATGCGACTGTAGAAACATCGTGTGTAATTGCATTTGCCACCAGGGTAATTGTGCGTGCAAATTGTGCAGTAAGCTACATATGCATTTTGTACACATGGTCATGCTTTCAAATTACCAAATTACCTTTTTTTTTTTTCTTTTTTTTTTTTTTTCCTAGAATCAGGCGCTGTTTGAGCAAATGCTCAGGTAAAATAGCTAAAATTATCAAGTGTTATTTTGACTTGCTTTACTAACCAAGTCACATGTGGACCACAATACTATGCACTTCAATAGCACAAAGAAGAGACACACCACATCACTGCCATGCCATTAGGATCTGTTTGCAGTTTTTAATTTGCCTGCAGAAAGATGAATTCCTTAGACTGAAGCTAATTTGTTACACATTTGCTGGAATCTAAAGCCAATTAAACACTAATCATTGTTACTACACAGTCCTTGGCAATGAACTTGCTATTTTTGAAGATTCATTTAATCTTATATTTGGGGAAACCAATGAAAAAAAAAAGCCTTCTGACAGAGAAATCACATCTATTTCATGGGAAGCCCAAAACTATAAAGGACTGACACTCAGATACAAAGTGGCACTGGATGCTCTTGGACAGTGTAGCACAAACTCAGCAGACCAAAAAGAGGTTCAATGCTGAATTTCTCAAATAGAAAAATTCCCAGCTCCCGTAAGAAACTGGAAGACTACACAGGCTATCATTACATGGCAAACCCGGACTCTCAACATATAATATTCCATAAACCGATGCCACAAGCGTAACTACAAAGCAGCCGGGCTAAACACTGCAAACTGCGTGCACTGCTACCTGCACTGGCTCTGGATGGTACCACCACTGAAAGCAAACATCGCCAGGAAACAATACACCATGGCACCGCATCTGTGAACAGAAGATACCACTGAGTGCCCACAACAAGGCAATGTCATCCTACAAGAGCAACCAACCCCACAAAACACAGCTCTGCTGAGTACAGCACCTATTAGATGTGGCCAGGACATAATAACCAGCTACTGCGATTCACAGCACAGTGCAGATAGTATCAGAGTATTATTTCACAAATAAATACAGAGTATTGTCTGAAGGGAAAAACAGCTTTGGTAGGCACAGGGAAGTGTCTTTCTTTAAAAAAATAATATGTTGTAACATAAGATTATTAGAGATGTTAAAACAACAGGATACAGGGAATTGTCTACAACAAGAGGTGGAAATAAATTAAAGCATCTCAGGCAAACAGTTCTGTCCTTAAGATGAGTTAGGTGAATTACTGGCCTGTTTAAAATCAGGCCAGTCCCTACCCATCTGATGTCCCTACCCACCCCCTTCAGAGCTCAATCATGTCATGTAACTGCCTATGGAGTCTGGGAACTTTCCATATACATGTCCCATTTGTCACCAACTAAGTTAAGAGGCACTCCAACCAAACGTTCTCTTGCCCAGTTTCAGTGAGCTCCCAGTTGCTTTCAGCTGCTACTGGACCTCTATGTTTAAGCCAACATGAAATAATAAACTGATCATACCGATGCAGACAGAAAAGATACAGCCTTATCTTAACTTCTGAGGTACAACCGTATCCAAAGGACATGATGTTCATAGAGCAGATTAAAGAATCCTAATGTGGGTGGAATCCAAACTGACACCTTCCACTTCTGTGAAGAGTTTGATGTAAATACAGGTAAGGCTTCTACAAAGGGAGCGAGGCAAAACCACACTGCTGCATTAGATGCCCAGTAGTTATCCTGCTCCGATCAGCCGCTCAGATTTGCCTGTGCTTTTGGAAAGCTGGAAAAGCCCCATCCCCAGATGTCTAAGCGCACGGGAAGCACAGACACAAAACCAGCTTCCTGCACACTCACATGTATCATGCACAGCTTCCACCAAACACTAACCTACAAAGTCAGACAGAAATGCAGAGATATACCCATATTTACTCAGAGTGCAGCACACAAACACATGCATCACACGTGTTAATGCACGCGCCCGCACAGACACAGCTGCATGCAAGTGCAGACACGCAACGTGCTCAGAAACGCACATGGGGACGCACATGCGTGTGCTCACACGGATACAAGCACACACCCATGACTTGCTCAAGGCAGCACCATGAGCCTATGGCAGAGCCAAAAGAAATAAATTTACAAGGCCAGGAGCTGTCCCCAGGGCTGCAGTGGCAGGGCCTGTCCTCCCGTCCTTCCCTTCTGAAGGGTGGGTATCAGTGTGCGGGCAGTCACACTCGGTTAAACACTCATGCAATGCGCACCGCCACGCACACAGACTCCCTTACCCCACCGTGCACCTTTCAGCAGCAATATGAGCCTGCCCTGCCGCCACTCCTCCCTTCCTCTTAATCCTTTATTTGCACACTGCTCTTCATATCAATGTTTCATTTTCCAAAGAATACACGTTCACTTTTTACAGCCAGGACACTCTGACTGAGCCTCCCTAGCCATCCCGGCAAAGCCAGTCCCGTCTTGTTTGTTTGTTTTTGCAGTGACTGAGCGTGTACGGAGGATGGAGGGTGTAGGCGGCTCTACATGTCCCTTCACCTCTTGTGGGTTTTTGGAGCATTCTTTTCATAAATACTCTCTTTCAAATGCAGGGGGCAGGATGCTTTGTTTATATAACCATTGCTTTTTGCTGAGGTTCAAACCACCCCAACACATCTCTCTCCAGGAGGCTCTTTTGAGGAGGTCCGTGCTTCTAATTTGCCTATGACATGGACTGGGTAACAGCAGAGCTTGTAGAGTTTCTGGAAAAGGACCCAACCTCAGGCTGAGCTAACTTCAGAAAGATCTACTTAAAGCTGGTATGTGACGGTTTAGCACCTAATTTTCTCTCACCTTTCTCTTCACCTCAGCTGGCCCTGAGCCCCAGTGGCTGCGTTAGGAAATGGAAGCTTCCCAGGACCAGCTCTGCCTCTGTTGATGATTGCGACCAGCAGCCAGTTTCTGTGAAACTGGGCTGTACTGACTGGAGAGAGCGTGTCCAAGCTGTAAGGAGCAAGAAGAATAAGCAAGGATGTGTTACCCACAGCCTACTGCATTTGTCAGAAAGGCTTTATTTACAAAGAAGTTGAAATGCTTCAGCTAACCCCAGCAGTAATCACCCTTTTCCTCCTCTTCTCTTCCTCCTCCAAGGTACATACATCATCCTACCCCTCATTCCAAAACGCTGCTCCTGACACCATCAGTTAGGAGTTATTTCAGCACGGTCATTTATTTCACTGTGCACTTTCACACCTGTACAGCTATCTCCATGTGAAGACCCGTATCCAAACCCATAAACCCTGCTGAATGAGAGCAGGTGCTCTGCAAGGAGCAGGCCTAATGAACTCGTGAGCTGCACTGGTAAAGGCACCTTGCACAAACACAGTGAGCTTTAGCCATGTAACTTTAAGATGATATAAACAAGGTTTTGAATTCCCTTCCTCTGTCTTCAAGTCTTTGAGGTGTTGCTTTAGCTCAAGTAGTGGCTGAACAAGGAAAAACAAGAGCAGTAAATGCACCAGAGCATGGTGCCAGAGCTGACTGCCACCCGTGTCACCCACAGCAGGCAGCTCTTACCCACCTGTTACAGACCTTTCCTGCTATAGGAAGCACAGATCAGCAGTGCAGCCACGATCACAGCACAGGATTTGCTCACATTCTGTAATTTATCATCAATGTTTTGCAATATCGAGTAGGAAGAAAAAAACAAGAAATAGTTCTAGGGATTTTTCTAGTACCACACTGCTAGGAAGATCTGTTTCCCATAGCCAAATTATAGACACAAAACAACCACTAACCTAACCACTTGAAGGGAAGTGAGTACACAGCTCATCAGACCAAGGAGATGACACCACTAACACAGGTTGAATGTTGCCTGTCAGAACAGCAATAGGCAAAGAAGACAATTTTCTTAGGTTTCAGTGACTGCAAAACCTAAATCCACCTAGCATAGACTCCAGCCATTTCTGCAACCAGGCTGTGGACGTTTTGATTTAAAAAGAGAAAAAAAGAGAAACGGGAAAACAATCATGCAATTTAAGAAATGGTAAGACCAAAAGGCCAAAATTCTAGAAAGACACATATATTTCAAGCAAAAAGATAGCCTTCTTATTCAATAAGCATTGCTCTAATATCCATTCTGGGATTATATACATCACACACACACACCGCATGTCTATACTCTTTTAACTGCAGAAGTTAGAGAACTTCTCAAAGATTCATTATCTACATTTGCAGTCAGAAACAAGGACGCAAAAAAAAAAAAATCTGAATTCTTTGTTCAAGTTCAAACAGCAGTGATCAAGCAGCAGGAATGCCTCTTGAAATCCCTCAAGTGTCAGCTCCATTCACTGCGTGTGAAACAGCAGCACATTTCCTTGCTGCATCTTGTAAGATACAACACATTTCATTTTCATTCCCCAGCTCAGCAACAAGCTGGAATTCCACTCATGCTCTAATACAGCCAAGTATCCAACCACAGTTCCCTGGCTGGTGCCTACTATACCCAAGATTCCCAGATGGTCTCCTATCCAAATAATATAAGGACCGCCTAAGGTCCATCATCAGATGAGTTCAGCTCAAAGACTTGAACTAAGAATAAAAGGCACCAATTCTCTGTGTACAGATCTTCATTGAGAACAGTAGACAAACTAAACAAGAAGCAATTTCCACTGTGTATTCATACTGTGACTGTGATATTGGTGGAGTTGAAAGCAGCAGCACCACAGTGATGGAGAGTTCAGCATCTTCTGATCTCTGCACCAGACCAATCCTGAAGGTTTAACATCTCTCCTTTGTCTAAAACAGGTATCAGTGGCATATTTTGCTCCTTACAAACAGCATACTAAGGAGTGCCTCAACCAGATTAGATTATTTTTTATTTATTTATTTTCCATGCAGAAGAGAGAAAGGAGGGTTAAAGTTCTTCAGCGTGTGATTGCTGCTTTCACAATTACAGATTTTCATAGTGAAGTCTGCTAAACTCCTAGACCAATTAAAGACATTTTTCCAATTATTACTATTCCTGAATGAATCTTCCCAGTAGTTTATACACTTAAAACCTACTCCCATTTTTGTTACTCATACCGTAAGTGCGGCAGGATTCTGCACATGGCCAAACTGAGTCACATAGGGCTTTAGCCTCTTCTGCTAAGAGGATATCCCTACCAATTCCAAGAAAAGGGTCCCGGAACCAGGAATGAGTTAAGTCCATAATCTATAAGAGAAAGTGCTACGAATGTGTTGATTCTAAACTCTCATTCTCAATCTTTCCACTTTGCCTGCTACTCACTCTCCTCCTAAGCAGATTGTTGACATGCCCCCATGTCCACTTTCATTAAAGCATCTAATTTGCAGCCTCACGCATATTCCAGCTAACCATACCTGTAGAGTCCTTAAAATAATACGCTTAGTGCAATAATACAATCAGATTAAAACCAGTAATCGGATCGCGGAGGGTTTAGGCAACACGGGGGTCATGGGAAGGGATGACAAGATTGTTAGGCCATCTGTTTCAGCTGGTCAGGAGGCGTGTGGTATTCTTTTGCTCTTATTGCACCTCTTTCTGGAGGGCAGGAGAGGGAGATGATCTGCTCTATGAGTTTTCCCTTTTGCCAGGGCCACATATGATGTAAGGGCCACTTTTCAGCTGGTGTTCAGTCTCTGGTGAGCACAATCCCACCTAAAAAGAAGCACCAGAGGTAGTCTGAATCTTTTCTAATCAAAACAGTTCCATAGCATTTTGCAGGTGCTGACAGCAGTCTAACTGTAATTACAAACATTAACAATTCAGCACTGTAAACCTCCGTATAATTTTCATTCTTTTTTAGAGCTTTTAGCTAGGTCTTGTATCACCATACAACTGTAACAACTGAACCCCTCAGGAACACTGACTTTAGCATTCTGAAAAAGTCTACTTGCCACATGAAATCACTTTTTTTTCCGAATGTGCAAACTACAGGTACACAGTTGAAGACAAAACCCTATGTCCATCCTTCTGTGCATCTTTCTTTCCTCTCTTGTCACATCTTTGATGCAGTGGCAAACATTCCAACCAGTAAGAAAGTGAGGAGCTATAACCACAAGAAACTGATTTGCTGATTTGCACAGTGAGATATTTTGATTACTAAGCAGCTTTAAAAATCTGCTTTAACTTTGGATTCTTTCAGTCCCAACTGGTTATTTGTACTGTTGTCCCCGGCCTGTATTCTTTGACCTTCTGACATACAGTTACTGCAGTCTGTTGAATGTGTCCCCAAGCAGAAAGCAGATTGGATAGAGATTAGATAACATCATGGTGTAGGGGTTGGGTACTTCTTTTTTTTCTTACCAGTTTCCTGTTGATAGAATCACACTGATAAGGAGTTTAGTTGGTAGTTGAAGTATGAAACTGCAAAAAGCTGCCTTTTAAAAGACATGTTCCAACTGGGATGTGAAAGCGGCCAAAAGATTGCCTGATGCAGAGCGGTGCTCTGGTGCTTAGGCCCATCCATCTAAATATTCCACAGGAGCAACGAGGAGCTAAGGAGGATCACGGTGGGTGCACAGCACAAGGTTAAGCATTTTCAAAGCTGTTTATGAACACAGTTAGAGAAACACTGCAGAAACAGAGGAAGCTATCTGAGATATTACTTCACTCTGGCTGCATCTTACCACGCTGTTTCTGAAAGCTATTGCTTCACAGTGCTTGAAGGGAAGATGAGTTAACAGAACAGTGTGCTTATGTCTCCTCTGCCTCAGTACAAAGTCACCCAGGTTGCCTCCAACTATTACAAACACCTAAAAGTAAGAGACCCTAGTGAGAGCCGGGTTGGAATGAACCTTGAAACAAACCAGCTGGTCACCTACGCTTCAGTTTGGAGGCTTTTTTATTTTAAATATCTGGATGTACTGGTTTGAAGAGCTACTGGCTCTGCAGAACCTGAAGGCACAGCTTTATCTTCCACTACCTGCAAGGAAAATGAAGAACTAGCCAATGCCTGTGCCGTTAGTGGTTTGTCAGCATCGCAGCATTTTTCAGTTGTAACCATAGAGGCTGTGGTTTCACACTCAGTGGCACAGACAACCCCCACTCTCCACGCTCACCACTCTGCTGGCACAGCTGTTTTTGCAGCTGTGCAGTGGACCAGAACAGCTGAAAAATTCCTTTCAGCTGACAGTTCAGTTTACCCCACAACCATGGAAAAAGGTGTGCTGATTCAAAACAGGAGCAGTGCAAGAACAGGGACAATCAACTGAGGGGAGAGAAGTGGTCACTGAAAAAGCTGACATGTATTCCCAGCCTGAGAAACAGAGGCTGCCCTGGAAGGTCTCAGCAGCAAAGCTCAGCAGAGAAAGGGTCAGGCTACACATGCAGCAGCTCCCTCTAAGGCAGAAGGGAGTCACAGATAGGAACTGGGGGCTGTGCAAGCAGCAGTACAATGTAAAGCAGATTTTCTTTGATTAGCCGTGGCCTCTAATCTCTCCTGTGCCCCCCTGCAGCGAATTCCAGAGTTCAACAGCCCCCACTGGACTTTCCTGTTAAGGCTCAAATCATTAAAAGTATTTGTTTAGTAAAGGCTAAAGCACTCAGGTTCCAGTCCCTGAGAGCTCTGTGACGCTAAATGTTGTCAACCTTTTGACTACAAGCCATATTCCATAGGCTCTTGGTGATTCACCAGGAGGGTTCTATGGAAATTTTATCTCCAGGCTTCACCTTTCACCCCAGCCCATTTCAGTAGCTAATGAAAACTGTTCAGACAAAGTGAGCTAGCGTGGTCCCAGACACAATCCTGAGCATGTGGCAAAGCCTCTGCCAAACCTTGCATGGTCGGTGGAGATGTCAGAAGCTGGCCTTCTCTGACATCCAAAGAGGGAGCTTCAGCATGAGGAAAGCTGACAAGCCTGATGACAAGGTACCGTGGAATTCTGTTGGCCAAAAAAAGACGTAACAAAGACAGGAAGAAACCCTGACCTACCGGGCTCTCCATCAGATAACTTTCCCAAATTTAAAATTTTACATGTCTGAAATCAAGGATTTATACTGCCCTAGGACCAGGTTTCTCTATCAGAGCATTTTTTCCTGATGATGCTGTATTGCACATGAACCAGCAAACATGGTCTGAATAATGTGAGCCTGACCCACATCAGGCTTGACTCAACGCTGTTGCTTAGGGCAGAAGGTGTTCAAAGATGGGAAGGGTCTGTTCCCAGGGTGATCCAGGATTCACTTCTTCTACAACGTCCAAAAGGATTAATATTTCTCACAAAACACTCCTCGTTATACCCTAGAGAATATTCCTCAATTGGCGTAATTTCAATACAAGCTACTTCCATGAAATCACCGTGAATTACTGGACAAATTCACATTCCTCAAAAAATTACATTACTTGGAATCAAAGCTGACCTGGATGGATTGGTTTTCTTGTCAGGAAAGAAATTCTGGATTTTAGCTTGCTATTTTCACTCTGTAGTGGAATAAAACCAAACCAAACCATACCAAAAAGGCTGAATACTTTTTCATGGAGCAGCTGGAGAGTCTGCATACCTGCCCTCTAGGGGAACGGCCGCCTGACCCTCAGAGGAGACAACCGGTGGAAACCAGCAATCCTGAGCTCCCAGCCCTCAGGGAGAGCTAGAACTGCCGAGGGGCCGGGGCACCCACGGGTTAATATTGCTAAAGAGACCAAGTTGCCCAGGAGCCAGAGATCCTGAAGACCCCAGCAGGCTGTGGAAGATCCATTAGTCTGGAAGACCTGGCTTGAAATAGTCCAGTGATGGGCTGCACAGAGGTACGGCAGTCACCCCACCGGACCTCCAGTAGAGGGCTGGTGGCAGCCCAGAGGTTGGAAGAGCTGCAGAGATGGGTTTCTGGCTCTCAGCTTTCCGTCCATCTGTCAGCAGGCTCCTGAGGAGCTGGGCGGGTGAGTTGGAAGGAAATCAAGCAGGTTTTCAAACCTGCCTGGCAAGCAGTGAAAATCCTACCTGTTTTCTGTCAATTTTGTAGAAATTGTCATACTCCCCCAAGGATCCAAGCTGAGATCAGCAAGAATTGCTTCTCCTTTCCTGTGAATATTTTTGAAACTTCCAAAACTTCCCTGGTACCTACTTGAAAAAAATGTTGACTTCCACAAACTGAACATTGAGAAGAAAAGAAAAAGGGATGGGTCAATTAGAAGTTTTCTTTAAAAACCATTTTTTAAATTATTTTTTTCCAAGACAAGATGTTCACTGAAACCAATTCTGCACCTCTGAATACGTCGACTTAAATAACGATTTTACTCTGTTTTGGATGTCTGTTTGCATCATTTAGCCATCACTGAGCATGCAGAAATCTGGGGGCTTTGTTCTTAAGCCTATTTGTATTGGTATTTATCTATACAATGTCTATAATATTTGTAAGTACACACCCTTGAAAGCACAGGCCTCATAGAAGTATCAGGCCTTGCACAACACTTCACTGGCACCTAGATTTAGTTGCCTGTACCAAGCAATCCCTCAGTAAGAATTTCTCCCTGGCTGTCACCATGCAGGTCAGTTACAAGTAACCTAGTGAAAGTCTCCCTCACCCCAGTGAAGCAGGAAGGATTTGTTATTCACGACCAGTTTCTTCTTCTGTCATTTTGTCAGATACCTGAAGAGAGGTTGCTTGAATCAGAATGTGCACTGCAACTCTGGTTAACCTCCTGGTGTCCTGCATGCCAAATCCTCCTGCCTGCCTCTCTCACATCCCAGATAAGGCTGGGGGCAGTTATTGGGAAGTGCTTACTACGAAACACCCCTCTCTGAAGTCTACAGCAATTCAGCACTCCTGAAAAATCAGGTCAGAAACAGTAATTTTGATTAAATACAATTACAGGTGGTTGCATTTAGACAGGCAGAACTGGAAAACATGGGATTAACGGGAGGCCTCACAGGGAGAAACAATCAACTTCCACTTTGAGCATGTATTTGATGAGGAAATGACCAAAAGACCTTGAAGGCTCCTTCCAACCTAAGCCGTTCTACGCCTCTATGTGACGGACATCCCATCTGACCTTCTGCACAGCACAAGGCTATGGAATTTCACCCAGTTTTCACTGCAATAAGCTCATTTTCACACAGCAGCAACACGATGGCTGCTGCATAAGGTTAAACAAAACATGTTTATGAACGCAGAGCTAAGGTCCCACCTGCCTGAGAAGGAATGGGGCTGTACCGAAGCAAGCAATGCCCACGGGTGGTATTTACGATGATCAAGGCAGACCCAGCTTAGAGCCAGCACAGAGTCCTGTCCAACGCCCACTGCACTCCTTGGAAGTGGACCCTGGAATGGGATCAGAATAACCTTAACATTGGTGGTCTTGGAGAAGCATGAAAAGATCCTCTCAAGTCAATGGGAACACGCATACAGCACTGGTAGAGGCGCCCCGATCCCACTATCCAGACCATGATAACTGTACAAACAGAAAACAAGGAAGCCTTCCAGAACAAGCAGAGCCCCAGGCGTACAGGAACACCTGGTGGTTTGGCATACCACTAGAGAGCTAAGATAAACAGTTCTAAAAGTATTCTGGGACCATGGAGAGGATTCCCAGAATCTCATTTGGCATTTAAAATGGGATCTTGTGCCATACATTTGTATGGTAAAAGTCCTGCTTTCCGAGGGAGAGACGGGTACACTCTTCATGGCAAGAGCGGCGCGCGATCATCCCAGCAGCTGGTCGGCTTCACCTACAGTGGGAAGAGGTCTTGGCTGGAAGCCAGCTAAAAGGGAGAGGTATTACATATAGAAAGGTGAAGAACCATTTTAATTTAGAAAAAATAAAACACCAAAACATCCAAAAAACAAAATCAGTGTCCAAACCAAGGTAATCTGTAATTTATTCAATGGTGCAGTTATGATTGCACTTATTATTTGACAATTGTAGTGCACCCGCAGTGACGAACACGTCCAAAAAGGCACCGTGCAAGCTATGCACTGTGCAAACACGGTGACACAGCCAGGATGTCTCTGCAGTCATATTTACTGGTACGCACTCCTGGATTGCAAGAGATGGTAAAAAAACAGACCAGCTCAAAATTACATCTGGAAACATTCCTTCAAGATGCGTGTTAATGTCAGTGGTCTTTCCAGGACCTGTGGTGCAATCAGGTAACGGAGAGTGGCTGGATTTTGAATCAGTCAGCTTTTCGAAGAGGACAAAGTGCTCACCCATCAGCAAACAAAATAAATAAGCAAAAGCTAAGGCCAACCTTAGACCATCCATGCCATATGCCAGCTCGCAGAGCTGAGCTGATTTCAGGGTGGTGGAACTTTGCCAGGCTGAAACAAAGAAACCACAGAGTATAGGGCTGACACAGCAAGGAGGCGGGGGCTGTTCAGGAGGTGCTGAGCTTACTCCCCCTTCCCTGGATCGCAGGCTGCCTGCTCCCACGAGGCCCCGTGTGTGAGCCACGTAACGCAAACGAAAGTGCAGGGAGACGAGTTACAAGAAATCAGAGCACTGTGAATAAAGGTAACAAGAACCAAAAAGGCTGGGGCAGCTGATAGATGCCTCTAGTGCACGGCGTTGGTTCATACAAGACCAAATCTAGGGATTTTGAAGAAGAAAGGTGGAAAAGGAAAAAGATGGAGTTAGGTTCCATGAATATTCTTGCTGCACTTTAACTAGACTCTACAAACTGGAGAGGGATGAAAAGAAGGAACTAGAAGAAACTTCCTTGCCCAACTTTAAAAAAAAAAAAAAAAAAAAAAACTTTTGCCTCTTCCTAAGATCTCAAAATTCAATAATATTCCAGAAAGGAATACATTTCATTTTGATCCATGTTATCTAACAATTCTCACATGAGACTGAACTCTGGTTCCTATTCCCAGAAGCCAATGACACTGGACAAATAATCCAGCAGAACTGTGCCTTAGTTTCTCCTTCCATGAAACCACCTTTCATAAAGCATTTACCTCTGTTTGGATGAAGTATAAACCCAGGATGTAAGTTTGAAACACAGTTACTCATATTACTCGATACATTTATTACACTGGCCTGTATGTTGCTATTTTCTCCCCACCCCAGGTCATAGAGGAACATTCAGAAAAACTCATTCTGAACAGCAAATAATCAAGTTACTCGTGAAGTCTGTATTTCACAAAAGATCACTCAGCCTACAGCTGGTTGGAGAGGGAAATCAGAGTCTGTCAGGGAAGAAGATGTTGAAAAATAAGTTTTTCCTCCCCTGTACAAAATTCAGGACTCCCTGAATTCTGTAGCTGGGAAGTGGCTGGTCACAGACAGTGTCCCTTTGGGGCTGCAAGCAAGACACCCACCCAAACCTAGATGCTGATGGCAGAAGAGTAAGATCCTTCTCCAGAGGGACCCTCCCATCGTGTTAGCACGTGGAAGGAATATAGAAACCACAAAGCATGAAGAACGTGAACAGAAAAGTGACTGGTTTTTGCACTGTTCCTTCTCCTCCCCTGCAGGTACCTGGACAAATGCATGTTTTAAACAGTTGGTCTGCACTGGTAAAACTCTAGCAAAAACATAACCATGCTTTTGGTTTCTGAAAGTCAACATACTGGGATCACAGTGTAGCCAGAAAGATTAGGCAGGGTTTTCTTACAGAAGCTGGTATCTGACCTCTTCCGCTTACACCAGGGAAAAATGTACCCTCAGAGGGAAAGCAGGCACAGCCATTTACACGGGGTGCCTCACGGGTACCACGGATCCTCAAACAGTAACGATGGTGAAACACTCTCCCATCTGCAGAAGCTAGTTCCACGTTTCTGAGCAGAGCTGAGAAATTCTCCTAACGCAAATCTTGTTCTAAAGGGACCGTGTCACACAGCCACAGGTTGGTGTTGTGGCAGTGGGGGGACATTACCTTCATGCCCCCTGCATTGCCAGATCAGCCTAGCAAGGTCTGCTGCCCTTTTCTATGTGCAGCTGTGATGGGGATGGGGATGCCCCGATGCTGTTGCCTTCTCATTCTGATCCCGTACACTTGTAGTAGCCAGCCATGCACATTGGGATAGAAGCCCAGCCTTCACCGGTGCTGCTCAGTATGTACCACAGTGCTCATCTCTGAGCAGTATTCATTTCGTGACCAAGACTCCCAACTTCTTTACATGTTAAAAAAGATTAGAGTGAAACAGTAGGTCAGTTCTGTCCCCTCTGCACTGCATGTTAACCAGCAGTGCCCACAGCTATGTGCCCAGGGTGGGCTGTTATCAATGGCATGCCCTCGATAAGGCTTTGGGGGGCTGCTTCAGTAAGGAAAACTGAGCTCCAATTCTGCTGCTGTGGTCTGCCTCCTCTGGTCTGCTGGATGTGAACCAGAAAACAGCCTCACCAAAAATGACCTTGGAAAAAGCATTCTTCCTTTAGCTGGAGAAAAGCTTTTCAAGAGAAAAGCTAGAAAACCAATAAAATTTTTGGAATGAACCATCACTAGGACACTCTCCAGAGGCCAAATGTGCACAGATGTTACACATCTGCACTAGCCAGTCAGCCAGCCCCTCCAGCAATATGTTTGTTGATAAAGGACTACAATTACAAAAGCAGCTTAAATGATGGAGTTTATTCTCTTTGATCACAAGCGAGTTCCAGGGTCTCACTGCTTTGCTTTATCTGGTTGTTCAGAAGTCTTCCACATACGTGGACATTTCTGCGGGATTATTTTTCACTTCCCTGAAAGGCTCCATTTTCCAAGTGACAGGACACCTTCCTTTCTTTCTACTGCGCATTATTCCCAAAGCGAGCACTTGTGAACAAACAAGCAATATCATTTTTTCTAGGAGGAAACCAAAGAACTACTGGGTAGACACTTCAAGGTTTCTACAAGCAGAACTGAAACTAGCATTATCACTGGGCATAAGATCACAACAGCAGTGATTCATGCCTCCGTGCTCTCACCTACGCCTGCCTCCCTGTCTCGAATGAACCAAGGAATTGCCATTCTGCCCTTCATTTCATGAAGGGATGTGCTCCACCAGCTCTAGCTCCAACAAGCATTCAAGGTGCCACAGAACTGTGGATATGAGGCTGAAGACGGGGGCTGGCAAGGACAAGCCTGCTAATTTCCTGGAGCCGGGCTTTGTTTCATTCTTTGCAGAAAGGCACACGCTGATCACAGTGTGTTGCACAGCACTCTAAGGGCTGACGTGATTCCTTTTATCACGGGCAGATAGGACCTTCCACATGGAACAGTTTTCCAACTTCCTACAGGTTGATTTCAAACCGGAAAACACGTGATTTTATATCCTTTGCAAAAGCCATCTGTTGGCATTAATAGATAACCCTGGCCCAACTTAGGACACGAGTGCCCTAAGGGAGACCCAAGCTTACATGCTCATGGGGAAAGCACAATGGTTTTGTGCCCAAACTCTGGAAGCGAGGTTTGGTACACAGGTAGGAGTTCCCAAGGGAATTCACTAGGATAGAATACTTTAAGTAGCTTGTAAAGTCCCGTTCTGTTTTACTCTAGCCCACAAAAATCAGGCACATCAATTTGTTAATCTCTGAGCCTGGGGTTGAGACCCGATGAACTATTTGAATGACAGCCTGAAAAATATCAGTGTTCAAAGGGTAGGAACTACCTGAAAAACAAGTTAAAAAGGCAGTATCCAGAGTTTCCATGTTTGAGCTGAGTTATGCGTTGGCAAATGGCCCGTATGGGTCTTAGGCTGGGTTTCTGATAAGGCAGCAAGGAGGAGAAGGGGGAGACTTGCACTGGTGCCCCAGAAGCAGAACAACTGGCTGGGAAGACGAAGCTGCACAGATAAATTGGGCCAGCAACTCCCCACTCTGCTGAGGTACCTGAAGCCAAGACTGCCTGAAAGGGGGGAAACCACGGCCCCGCTTCAGAACAAACAAAGAAGTGAAAAAGGCCCCAGGCTGGGTCATGCCTCGTGAAAATGACAACAACATATTTTGAAGTTAAACAAGAAAAAAAAAAAAAAAAAAAAAAAAAAGGAAAGAAAAAGGAACAAGGAAAAGTCAGCCCCCCTGCTCAGCCATCCTTTCACACAAAACACTAACAGCATGGCAGCTGGGAGCAAAATGTATTTAGTTTTTGTGCTGCTGCTTGCTGTTTTACTGTTTTCCCACAAATATGAAGTCACTGAGGTAAGAGACGGGTTACATTCTTTCAGCAAAGTCCCCATCCATGAGAAACGTGCTTCCTTCTGGGTCCTGATATGAGCTCAGGTTTCAGAAATTTGGAGAGTCTGACTGAAATTCTCGGAAGGACCGGAGAGGGCCCATCAGAAGTACCCAGCTAAACAGAGGTGAGCAGAACTGCAGTCCTGGATTTACTGGGACCTTCAACACAAAAGGGATGGTGGAGAGCCAAGGGAAGAATGAAGGGATTCAATTCAGATGGACAGTGAAACCCTCCTAGGACAGGGACAGAGACGGAAAAATCTCCCGTCAGGTATCGTTCAGTGTTGACGTTAGGTGGTTTGGAGAAGGACTCACTGCAGAGCAGTGACGAGACAGTCTTCAGTTCCAGAAACACCAAGTGTGCTTGGAGGAAGGAGCAGGTTCCTCAGACGAGTGTCACAGAGGTTTTGCCTGAATTCCTGAAGGGCAATAATGCCATAGGAGATGCCAAGAAAACAAGCCGAACTGTAACAGGTCCTTGACCTTAGAATTAGCAGCAGGTTACACTCAAATCAGAGTGCTGCCACATCTCTGCTTTTAGATATATGAGTGAAGAGGAAAGAGGAAAAAAGAGGGAGGCCATAGCTGTCCTAAAAATTAGCGCTGTGCCCAGAGGATTGGATATGAGTATGAGGAAAAGATTATTCAGCAGCCCCTTCCCAACGGCAGAGTGTGGACAAACAGCAGGCTGCCTTCCTCACTCTGAACTTTCCCCACCCACTGTAACGTGATTTCAGCCAAGAAGCCCCCGTCATGTGTGGCAGCATTCACCAAGTCACAGGCTGTGTACAGCTCGTCCTTCTCCTTTTCATTTGCTGGAGGCGCCTGCCTTTGCTGACAAGCCTTTTCCTTCCCTGATTTTTTTGAGTTGCTGACCTAATGGTTTCCTTTTATTTTTCTCTAGTGAAAATATAGAGGAGAGGAGTAGCCCTGACTACGGGGTAAAGAGGTGGCTACATTATCATATCCCTCTGTGCAGTTCAGCCACTTCCCCATGACCATGATTCTCCCATCTGGTTGTTTTGGAAGGCGCACAGAGAATGCCAAGCAACAATGAGGGGGGATTACTGATGAAAAAGTCTTTGTGACTTCGGTGTCCATACTGGTTTGAATCTCAAACCCAAGGAAAGGGATAGGGAAGGGGAGAGGAGAGGAGATGTACTGCAGCCTGCTGCCATCTGTCAAGGGAAAGGGATCTGCTCAGAGCAGGAGCCAGATGAGTTCTCCTAAGGACGAAGAAAACAGCTTACCTGGAGGAGATTCTAAACCCACTTAATAGAAGCAGGCATGCTACTGCCTCTAGTTGCTCCAGATATATAAAAAGGATGGGGGAAACAGCAAGGTGTGTTTGTCAAAGCTGCTAGTGCTATGCCCAGCAGCATGGATTGGAGCACAAAGAACACTGGACTGGAAAGTATTCCTGTGTCACCGAGTCGGGCTCCTGCTATTAGCAGCAGGCACAGCATGAGCTAGCTAGCTTCTGACTAGTCCTGTATGTCCAATGCACTTCTGTCCTATATATATATATATATATATAGATATATATAGATATATATATACACATATATATATATTCTTCCTACATACTCATAAGAAGTTGGTCAGTGCTCAATGACACCCCTGGCTTTCCTTTGAGCCCCCAACATGTCCCTCCTTGTGGGGGAAGGAGGAGGGACAAGGAGGAAATGCCAGCCATGAAAGTTGGTTAAAAAAAAAAAAGCTGGAAATCACATTCAGCCTCGTTTCTAATTTTAGCCACTTTTCCGAGGCCATCAAACACTAAATATTATTCTGCTGACCAAACCACAGATTTAGGAAGTGGCTGAATCCTGAGGACAGAGTGATACTGTTTGGTTTGTGCACACCAGGGACATCAGCTGGGCGGTGGCTGCTTTGGAGGAGTGACACCAGCCTAGGCTACCTGCCTCGGTCTCATCTCTACTGCTGCTGAAGCTTCAGAGTAGGCCATGAGCTGCAGATCACTCCTCTACATGCTTACCTACCACTTTGTCATCCTGCAAACAGTGGGAGGGAGGCCACAAACCCTGTCACCCTTGCCAATAAATGGCTATAGAGTGCTAATGACTTTGGGGGCCAGCTGATCTAGATCAGACTGGAATGAGCCAACTGGAGCAAGAGGGAAAGCTTGTATGGCATCATCCATCATCTTCGGCTTGGGTTTGTCCTGGGCCAGAGTTATGCAAACAGCTCATGATCTGAGGGCAGTGACAGACCATTACTCACAGGCTGGCCTCCCTCAGCACTGAAGTTCGAGCTCTTCATTTGTCACCTGCCTTGGCAGCTCTTTTTGGTTAACTGGAGGAACACTTTGCCATGGGATACTACCATAGCCAGAATTTGACATAACTTGCACATTAGGTGTATGTGCGATAGCTAGAAACATCCTCACACAATTAAGAGAAATAAAAATATTATTCTTCTACTGAGGTGCTCACTGCAATGTCTCAGGTTGGAGAGAGACTTCCTCTTTCATGTGGGGGTAGCTTCATGTTCACCACAGGGTAAAAGTAAGCACACAGGGCAAACCGCAGCACAGATGATATGCAGCAAGTTCACACCTTCCCTTGCCCCACAGTAACATATTCAATTTGCTGTATCCTTAGAAATAATTATATTTAATACCCCCTTAGGAATTGTTAATAATACATTATGCTGTCTAGAAGTTTAGAATACGGTGACCCACTTTTCTGGTTTCGTCTGCAGAAGGCACTCGGTGTGTTGGGGCTTTCTGGGAGCAGTGGCAGCTGGGTGAGGGCACTTTTCAAACACCTCAGCCCCAGCCTGCTGCATTTGCAACGCCCAAAGCACTGCGGTGCTCGACTTTTTTTTTTTTTTTTTTTTTTTTTTTTTTTTTTTTTGAGAGAGAGGCAAAAGCTCCTCCTAATTAATTTCCTGTGCGGATGCTAATTTGGACTCCACTTTGGGAGCTCAATTAATTTGCATTACACCGCTCGCATCCTGGAACAGCATCCACGCCGCCGCAGAACGGCGATCCGCTTAAAAACTCAAGAGGTTTCATGCAAGTGAAAGACTCTGTGCGGGCACGGCGCTTTTATTCAGCCACGGGGAAGGAAAACACTCGCTTAGCGAAGCACTTTCACGGGGAGCCTCGACCCGGAGGGGCCAGACGACGACCTCCGAGGCGCTTGGCGGCGGCCCGCCTCAGCCGTCCCCTCAGCGCTCCCCTCAGCCACCTCAGGAGCCATCCCCTCAGCCCTGCCCTCAGCCGTCCCCTCAGCGCTCCCCTCAGCCACCTCAGGAGCCATCCCCTCAGCCCTGCCCTCAGCCGTCCCCTCAGCGCTCCCCTCAGCCACCCCATGAGCCATCCCCTCAGCCCTGCCCCGAGCCGTCCCCTGGGCCGTCCCCTCAGCCCCAGCCGCCCTCCCCACTCCACCCGGCCCCGGGGCGGCCGCCGGGGATTTCCCCGGCCCCATCCCGCTCTCGGCTTCTTGGAAGCCGGGACGCGTGACGGGGTGGGGTGGGGGGGGGCCGGCCGTGTGCCACCGCCATCCGGGCTGCTGGGGGTCGGGTGCGGGAGGGATGGAGCGAGGGGCCCCGGGCTGCGGCAGGGCAGCCCCCGTTGTCGCCCCCCCCCAGGGACGCGAGGGTGACACGGGCGGCGCGGGGCTTTCAAGCGCTTGCAGGCTGACACCCGTCCCCCTGCGGACGCTGCTGGTACTTGTGCTTTCGCTTTTGCATTCAGCTGACCTACATTGCGAGCAGGCACTTGGAATTGCGTGGCTTTCCCAGCTGATTCTGAGTCCAGACTTTCACAAACAAAGCCGTGTCTTAACACTCGTGCTGTCCCGGCCGGTGCCGCCTGCGTGCCGTTACTCACTCGGTCCCTTTTACAGAAACGCTGCTCCCATTACACCGGCCCCTGACAGCAGTTCTGGCTGGCAGCCCGATCACAGCACAAAAAAATAAAAATACTGTGATTGTGCTTGCAAGCATCCACGTTACCACAAGAAAAGCAGGATGAGGAAAGCCAAAATCTGCTCAGACGCAACATGACTGGGTTATTTGCACGCTTCTCATCTTCTGAGCTGCCAGGCTCAGGTGTGCACAGAACGGGGACTCAGCTGTTCATATAGTTGGTTTACCTCGAGTCTGCGCAATGTTTAAATTAAAATGAATAGTAAACAAGTCAGAAATAAATTGAACAAGCAGCATGCCTGGTGACAGCCTGTAACTGCCATTGCTCGGAGCACTGCGGCATTCCAGCGAAACTCCAGCACAATCTGGGAAGGAGAAAAAGGAAACGCATCTGCTCAGCTGTGCATTGTTCGGATCTGGCAGGGCTAACAGGAAATGGGAAGAGGCTTCATTTCACATAGTGTTTCCCAAACCATTTGAAAATCCACTGTCTCTTGGAGTGTAGGCATATTTACATAGCAATTCTGCAGCGGTAGGGCTTCAAAGGCAGCCTCCCTATGTGAGTAAGCCTCATATTTGCATGTGCAAACAGCACTAGCACGTACAAAACACAGGCCCGGGTTCTCAGAACTGTAGGTGTGCTTTTATGCAGCCAGTATGCACATAAAACTACTGTAATTGTACTTCCATATTAAAAGGATGTGCCAACCCTTTTAATTTGTATAGAGATCACTGTTTAATTACCTGCACTATGCTATAATCTAACTTCAAGAAAAGTTGTGCTATAACAGTATATAGGTGTCTAAATACTTATGTATATACTCCTTGTAAATATGAATATTAGCTAATGTATTCAGTGTATGCAAAATCAGTAAGGAATTCTAAGGTCTGCATAATGTTGTGTACAGAAATTAAATTAGCACCCAACATTTTTTTTGTGTACGTGGTGAAATTAGAGCCGAAGTAGAGAACACCATTTTTCTTCGCTGGGAAAATCTCTCTCAAGTTCTGCATGACAATTCCTGTCTCCAATCATACTCACACTCACTAAGAAGAGAATTAGTGGGGTTTGTACGGAAAACAAAAGGCATTTCTGTACTTTCTGTGAGTCCATAACAGCTTCACAATTATATAAAAGCCCAGTACCTCTTGATGTTATGCTTGGTAAGGCTGAAATTAGAAGATCACTTACTTCAAGGGATGACACTGATCCACATAAACCACACTGAGGAAACACTCCCTTACGTTAAGCCCTGCAGTTGCTACTTGCGCATCCAAATATTAAACAATCACTTTCTTTATGATAATCTTTTGTCCTTCTCATCTGAAGTGCTCACAAACATTAAAGGTGTTTCATAACCACGAAGTCATCATGCACAATGTTGTTAGCCCATGCTCAGCACAGAGGTGGAAACGGGCTCCCACCAATACTCCACTTCCCAGGTCCCAGCTTGTCTCTTAGTGCCCTTTGTAGGCTGCTCAGGAACCGAAGGGCAAGGCTGCCATCCCAGAACCAGGTATATAGCTCCTACTTCTGAAACATAAGAAAAATGTCTTTTCGATACCGGTCAGCCATAAACCACAAGAGCGATCCCCTGCCTCCTGCTGTAACCCCACACCCCGCGGTTCAGACATCCCCTCACTCAAGCACCTCTGCTATTGTGCAATGGCTAGATGAGGAAAATAATTCTTTCTTAACTCTAGCAGCTGAACTCTTTGCACTCTGCAGCATGAGACTGGATCATGCTGTTCATTATCTTATCTCCCCCAACTACATGTTACTAATGGTCTAAAAATTAGCCAGGCCTTCTGTAAAAATCCACCCACTCCGCTGGTACCTTTGACTCAGTTGAATGGCAGTGTTGGGGTTGACACATTCAAGAAACCCCATTTATCTCTCCAGCCCAAAAACAAAGCACACGCTTCCAGAACCAACACGCTTACACCACAACAGAGTGCTGTTGAACAGCAGGGACTCTTAAACACCATTATAATACACACAAATAATTTAATCGCATGCCTAGGTGTATTGGGGGGTATCTTCCAGTCTCAGCGTACAATCATATATGGTAATTTAATTTTGTAAGATGCTGAACGCTGAAGCTTAGCCCTATGGACTTTACTGGGAGATAAGGACAGCTTGTGTTCCAGCAGCATGCAATAATAATAATTAATAATAATAATAATATATATTTTTGAAACTAAGTTGCAAATGAGTTCATTTCAAACCACAGCTCTTCAACAGACTCCCTCACACAGAGCAGGGAGCTTGAGCAAAACATAATACTCCATTCTCTGTAAAAGACTGTATTCAATGGAATTAAATAAAGAAAGCATCTAAGAACCCAACAAGAATACAAGGAGCTTTGACATCATTTGTCTTGACAGTGGTTCTCCAGGTCTTCTCCCAGCTCCATTTGAAACTTCCTGGTGACACATACAACAGGAAAAAAAAAATGTTTAGTTTGGATCTGATATTCATGGCACTTAGAAAGCTCAAACGCTTGGCCAAAATAAGAGTGTATAAAGATAACGTGATTTCAGGCAAAAATGCAGTATCTGATTCGTCATTCAAACTAAAAAAACTGGCCACAACATTTACCACAAAACAAGCATATACAGCTTGAGGAAAGGTTTTTCTTGCTCGGGGTCTCATGAGGAGGTGATTAATCTGCGAGAAGATCCTCAGGTCCAAAAGCAGTGTGCAAGGCAATCAGCTGACGTGTTTTCTCGTGCGTAAGAGTTTCCTCCTGGTCGGGGAGAAGGCACTCACTGGCAGTGGGCAGCTGGCTATCAGACGTGCTCTGTGGCCGCCAGCTCCCCTAGGTAAGCAGGACTTTTCTACTACACTTGGCCAATGTCTGTGTGCAGAAGGGAGTCTGCCCCTTCCTATCTTTTTGTCTGAAGTGAAGTTACTGCCTTATTAGACTCTCACATAACAAAAATAACAGTCTGAATAAGCTGAAAAACTGGTCTCTGGAATTGCCCTCAGGCCTCTGGTAAGTCACACAAGAGGAATGGGTCTTGGGATTGCTTCACTTGGGACAAAGATACCCGTCATTAGTTGATGCTGAACAACACCCCAGACTGCTCTCTGACTGATGAAGACGTGGGATATGGGAGGTGAGGGGAAAGGGCAGGGCCTGCGCTGCACGGACAGGGCGGTGGTTGGTCCGCGCTGATTTCCTGTAACCAAAAGGCAAACTTCTGCTTTCCTTCTCACGGCTGTTGTCTAACAGGAAGGTTGCTTTTGCGCCTTGTTTGGACACTGCTGAGCACAGGCCAGTTGCATAAGCTCTAAGGGTACCTCTGGTACCTTAATCTGCCCCCTTCCCCATTGGCTGTTTGCTTACTGCCTCCTTTCCTTCCTCTTCTTCATTTCCTCGCTGTTGCAGAAGAACGAACAGTGAGTGAATGAGGAAAGTGTCCAGAAAGGAACTTCAGACAGGGAAGCATCCAGGGGTCCCTCCGCTACGGGTAACATTTACGGAACCTGCAGTTAATCAGAGATGAAGTTTCTTGGTGCAGCGTCATACATAGCCTGTTGCTGCTTATTACTTAATCGTTGCTTCCTCAAATGGCACCCAGAATTGGGTAACAGCTTTCCTGAAGGTGACAGAAGCAAGGAAAAGATAGCACTTTGATGATAAAAATGAAAGCTTCAGTTATCAAAGAGGCTTTGATCTGTCCACTGATGAGAGAAGTGGTCGACTAGGTTCTAGTGAACGTGACCTGGACTCAGAAGAACTAGCTTGAGTTTTTCAGGGGTTCAGCCCTGTCATAGGATGTATCCCCCCTCTTATCTGCCTGCCTTCCTGAGCTCACTAGAAATTAACAAGCAAACAATTAAATGATGCCATTTTTTGCCAAAAGTGACGAGCCATTTGTGTTCATTTCCATTTTTGGACATTCAGCTGAGGACGCAGAGTATCAGACAACTATGAGATAGGTAATTTTATCCACAAACACCCTACTGAGCATAGGCTCGGTAGTCTGTTTCTTATCACTGATGTGCTATTAGGTTATTAAGGAACAGTAAACAGCTGACATTCTTTGTGGTCCTGAAGGGAGATTAAAACTTTCCAAAAGTGCTTCGACTTGCAGTATGTTGTTAGTCCATAAAAGTGCTATGTACAGATACAGATCTTCCTGATCTAGTGGTACTAGACTAGGAAGTTTCAGGACTTTCCTACGTGACAAAAATACTGGAGGTCAAAGTGGATGTTGCCTACGATCTATGTGACATTCAAAATGCCAAACATATTTCCCAGCTGAAGGATTAATTTGTGAACCTGTATTCCACTCCTCATCGCACCAAAACCGTACTTCTCATTGTCAAATGAATTTCACCAAGAGAGGGGGGAATTATGAAGACAAACATTTACACTTTAGAAAGCAGTAGCATGAACTTTCCTGGGAAGGTTTGGAAGAGGAAACAAAATCTCTAAGTCCTAACTGGAATCTCTTGGAACTCTCTGCTGCTCTTTTTAGATTTTCTGTGTCTCATTTGACCTTTTAAAATTTCCTTACCTTTTTAATATCAAGAAAGCGAGCTCTCAGAAACAGCACTGAGAAGCTAGACAGAAGTATGTTTAGAGAGGGGATGGAAGGAACAGACTCCACGAAGTGCTGCTGTGGCTGTCTGTGTCATTTGCTTCACTTTCCCAGCTTTAAGGAGGGCTCAGCTGTCCCCACATCCAGAATGCCATTTTTCGCTCAGTGTAAGAGTCCCACAGAGAAGGTGCAGAGTATGCTCTCTTGTGGTGACTTTATTTTAACTTTGTGTCTTAGTGAAAGAAAAAGAAAAACCCATTCTGACAACGTATGTTTCCACATTACATTTAGAGGAAAACTATTTTTACAAGTTTTTCCAGTGCAACATTTCACAGAAATGCACTGGCACTCACAGGAAGATTAGGTGCATGAGGCACACGCCCACTGAGAACACAAGCATTTAATTCTTCCTCTGGAGACACATGAACCAAGTGCCCCACTGACTAGCATAATGATTTGAAAGACGAGCTAGATCCTCTGAGACTGCAACAGTAAACAAGAAATAGAAGAGCCCATTTCCGTGTATACACACACGGAGGGAAACGAGTGCTATCAGCCCTGGCATCAAGTGGCTAACCCTCTCCTGCAAAGACCTTGACAGCAGATAATCCATACTGATTTACGTGCACTCCCCACATGAGATCTTCCCAAATTTAAATGCTTTTTTTTTTTTTTTTTTTTTTTTTTTTTAAGGAAGCTACTTCTGGCAAGAAAACAACTTTTAAAACAAACAAACAAAAAAGAAGGGGTGAATTCTGAACAGATGTGACAACGCACTGGAACGGGGCTCATTCTGCAGGCCAGCATCCTCAGTGGGCTCTGAGGAAGTGGGGCAAGTACATCTCTACTCCCAGGAGGACTACGGAAGGGGAAACACTGAAGGCACCTCTTTGCAAGGCAGAGAGTAGTAATCGCAGCTATATAATAGCCCCTTGGCTGCCAGCAGCTCTAGTTAGAAAAGGGAAGCATTAAAAACCATGCAGCTTTTGGTTCCTTGCGCTTATTCATCATGAACGTCTTCCCAAACTTAAGAATTTAGAGACTTATAATGGTTTTCATTAGCAATCTTGGGAATAGTGCATTGTATAGAAGCCAAAGCCCCAGCAGAATAAAATTAGTCTTACCAACAGGAGTGAATATGAAGTACCCCTACGAGCCAGACACATCTCAGAGCAGCTGCTTGTTATTTTTCTTTGGCATGTGTTTTCTGGATATGAGACACCTTCATCTTCCTAACCCCAAACAGACAGAAGAACAGAACACACTGTGCCTATTGTGGGCCAAATCCTTGGCTGACAGAAATCAGATTCACTCCACTAAAATCAATATAGATGTCATATTTGATACGGACTGGGATTCTGACCTCTTACACTGGCCTCTCCCACATCTGAGACATGGGTTACCCTAACAGCTATCACTTTGCTTCACCAAATAACGCAGCTCTGAACACTGAGAGCTTATGGTCTACAAAGAGGCAGGATCAGTTGGCTAATGAGGATACTACACAGGGGTCTGCGGATTTTGCGGGTTTTTGAATTGTTGTTTTAGATTTAGAACAGATTTTCCCAGTATTCAAGACTCTGAAGAGACAGCAGTTGGCAATATAACTTGGAATCTGATAAAACTAATCCTTCAAGTTTGTATGCCTCACTGACAGATTCAGTTTGAATTTGTATAGCCTTTACTTTACAATCAGAGAACAACAAAACAAGCGAGACCGTAATGTATAAACCCCTTATCTCCAAAAAAGGTAGCTATTTTACCTCATCTTCAGTGTAAAGGCTTCCTAAATTTAGAGTGCAGAGATGTATCTGTTAAATTCTTGTTGGTCAAAGGAGAAGCTGTCAGATTTATTTTTTTTAATTTAATTACTGCTTTTGAAAACACTGAGATCTTGCTAAAACAGAAGCTAGGTCTCACTTTCAGCAACTGAGACCAATGCTGTCAAGAATATGATAAGCAAGATGTGTGTTTGAGGACAGATACAAGACCTAACATCTTTTTGCCTGGAAAACAGACCAGCAGAAATAGCGCGAAGTCATCTTGTTCTGCCCAGCAGCTCCGGTTGCTTATGTGAACGTCTCTTGATGGGTTGAGCTAGGTCTGTTGGTGTGCTGCAATCACTCTGGCAGGATCCTGGCAGGATTTCCAAGGCTATTAATTAGCAGATTACTCATCAGTGGGAGCTAGGGCATCCTGTAAACTGATGCCCCATTGACCCTGCTGAATTAATTTTCCATAAATAAAGTGCAAACCTCGCAAATTTCATTGGTCTCCATGGGACAGATTTTTTTCCTTCATTTGCAAAGCTAAAGCAACTATTCAAAATGATATAAAAACACCTGCTCAGCACTTAGATGGTAAAATAGCCCCAAAGTGGGTCTATTATACAGAGTTTTCCATACTACATGTATGTCACTGAAACAAAGTGCATGAAAAATTCAGGTGAGCATGTCAACGCATCTGTAGGCTCTGCTGAAACTGCTTGTAGCCTTGAACATTAGAATTGAGTGTGTTTAGAGGGGAAATGTTGACAAGAACACTGGGATTTCCTCCTTGTTTATTTAAAAAGTAAAAGAGGACTTTTAACTTCTACCTGATGGGCAGATGGATCGATCTTGCACTAGAGCATCTGCAGGACAGCACACACAGCTGGGCAGCACATTCTTCTTACGTATTGTAAATGCAGCACAGGATACAAAGCTGAGCAGAATTTCACTTATACAACTGGTGGTTAACTCTGTGCCAGCAGTAATTAGCTTCTGTAAAGAGTTTATAACAAGAAACCACAGAACAGTTTTATTCTGATGAAACTGATGGGAAAAACCCATTTGCGTCTGTCCATGGGGTGTGAGCTCCAAGGCTTGGCAGGAGAATTGAGACACAGGCTTTCAGGCCAACGGCAAAAAAATTCTTCACTGAACTACAGAGCAGCTTCCTTCCTAATAATTATTTGTATTACAGCAGCATCTCTAGTCCTAGTCAAACATGAGGGTTCCTGCTATCATGAATGAGACAGCTAAATACTAGCAGGACCTTGCTCCCAAGCATGCATGGTCTGGTGCCCTGATCTGGCAAACACTGGCACTTAAGCTAAATCTTTAACACATTTATGCCAAGGAGATTGCTGTGAAAATTAGGTCAAATTTTGAAAAATCAAGGTCTTAATTATTAGTTAGAAAAATGTACTAATACATATTATTGATCCTAAAAGAGCAGTGAGTGTATGCTTAACCCTGAAGGTGGGACTAATTAATTTCAGTGTAATTACATCCATTGATAAAAGAAGTCATCCCCAGTCTGTAGCAGAAAAGCTTGTATTGACATCTGCATCCATACAGGTATCTGGCTCTTGCCAGACTTCGAGAGGAGAGCTGAAAATTACAGTGGGTAAGGGAGAGTCAACGTTAACAAGACTGGAATTTCCCAGTAGAGGAAGCCAGTACAGGAAGGGAGCATGACTGAGCTGACCTGGGGAGGAAATTCTCTGCCCTTGCGGCTGCACTACCCGGGGTTGCACAAGCGTGTGCTCCTGCTCTGGCTGTGCTGGAGGCAGTGCCATCCACAGCCACCTCTGGCTGCATTGTTACAGCGCCTGGTCCGGGCTGTAACAATGGAACTTCTCTGCCGCTGCCTTCAGGAAATCACATTCTTAGAATTTGTTCCTCCTAGCCTGACGATTTGGCAATCTGCATTGTCTTATGTATAAGGTACTACATGGATCAATCAACTGCTCACCAGGTAAACTCCAGCCCTCCCTTCCGCTCTCTCAGCTCACCTCTCTTCAGGGAGATGAGATCTGTATGAACGCTGCAAAGATCACGATACATGTGCCAGGCTGGTTGGTAGCAAGGCATTAAATATCAAATCAATAACATCAAAAAAAAAGTTCAGTATATTCAGTTCTATCAGACAGGGTAACAATCTGCCATACAAAAGCATGCTGGTTCTCTGAACAGAGCATTCTTTAAAGCCTTAAGTGCAGGTGTAGCTGGGTTCTTTAAAGTATTGTGCCTTTAAACGTGCCCTGCATCCCAAACGGGGAAAGGACTAACTGCAGCGTATGCTCATTTACCTGTGCTAGTCCAACACAGCTAGGTAACACCAGGAGCAAAAACGTGGCAACCTGGGTTTAACAGCCAGAGCATGCAGAGTCCTTCAAAGTGTGTACTCTGGTTATTAGCACGTTAAACACCACTCAGCAGAGTGCACCTCTGTGGTTGTTAGTATTTATGCTGATTAGATTAAGGTAGCACTGATATTTTTGCACGTGCTACAAGTGCACCTTCATTTTCTTGGGTGGAGTGTGCATACGCAGGGCAAGGTGTGAATAGGTACCCAGGGTTTGTCCCCAGGTGCAGGTGGGACTAGCTGCCTGATCCCCAAGGTGCAGGAAGGAGCTGAGCAGCTCCGTGGTGGGGCACCATACAGCAGCTCACCTCCTAATGCCATGGAATGGACCTCGGCATTGGGCAAAAGCCAAATCGTACCCGAAATTTGTAATTTGCCACACTTTTGGATACATGCGCTTTTCTTAACACAATAAAAGGAAGTGGGCATGGTAAAGTAAGTGTATGATTAACTACAGAGGAGATGTGGGCTCACTACTTGGTTTTTCCTGACCAAGCTCTATCACCAGCTCTGACATCCTATTGAAGTTATTTCCCCTCCTTCTGGTTTTGTTTCTCTTCTCAGTTTTTCTGTTCCATTCATTTATGCTGTAGTTTCTCTTGACATGTTTTGCACAGTACATAGCAACAGAGTCCAGACTTACTCTGGGATTTTGGGCACAATTGCAGTAGAAGTTAGCAGTAATTCAAATGTGATACTCTTGTTCCTTGGCATACACACACTTACTGACAATTGAAAAATGCAAGTAAAAAGAGCTTTTTTTTTTTTTTCCTGAAGACCTGTGCACCTAAAGAGAAGAGCAGGCGATGAGGTGCCTTTGTTCTGTACCAGCTCTGGAGTTCAGGACTCCTGCTGACAACCTGTACCATTGCTCATGGCAAAGCCAACTCACTTCTGTGCTTCTGTCTGCCAGCACAAACAGCAGATCTGAGTCTTCCAAAATTTGTCAACGTTGCAAAGGTTCTCAGACTTAAACACTTTTTGTCCAGCATCCACAAGAGCTCTATAAGCTACGCTCAGAAGTGACTTTACGTGACAGCAGTGAAAGAGAGAAAGGCTAGTCCTGGACTATTAGTCACTGGCTTGCTGCTATCAGATTTCACTAACAAGAGGTGGCACTGGCACCTTGTTGTTCTGAAGCTACTGGAAAGTCATTAGCTTCGGTTCCAAAGCCAAAACCTCCTGCGTTCCCTTTTAACAGCAGCCAAGAGACCGTGATTAAAAAAGATGTATAATTAAAAAAGATTTAACAGGAAACTGAAGACAACCTCTAATCAATCTAATCCTGAGCTTTATGCCACGGAGAAAATAAACCAGAAAGGCTTTATCCTTGGTATGCTCTGAACAGTGTGCCATTAAATCTGGTCCCAGTAAGTGTCACAAAAAAGCAGGTGAGGAAAAGAAGGTAAAAAAAAAGCAAATGGCTGAGCTCCTGAAGGTAGGGAACAGTTTTCTCGTTGTATCTTCAGCTTCCAGGAGAGAGGGAGTGTCCTGGGCTTTATCCTGCTGGAGGCACTCTGCCTGGGGAGGGAGCATCCTCATGAAAGGCTCAGCTCCTGGGAGGGCCCGTTTGCCTGTCAGGGAGGCATCAGGGTTAGCTCTGGGGAACAGGATCAGCCTGCATCATCCTAGGGAGGCTCCTCATCCGGCCCTCAGAGAGAGGGAGGGATTGGCCTTCTGCCCCAGTACCTCCCCAGCCCCTGGACACTCTGCGTGCAGCCACCCAGCCGTCAGGATGCAAGGACGGGCCAGGCTTCAAGGAGAAGGAGCAGACACAGGCAGAACGGACAGACATAAGGACAGAATTTAGTTACAAATCAGTAGTTACTCCCCTGACCTAAATGCTTTAAAGAAACCACATGGAACTGATAGGCTCAGATGCTGTGAGTTAAGTTTGTGGCGCTGGGACCACGGAGCATGCATGGGCCTGTCCATGACATCAGGCCGGCACTTGGGGTATATCCCTGCTTTTTGATGCTGTTACTTGCTAAAAACAACAACAACGGCAATCGGTCTCGGCTCTCTCAATAGGTTTAAAGATTCTTTTCTAGATCCATCTGAAAGTGATCAGCATTTTCAGCAGCGAGTACATGAGGATCACTCTTCAGGCTGCAGAGGAGTTGCAGCAGGGCTTGGTTCCCACCATGTGCACACACCAGCATTACTGGTCTCAACTCTGAACGAGGCCTGCAGGCACTACTGGAGTACAAATAATGAATGCCAAGAATGATGGAGTAGTCTTGAGGGAGCACATCATTACAAGAGCTAGATATTAGCATGGACTGAACCCATGCCCCCGGAGGATATGGAAATTTATCTTAAACGAGACATAAACAGTCATGCAGTTGCAGTCAGGGTCATCTGTCTTATCATTTTTCAAAGCCTACGATGGCTCAGCGAGCAATGGGGCAGCCATGGCCCTTCCAAGATTCCTCAAAAGAATTTTGGAAGAAGCAAAGGGACTGATGCTGAGCAGCCCAGCAGCACATCCACTCCCTTTCACGACCCACAAAGCTCTGTAAGAAGAAGGCAGCCACCGTCACGGCAGCTCACAGCTCAGACAAGTCACCCTGGCTCCAGCAGAGCAGGTTCCTCACTGAAGCAAACATTATATGGCAGGTTGCAGGTACTCACACGAGGCTGCACTGCTTTGGCATGCTGGTGGCATTGCAGCCTGCTGGCTGGCAGAACTTTAGGAACTCGGTTAGGGTTACCAGCCAGTCAGCCTTCTGTTAACCTTCAGTGTGCAACACGTGCCCAGGACGTTACTGCTGGATTTGCCTTGTCCTCTTGCTGAGATGTATCACTGCGCAGGGAGCGGCTTCTGGGATAGACAGGGACTGACGCTGAAAATAATTTGAAAGGAAGAGAGGGCGAAAATATACTGTTGTGATGTTTCTGAGTAAATAAATATAGCAGTGATGGAAGCTCCTCTGGCAGAGACATTGGCAGAGCCTCCGCAAATTAGTTTAGCACTAGAGAATTGACATGGAATGGAAACAAGGCATTCAAAGCGAGGACATGCTTTGACTAAGCACAAAGCTGACGTTATTCAAGAAGAAGTGGAGTTGGCTCCAGAGTAGCTAATTCACGTCTCCTTATCTTCCTTTGGCAGGGGCTAGCTGCTTCAAGACCACTTGATGTGTGCCTGCAGCTTTCTCCCCGTCCCCTCACCGTATGCCTTGCAGGAAACAAAACCTGGTTCTGTTGGAAGGGACCCCAGCTCCCCATGGGTTGCAGCCTGCCGGGCATCTGTGTGGCACCCCAGCATTCAGACAGGGATGGCAATATTTGCACTGGCTCCACAATCAACTGTGACAAAACATTTGCTGGAATGCAAATGCCAGTTATAAGTTTTGGTTTTGTCACATTCCTGTGTTAGCACAAGGCCCAGCAAACACAGATACACTGCCATAAAAACACTTTGCAAGTAGAACATCATTCGCTTAGCAAAACTCAACCGATGACAAATTTCACTGCCTGTAACACTTTTTATTGGCATAAGCCTGTTATAAATTTCAGGGGAGATAACCAAAACAAAAGGCTTGATATCTGCAAAGTGTAACATATTTTCTTATTCTCTGGTAGTTAATTTAATTTTCTCTGCCACTCACTTAGCAGAGCTAGTATTACATGGACAGAGATACTAGAACATCGTGCTGGACCTTTCTGTCATAAAGCAAGTCCTGGCCTATACTGATATTTAAAAAGAAAGTTGGCCCTGTTTACTGTGCCTTGTAGCTTGTCTACAAGGTTAAGGACACTTTAGGTTAACCTTGTCTGCTAGGTTAAGGACAAGCTTAGGCCAAGCTGGGAATCAGGCTGGGTTAACCTTGCAACTCAGCGGATATTCCAGGTCTGGGCTGTATCGCCATCAAAAGCTGACCTCTGAGCTCTGCAGTGTGAACGCTGGTGACCGACACAAGGGCAGTGATAACTTTAAGCTCAGTCCTAATTAATTGTCTGTATAGACCAAAGCTGCTACTGCTACCCTGTTCCTTCATCGGTCTGAGGACACCTTCTGCCCGTTCACCAGGGCTACTGTCCTCTCCTATTTTCCTAAACCTAAGCACTCCTTCAGGCTTCTGATTTCAGCCACGCTGTCACATCATGGGCGACCTTTGCATGTCTTCCTGCGGTTCTGTTCCCGACGCAGGGGCCGACCCTGCCCGAAGTGGTGCAGCTGGGTTTTCCCAGGGCCGCAGAAAGCAGAGGAGGACTCCTGCCAGGACACCTCCTCTCTGCTTCCTGTTTACATGGCCCGGCAGCACGCCAAGTCTGTGTGGTGCTTTTTGTCTACACGTCCAGCGAAGGTTCAGGAGCAGGTGGAAGGGAGGCTGACTCAGTTCTGTTAGTTTATGCCAAGCGGACTACATGTCGATGTGAATTCACCCTGTGTGCTGGCCTCAGCTTTACAGTTTGGTGGTTTCCAGTGAATTTCCAAAAACCTCTCAGAAAACACTTCTGCGTTATTCCCAGCTCTAAGCTCCTCACTTTTCCCCCTCTATTATCACCTTCTATTTTGTAATATCTCCAAAGAGGGAGCTTCTTCTACTATCCTTGTCAAGTAACAAACCAAGTACATCTCCAGGGTTGAATAGCACTGCGTGTGTATAATCACCTGGGACATGATCCTCAGCATTTCAAGTAGCGTGAAGTGGCATTCCCTTTGAGTCATGACTTAGAGAACTGACGGATTCTGCTACAAAGGCAGCATCCATGAATGACTCCTCAGTGGAAAAACCGGGCTGCCAACTTATTGCTAGCATCTGTTACAGCAATGGCAGTGACATTTTAAAATACTAAACCCAGTTGGTAAGTTACTATTTTAGAGCAGATGTATAAATTCAGCACACTTTCATCAAAACCAGAGCATGCATCCAGCAAATTGGAACTTGATGTCAGCAGTAAACATTTGTACAGTGAACACAAACATGCAACATGAGAGAGTTGTGTGTCATGCCTTCGGTAACCAGCACCGGGGAGGCTTGGGGCAAGAAAATGTTTCATACTGGCTTTCTTGACCAAAGAGACAAGTTCTTCCCTAAAAAAAAAAAAAAAAAAAAAAAAAGTGCAATTCAGAGACAGGGGCCTTGCCATATGTGATATCAGTTAGGAAGAATCATTCATGATAGTGAAAGAACTGAACTGCTTATGAGGGATGTGTTTGCTCAGCCTTACAAGCTTTGAAATGTATGGGCTGGTGAATGGAAGCGAGCATGAAACCTCTTCAGCCCTATGTTAACCTCACGGCTGCAGCTCCTAGTGCCAGGAGCACTAAGAACATTCCTGCTCAGCTGCAGCACGCCAAGGGACAGAAGCAGCTTGGGCAAAGGACAGCAACAAATGTAGAAGCCTTGATGTAAAACAGTTAAAAGTACTTGACTCATGTCTTTTCAGGAATTGAAGGACTAGCTGTGAAAAGCTGTGTTGACTTCCAGGGAACCGGGCTGTAAACACCACAGCAGAGCTGAGGACAGTGTAATGCATCTGACGGGTACAAATCTTCACATGGCCAGCATCAGGAGAGGTGCTTGTCAGAAAGGCATCTGCAGCTGTTCCCTTTTCAGGCTGTTTACTCTGCAGGAGGATTTGCCATCTGTGCAGAAAAACAATGCACACCCCAGAAATCAGTGCCTGTCAGATGAAGCCCAGTCTCGTGGCTGAAGCACAGGACGAGCAGTCAGGAGATTTGGATTCTATTTATTGCTCTCCGAGTGACTCCCAGAGCAAATAAGGGGAAATTACTTTGCTGTGTCTTGTTTTCTTTCCTCCAACGTACTACTTCACCTAATTAGTGGTACGAACACCAATTGTTTGTGTGTATAAAGTGCTTTTTGTTCTTTGGATTGCAATGCTAAAGCAGAACTGAACAGGATGTATTTCCACAGAATGTTTAAGGCTTCAGGAATAGCAGGTCAACCTTTCCACAGCAGCAGAGCAAAGGGTCTGTAGAGCATATCATAAAAGACTCAAAACCAGTCCAGGAGTCACTGTGCTCAACTCTCTTTCATACTTAGAATTGTAAATAAGTGATCTATTAGAGATCATGGCAAAGAGAACATTAGAAATATTTTACAAAAGAGAGAGAAAGAGCATTTATTGAGAAGAATGACCACAAACATGGGAGATTTTTTTTTCCATTTTGTTCCTGTCATTGGCAATTAATGGTGAAGAAAAGTCAAGGCATTCCTTTATAGAATACATTTTCATCTTTAGAATAAATTTTTTAGAGCTTTTCTGAATCAGAAAACTAGGGCTGTGCAGGGCTCAGCCAGACCTCCTGCACCGCACAGCACATTTCGGTGAGAAGCACCAAGGTGGGAACGTGCCGTGCACGGTCGCACCATGCCTTGGGAGCACAGGGACTTCACAAACTGTCCCAGCAGAGTCACATGAAATTGAGCTCTGGTTTGCTGAAATGTTTCGTGAGCTTCTTGGACTGCCCTTGCTCTGGGATTAGCCCTGGGCCTCTATCAAAATTGTGAGGCAGATGACATATGGCTCTTCACTGAGAATTCTTCTTTAAAGCCTAAACAACATGAAATAGTTATGAATCAGGTTCCAAATAAATGTATGGTAATAATAATCCATAGCTTGAATGCATTTATGGAGAAAGACTGAGTAAGTAAGACAAATGCTGTCGTCAGTTCCACTCCTCTATCTTGGTTGGATGTATGCTGTTTTGTTCCTCTATGGCACTTAAGGAAAAAAATACTTTGTTCCACTGAAATTAATGTTGTTGCCACAGTACTGTATTATTGTAATTCATATTTGCTGCCTCCCACTGAATAACTGGATGATCAGTCCTCCTCTTTTACTACCTCAGAGTGGATCACGGTATATATAAGGAAAACAATCTAGCCATTTTTGTGTTTCCTTTTAATTCCTCTGTTGTTATTGAGTCCTAAATGATCTTGTTTTTGTTTTTACTGCTTTGTAATGAGTCACTAGCTTATTTAACTTAATTTTATTGTAATTGTTATCTTTTCATTCTTGTTTTTTTCCACTCAGTTACTCATAAGACCACAAGATATAAACAGGACACTGTTGCTTGGACAACTTCTGAGGGTAATTTTTTCACTGTTGCCCAAATTTAAAGCAAGTTACTGAATGGTCCTCACTTCCTAGGAACTTTCACTTCAGCCCATATATATTTTCCCATGTCATGTTTCTGTTGATCCTTACATCTTCCAACTAAAAGATCTGCCTGTCTTGTTTGGATGTTTTCTGGAAGCTTTCTTCAGCTTTCCTTTCATGGTTGATGTAAATTTTTCCATGGAAATTTTAGTGATAGAAAATCAAGTTTAATTTTTTATATATATATATATTTTTAGCAGCAAATAAATTTTGCAAAAACACAGTATTTCAATGGAGTATTTGTGAGAAATAGTTATCCAGAGAAATGTTACGTCTTCTTTTGCCATCTCTCCCATTTCCTGCATTGACTTTTTCTTGCTAGACTTCTTCTCTTCAACCTGGTTTCCTAAGGGAAGTGGATTTTTGTGGTTGTGCCACGCTTGCATAGATTACATACACGTGTCTCTGTTTATCCGTCAGTCTTTTATAACTTTGAAGCAAATGGCAATTTACCACTGAATCTGATATAAAGACAGAGGTCTAAATTATGTTAAGATTTTATGTTTCATTGTAGTAGTCAGATAAAGATTTTATTAAAGCATCTATGAAGGGAAAAGCTGAAGCTGAAGTGACTTTGCATTCATGGAAAGCAGATGAGTGGGAACAGCAAACACCCACCTATGGGAAAATCTTCCCGTGGGGTTCACACCCGGGAGAACACACACAGCCGGACAGAAGGGCACAGAAAACCAAAATTCATTACGTTTTCTGCTTTTTGTATTTTATTTCCTACGAGGCTAGAAATCATAGAATCATAGAATCATAGAATATCCTGAGTTGGAAGGGACCCTTAAGGATCATCAAGTCCAACTCTTGACACCGCACAGGTCTACCCAAAAGTTCAGACCATGTGAAATCCTAGCAAACTGTAAGACAGACTGACTGTAAGTGTGCAACATGTTTGATTAGAAATGGTTTGTATTTTGGAGCAAGTAAGTTCTTTAATGTCTTTGTTTCAGGTGACTTGCAGCTTTAAAACTCTTACGTGTATGCAGGGGACTAGGAGACTTAAAAGACTTTCAAAAAATACATCTCGTCTGCATATCTATCTGCAGCTTTTATATGAAATGAAGTTTATGGAGTATTCTGTAGCAGTGTGGACCACAGAATTTCAACAGCCTCTACAAATAATCTCCATTAGACCATAAATTCTTGATAGAGATGCCACAGAAAAGCCACAGCTATTAGCCACTGCCCTGCAGAACTGAACAGATATGTTCAAGGCCTGGGTATGCCAGGCCTTGGGAAGGGGAACCTTGGAGTGGCCATGGCAAGTGGTGGTGAATTTTAGGCTCAGGCTTTGATAAACTCCAGGTGCTGTGGAAGAGCCTTTAGAGATTAAAAATACAGTGATCTTCTCTGAGTCAGCAACAGGCCGGCCTACCTCCTCGCAGAAGGAGGTACCAGGACGTCTGAAATGCCACCCACAGGACAAGAGGTCAAATTGAACTTCTGACCAGTGTGATCATTGAAAAATCTGTGGCTGCTTTTGCAAGAGTTAACACCAGCTAACTGAAGTCAGATTCCAGCTTGGGTAATTCCATTCTGCCTCTCTAAAATTCCCCTTTTATTTCAAACAGATGCAATATTTTTTCACTTCCTCCATTAAGGACTGCCAAGTAGCTTTGTACGTTTTGTTGAGTACTTGCTGTGTTTTACCCCAAATGCAGCTACAATGCCCAGTGAATGACCCAGCAAGAACTTTGGTACCCTCAGTGATATTTGTGGAGAAAATTTTATTCTCTTTATTTGAATGCAGAACTGCTATCATATCATACAGTGCTATGGTCTGTAGCAAGCAGCCAACAAATTCTAGCAGTATGAAGATTTTGTCCCATGGACAGATCAATTATGAAGAAGAAGGCCTAACCTTTAGTTTTATCTCTACTAGTTATCTTCCCAAGCAACTTCAGCATGTTCATTCACCTTCTAGGAAGGTCAAAACCAGCTCAATTTTACTTTGGAATAAGTTGGCTTGGACCTTTAATATCCGTGCCTCGATACCCACTAGGAAGAGTGGAGCAGCAATGCTCATCCAGCAGAGCATTAATATTCACTATAATTAATGCTTTTTGGTCATCTTCAAAGGGAAATGTATTTCCCATTTCTTTTAACACACAGAAATTGATGGATGAACAAATCAATCAATTTATACCATGCTCAGTGCTAGACAGCTCTTAGTGCTTGGTGGCAATAAAGGACAACATAAAAGTAAAGCCAGCAATCCTAATTAAAAGCATGCTCAGTGAGACACAACTGTGGCTTGGTCCTAACGAGTGTGCAATAGAGATAATGTAAAAGCAATTACTTTAGCAGAGGCAATTTACTGAAAAATTGTTTTTACTGAGCACTAACTTATTCAGTCCATGGGCTTGCTGCCAAGCAAGAGCCAATTAGTGCCACTGGCTATGGGGACACGGAGATGTGGCCACCTGCCTGCTGAGACGCACCCCGCATCATTTCACGGACACCTCGTGGTTCCTTGGGGTCTGTGTGAATGCCACTTCTAACTCACACAGACTCAGCAATATGCTCAGCAATATGCACTGGTACAGCATCTTTCATCCTGGGTGACGCCCCAGCACAGTACTAACTTAGTAAACTAATCTACAGTCTGCATTTCTTTTTTCAACCGTGATGTGTGACATGCCTACGCTAGACTTTAGGGTGAGATGTACTGGTGTAAATCTCGCATTGCTGCATTAATTTCTGAATTTCCATCAGTTTAACTGAGACATGTATCTGGCTTTCCGATCAGAATGCACTTCTTACAGGACTGAAGTTCAGTTGACCCCCCAGTTTGCCAGTGACCTGGAGAGGCAACTGACAAAACGCAAATGAAAGGAGCATTCAGGTTCCCTTACCGAGGACTGTGATGAACTAGCAGTGACATAAAAATCAAAAGATAACCTCTGGGCTTTTTCTGCCATTCATAGGATTTCTGAAGTCAAGTAACACTCACTAAATTTTCATTAAAAAAAAAAAAAAAAAAGTAAATGTGTAGCCTTTTGGTTGCAATTCAAGTTCTAATAAAACTGTTTATTGAACTCCTTGACCCCTTCCTGGAATCTGCCTGAGCTTCCCAGAACTTGGTGTCATGTGGCTCTCGGTCATTAATAACCAAGTATGACACAGCACTTTAGACGCACAGCAGCCTTTTCTGCCTTCCAGCAGGCGCCAGGACAGCGCGGAGAGCACAAACAGCTCAGCCCCGGCTGCGGGAGCCAGCCCCAGTGCAGCGTGGCCGTGATGCAGTGGCGAGCAGAAAGGGCAGGGGCAGGAAGTGATTCATCCGAGTACTGTACAACGTGCGGGACATGATCAAAAAGATCCCAGCGTCCGGGCAGTACAGCGCTGGGCAAACGGCTCTGGGCTCCATCCCGGATTGATCTCCCCCTGTGTTTACAGGGACGGGCTCCTCCAGCGGCCAGCTGCGCATTAAAGGCAGCGGCTGGTGCTAAAGAGGGTCAGTGAATCCAAAGACCTCTGGATACATGGCTGATCTGTTCTGTCCACCCACTCATTTACGTTTATAGAGCCCTTCTGGCTTCTGCCTGGAAATCTTTGGCTTTCAAACTGGAGATCTCTCCAGCGGTTCTCCAGCTTTTGGCCTGCATTAGTGTTCGCAGAATCTGTTCAGCTGTTTCCCTGCCAGTTCCCAACCCCTTGCAGCCCCCCCGGCCCACCCCAGCCCCATGGCTACTTAATCATCTCTTCTTGTGACAGCCGGGCTGTGGTTAAGAAACTTTGAGTGTCAGTTTCCAAAGGGCAGAGCTGTTGTGTCTGCTGTGGCAAGATACATTCCAGGTATGATCTGCCTCCCCACTCACATGCCGAAAAGAAGAAAAGGCAGGAATATTCCTGTACGCAGGAGCTGATCACATTCCAGTGTGAGATGCTGCACTGGAGCTACAGGGAATGAATAAGGCTCATTGTGAATTGATTCAGAAGTCGAATCTGTGCCAAATTTGTATTTAGTTACACACATGCACCTCCTATAAACCAAAAAGTTGTATGAATCTATGGGGAAAATGAGGTTACTTTCTATCAAGTTCCTTGTGTTGTCATTCACTGTGATTTTACTGGAGCGGCTCAGAAGTTGCTGCAGGAACTTCAGTGGGGAAGGAATAGGGAGGAGGGAAAATTGGAATATCAAACTACGTGGAAAATAATACATTAAATCAAATTATGGTTTTACTTTCCTTCCTGTTTGTGCCCTAAGCTTCCTGTACTTATTTCTCCCTGTCTCTTTCCATTGTATCTGCAACACATGTTTGCAAACACCACTTCTTGGCATGCTCAGTTCAGTTAAAGTTCATTTGTTAAGAAAAGAGAGATGGCCCTGAACCCCTGGAACAAAATCTCCAGCACCTCAGTCTGCCACTCCAAGCGTCAGGCAAGCCTTGACCCACCTTCTCAAATACAAACACAGCACAGATATGTCATTTTAAACAAAAACAAGCATATGGAAAGAAAAAAAAAAAAAACAACAAAAAACAAAAAACATTTGCCTCCAACCCCAGTCCTCCCTCTGGGCAGAGAATGAGAGAACGAAGTGCTTGCAGCAGTGTTGCTTTATGCAAGGCTGGGAGGTGTTCAGAAAGTACGGTGAGGGGACTGCTGTTGACACTACTCTAGAAAAAATCCAGCATTCAGAGAAGGAAAATGCTCTAGACCACGAGATTTGCAGTATACCCAACAAGTTAAAGGCTCACTGCCTAGTCATCTACTCTAGGCTGTTAACTGGTCATTTACTCTGCACAGCTAACGGGTGTTAGCTAACACATTCCACATCCTGGTCTAGACAAAGCCTAGAAGCAAGGAAAGCAAACAAATTACACATGGAGTAAAGACTGTACCAGAGAGAAAAAATGAAGAGAGACACTGTGAGAAAAGAGGCACAGACAAAGAGGAAGACAATGAAATGGAAAAAAAAAAAAAAAAAAAAAAACTATCTTCGTAATGAGCAGGACCAGCTGAGCTTTCGAGGGGTGCTCTTCTTCCTAATCCATAACACATGCTCCTTAACTCCAGTTATGTGTTTGTTTATTTGTTGTGTGTTTTTGTAAAATGAATCACCCTCAGAAAAAAAAGCATGGATTTAAATTACAGAGGGCAAAAATCTCATTGTACGTCAGCTACTTTGGCAAACTCCATAGGTAGTTCAAGAGGAAAAGCTACTTGGGAATTTTCCGATGAAGTGTTTCTCTGATTTTCTTTAAAGGAAAACGATACTATGTTGAACCTGCAACTTCATGGGAACAAGCACTGGAGATGTCCTATTTTGTATAAATATTAAATATGTATTGAACTTAGTCTCCAACATCCCACAGAAGCACTCTGACCGTTGGGACTCAAAATGATCTCTTTATTTAGGTCCAGTGCTTTGCTCAATTTTTAATCAAAACAGAACAGCACAACAGGAGCGCCCTAAAGCAAGCACTGGGCTGGTGATTAATACCTTCACATTAGACTTGGGGCATGAGTTCCACTTCTGGGTTTGACTTATGAAATCTCTCACAACCCAACTAATTGTCCTAGCTACTGGGCTAGTAATTACTTTCGGTTAACGCTTGCATGTTCCTCATTACAATTTGGGGAAGGTGAACATTTTAACCCAGTGTAGAGAAGAAAATGCTTCAAGAGCTTGAAAATTTTAACTGGTCTGAAAGACTGCTTCATAGTTAGTGACTTGTTTTGCATGTTCATGTTTTTCAGGTTTGAAGACGGGTATATGCTACATGTTTGTAGACTCAGTATGTGGATTACATGGCCAGGTATTTGGGGACGGTGTGGTTTGACATGTGTACTTCTTGCAGTGTGGGTTATGTGCTTCGTGTTCCTTTGTACATGGATGGTTTAAGTGCATCTTGCACATGTGATATCATCTTGACATAAAGTCATATTTAGTTAACCATAATTTAGATTCAATAGATGGGCTGGGCTTCTTCCTTTGGCTCCTTATTTTTCTTGGGCTCTTATGACTTTGACACACAGAACTTGGCGGTAAGAATTGAAGACACATGATCAATTGGCAGGACTGACAGCTTTGTTAGATAGTCACTTTTGGCATCTCCTAATAAACAGAAATTAGTCAATACGAAGTCCCTTTATGTAAGGGCACCAAAACATCCTTTGTATTTCTGGATATCTACCAAAAACATATCTGGAGAAAATCTTCACATTTCCTTTTGCCTCTTAAATGTCAAATGCAGAAGTAAGTACAAACACATCCTTCCATCCAGTTTCCCTGTCCTGATGGTGTGAAATAAGCAATAGCACAGCAAGGATGAGGTATAACTACTATTTCTCTGTTCTGAAACCTTACTGAACAGAAGAGTCTGTCTGCCACCTCTGCTGACCAGAAAGGAGTCCTGCCCACATCCTCCAGGCCCTCTCCATCCAGAAGCAACAAGCTCCCATAGTTTACTTGGAGTCACACAAATGTTTGTAGGAATTGAAACTAAAACTCTACGTCAAACTAATACTAACTGGCTAGATAACGATATTGAGACTGAATTTCAAATAAGTAAAGACACTCGCCTCCACATTCTGGGGGGAAGATGCTAGGTATGAATTCAGTTTGGATATGAAAGAGATGGATTAGATTAGCGATGCCCAGTCTCTTGGTGCCAGTGGTTCCTAACGAAAGCACTTGAGGACAGTCAGCTTTGGTCCTTCAGGCCCAGGAGGCTGGACATGTTTTCAGTCAACTGAAAGGGAGCTGCCTTCTTGTTATGTCAGCATGTGGATGCTGTCATCATATGGGATATATTGTGGGCACGACCTACCCAGAGCATTACTGTTACATTACCAGACAGGAGGGACATCTGCATTTTGATCATTGACAGAGACATCTCCCACCATTAGACAGAGAAAAGGAAGCAGAGATGGGGCTGAAGACCACCAGGGTCAGGCTCACGGTCACCTCCCTGCCCGTTTGTGTCCCCAGGAGAGGAGGCAGCAGGAAGTGCTTGGGAAAGTTCACTCAACAGTTAAATCCCCTACGTGAATGAAGCCTTGAGCCTGTTTTGCTTCAAACAATGTTCCATTCAAAGTATGACTCAACTCTTGGGGCCTGATCCAAAGCCCACTAAAGACAATGAGAGTTTTTCCATTGACTTTAGCACCCTTTGGATGAGGGCCTTGATCGTGATCCTGAAAGCCTGATTTCACATGAGAAAGCCTACACGCAAAAAGAGCAAATCCAGAAATCCTTGCTGAGATTTTACCCGATCCTTTCACAGGTAAGTATTCCAAATATGCCAATGAAGCTAATTTAGGCCAATTGCTCGCTATCCTGAACTTCACATAATATTTGATGATCACAGAAATTGATAAGGATAAATCCTTTGGTCCTACACTCCTGCTGAACTGCTTCTGTTTGCAGAGATGCTAAACTGTTCTTCCTCCATCTTTATTTTACCTGGTGTTGTCAGAATGCAATTCAGGAACCATGTAGTACATGCTATACATAGACAGTTCAGGTTATGGCCTCAGGTCCAGTTATACCTAAACGTGTTGTCTTCATTACAGAAAGTTAAGGTGTTTGAACTGTAGTGTAGGTAAAATAACTAGGACCAATGCTTTCACATGCTGGTTTTGTGGGCCAGGATGTTTTTAGTCGTATGTATATTACCTTTTTTGGCCATTTTGGAAGACATAACTAATTATGTTTGAAGGAGATTTCTTTAAACCCCAGCATTCGACCATAAAAGAAGCAAAGCAACATCTGGGCTTTGCGGCTTCTCCACATAGGCTGTATGTATTTTCATATCAAATACCATCTGAAAACAAAAAAATTCTAGACATCACTCTCTATATAAACGTACTGTCCAACCATAACTCTTTGATTGGCCAGCTATCTATTGAGACACCTTGCTTATCTGCATACAGCTGGAGAGCGTGGTGCATGTTAAAATCCCTTGGATGCTACTAATCACAGACTCGACTCAACAGTTTTGTTTTTTTTTATGCCTGAGAAAGTTTTTTGTATGAACATTGTTAGCCCTTTTCTTCAGTGTATATTAAATGGTATATAAATAATAATTGATTGTCCTGGTGGAGTCACAGCACACAAAAAAGAATGCTTCTGCTCATATGGTTTGTATTAACTTCATAAGGGAAACACAGTATATGGGGATTTTTAAATTTTTTTTGCTTGTATGTCTACACCCTGGCTGCTGCCCACAGAATTATTTTGGTCAACACAGAGAATGATACAGCCTCGATATGAACGGGGTCCAACATGACTCAGAGCACAAGTAATACAGTAAGGAGTGCTAATGAGGGGAATGGAGACAGAACAGCTCCTTTACGTCCACACTGAATCCTGCAGTAAATCTACTCTGGTGATTTCTGCCATAACTTTACCTTGCATGCTGCCTCATTGTAAGCACAGCTAAAACCTCAGGTTCCCTCACAGGACCGAATGCTCAGGATCCATCTATAAATGTCATTTCCCAGGATAATCCTTGGCTTTTGTTAGGGTCTGTTATTTCCCACTCAATACCCACAGCTTTTTAATTGGTTATTATTATTTCGTATTACATTTGAAAATTTTAAGAGTCTCTTAAGAAGCAGAAAAGGAGAAATAATTAAATAAAAATGTAGAGAATAATCCAAATCCCGTGTGACTTTGCAGATGTGACAGACATTGATTCTTGCCCTTGAGGAAGCGGACAGGAAGCTGTGGTGGGCCTGAGCTCTCAGCCGTCATTTGACTGCAAAATATTCCCTTAGGACTAACTTTGTAATATACGATCACACAAAACCCATCAGCAGCTCCTGCACGCAAGCTCTGTGATGTATCCTGTACTGTTGCTACTGTGCTTACGCTGGGATGATATTTTACATTATTTTGATGCTGGTGTAATACAATGGATACTTTTAAATGGATTTAAGAACAACCACTGACCTGCCACATGACTTTGGGCAAGTGACTTGTGTGTGTTGTTTTTTATTCTTTGATATTCTTTCAGACCTTTAGTTCCCCTTTTAATCACAAATTAAAGTATGAACAGTGATGACAAGAAAAGGAAAAGATGCAACATGAGCACCGTACACGGAGAGTGAAGGTAATACAACACAAATGATTTTCAAATGGCATCTGCACCCAGCCTTGGTACAAAATCAGACCAATTTTATATGTATGCCTTCTTTTGCAGCCAGTTTTGAATGATTAGTTTGTTTGATTTGCTAGGTAAGTTCACACACTGTCATTCCACGTAGAAAAGTGCAAGAGCAAACTTCAGCTTTAAGGTGGACAATCATTAAAAATAAGCAGAGATTAAGACAGCACTCCTACCATTGACACTGGTGCGTGCTGAGTTCACGTGATGGCGGCAGTACTACATCCTCACTGGTACAAGATTTCATGTGCTGTACTAAAGACTTAACTACTGCTTACCATCATTTGACTTAGGGTCATGCACAGACAGTTCCTTGGATGCCCAGTCTCCTACTCAATGGTCTACACACGGTGAGGGCTAGACATGTTGTTAGTATCTGTAAGGTATCCAGATCATACTATTGATTTAAATTCAAGCTATCTTTCAAAATGCAGCTTTGAGACGGAAAAGCCACTTATCATGAAGAGAGGACCTGTAATAACAGAAATGGGAAGACAGGAAGGAGAGACTGGAAAGCACAAAGGCTCCACCAATGACTACTAGTGCTTGACTGACCCTCGCCTGCGCAATCCAAGATGGGTGATTTGATTAGAAAAAGTGTGGTAAACAGGAAAAGAATGTGGAAGGAAAAAATAAACATACAGGGCTGAAAGAAGACTGATACAGAAATTCCACGCACTGCTTGCTGTTAATAGTTAGTGTCTGTGTGACACATTCACACCATAGCAGGGTGGGTGGGGCTGGGTTTTGATCCTTGCCTGATTGACGTTAATGACATTCTTCCAATGGCTGTGGCTTTCCTCATACCACACCCAGGAGGGGTCAGAGGCAAATTCCTCCTGAGTATTAATGTGAAAAAAAACACTTTTTAGTCAAGTTTTTAAATGATGCCAGGTGTTTGCTCTGGTTGCATTAATGAGTCTAGAATCGTCAGAGCTCAGCCTGCACTACCCAGCAATGAACCTACATCTCAGCTCTTAAGACTGCATCCGCTATCCGTTCTTAATCCACTTCCAGCTACTAAAATGATTGTACTCATCTCTATGATATTGCCTCTTAAGCAGTGGAAGACAACAACATCTGTGAGTGTGGATCCCTGCCCAACATAGTATTGTCAGTTGTGGTGTTTATTTGTGTTGCCTAGAAGCCCCATTAACAGATTGGGATTGTCTGTGACAGCCGTGAAACAAAAGCGTTGCACTTTCCATGGAAGGGTTATTTACCCCTGTTGCTTTTGTTCTGTCTGCCATGAAAAGCCTTACTTTCTGCCAATGAAAATAAGAAGCAAAAATCGAAAGCAGTGCAGGTCTGCTGCCTTTAATACAGCAGGACTGTCGGATCTGAAGCAGTCACTGAGCAAAGCTGTCAAAGCATTCTGCAAAGCTGAAACCCTCTAATAAACTAAACCGTGAGCTTCTGAGCCCAGTTCCTGAGACCACGGCAAAAAAAAAAAAAAAAAAAGAACAAAAAAAAAGAATCATGGCCTCTTACGTGAGTCTTTCTTAAGAACAACACCATACAAATGCACTGCTTGCTTTGAAAGTGAAAGGCAACATTTTCCGATGTTGTGTACCTAAACAAGAGGTCACACTGCTGTGCTGAACACTCAACAGAGCCCAGAAAAGCTAATGGCAAGCGTTAAACATCAGATTTTGTGAATATTGGAAGCTTTTTTGTGTTAGACCCTTAATTTTAGGAGTTCTAATTTATGGATAGATTCATGCCGCATTTAAATTCTGTACTGCCAATGGATCTAGCAAAATCAATGTGCTGAAGACTTCAAGAGGCGGTTTCATAACAGCTCGGTAGGAAGTCTGTGAAACCTGTATGCCATGGTACTCACGCTAGCCTCATTGCTGTACCCCTGGCACAGCTGGTACTTGCATGTTCTGTCCTGTTCTCTTTCCCAGCCTTGCAATCTCTCAGCAGGATCAGTAAGAGCCCTGTGGAAGCAAAACGCAGACTGGCCTGGATTGTTCCAATGTCTGCAAACGCGTGGTGCAGCTCCTTGGGGTGGAGAAGGGATGCCTTCCTCTTACCTACCTTGCACACACCGAGGCGATGGCTTAGCCCATGCCTGATCAGGAGTTAGTTGGGCTGCTGAACAGGCAGCGTGCACTGCCTCAACTGGTGCTCCTCACCCCTCACAAGGAAGTTATGGGCACTTTTAATCAGGGATGTGGTAATTACCAAGTTCCACTAACACTGAGCCCTGCACAGATCACAGACCCCCAGCACGTAGACCTCAAGTGTGAAATCATCACATACTGACAGTACAGCGTTACACATATGCACAACTCCGAATCTTTCAGGTATAGAAATTCCTTCAGGGTCTGAAAACCTGGCTAAGGGTGGGTGCAGATCTATTTATAACAAGACAAATATTTGCTGATGCATGTGTAAACACACACACACACACACACAAAAAAAAAGGAAGGTAAATCCTTCAGTGAATTAGAATACATTCTGAACAAGTGAGATTAAATAGTGAAATACTTTCATAAGAACATTCTGGATTAAATTCTTAGAACTTCGCTTCTAGAACAGAAACCCAAATTAGTCTTTTAACTGTCTGCCTATCCCAAATTTTGCAAGAACATTTTTTTCTTTCTTTTTTCCCTTTCCCTGGTGACCCAGTCACACATATGTGTTTTTTCAGGATTACAACAATGACTCCTTCTCAAAGATGGTGCTATTCCACACTTCACATCAAGGCTGCGGAGTTGAGGCTCAGAATGCTAATCATGCAAACAAGAGTAACAGATCAATCAGCTGCTGCACATCAGCAGCTGAGGACAAACACCAGACACCAACAGGCTTCAAAAGACCAGAGTCCTAAAATGCTTAAACATATTATATTTCCCTTATTATAGTCCTCTGAGGTTGCAGTCCTTTCTGAAATGAAACATCTTCCCCACAGAGTGTGCTCTATATCTAGGTCAGGCCTTTCCAGAGGGAAGTGGGGACGGGCACAAGTTTTCACTAGGCACTGGGGTTTTCACTGCCACCAGCCAACCTCAGCAGCGCCACGTGCCTGACAGTGCACCTTCTGGGCAAATCACTCCAATACGCAGCTGCCCGAATTTTCACATGTATTATGTTAGTTACTGGTCAGTAAATTACACTGAAAAGTAACACTAGAATTTTTTGGCCATGAAGATATTAAAGAGGAAAAAGTATTTATTACTCTTATTCCTATGCCAGCAAGATCTGCAGAAAGACCAGGGACCACAAAATGACAATCCATGCACACAGGCAGTAATAAGGAAATCCAGGTGGCTTTGCTCACCATGTAAAAGGACATGCTAGCAGAAAAAGGCAGGAGAGCTCAGGGATTGTTATCCTCGGATTATAGCTAAGGAAAATGAAGCACAAAGAGTTAAGTATGCAGGATGTGTCTTTGAACAGCCTACGAGTTTTCAGTTGTGCTCAGAGGGACTGAGGTTTCAGAAGAGCTATTTACAGAGAGGAACCAGAGCCTGGACTTGTAGTGTCTTCAAACTGTTTTTCTCATATGGGAAGGAAGGACACAGCACACCAAGGAAGTGGGTTTCCAGCTGTTCTGATACACTCTGAAGTATCTGTACCATCAGACAGTATTGATCTTTGGGGCCCAGTCAGACACACTGCTCGCCGTTACTGTAATGTGCTTCGTAAGCCTGGAAACAGAAAAATATCACACCCAACCCCATACTTCCTTAGTGCAGCTTTTCCTGCATCTTATCATCTATCTTTGATGGAGTCACTTATAAGCTGCATTGACTTTGGGAGTCTGTGAGCTGCCTCTTCCCATTGCTTTGCAAATCTGAGTCAGGCACACAAACAAGAGAGACGGGAAAAAATAGAAAGGGAGAAGTGGTTAAGGCATTCCTCTGTGACGCAAAAGGCAGTGATGTCAGAATTCAGAGACCACAGACACCTCTGCCAAAATGAATGGGATTCCAGCAGGCTCCAGCTGGTCTTATGGTTTGTGCATTCTGCGTTGTTTCCTGGATACCAGCAATTCCCAGCTGTAAACTGAACAACCATTAACCCCTTCCCTCTTGTGGGTTTCCAGACAGTCACTCACCAGGGAGGTTTTTCCCTTGCTGGTAGAAGATTCCAACATTTCATAATCGAGCATCTTGTATGAATCAATGGTTAGTTTAAAAATAACCCCTTGACCCGAACTGTCTGGGAGAGCCATCGAGAACAATGACAACGAGACACTTTTATACAAAGCGATGTTTCTTATCTGATCCCTCAACTGCATGCTGGTGGCCTTGAGTTCAATTCCCCGTTTACCCATGTGACTTGTTACTTTTTCCATTTTTCCAGGATCTTATTTTTCCATTCTTTTTTTTTTTTTTACCCTTTTTTTTTTTTCCCTCCCCCTTCAAGCCCATTTTTTCTTCATATCTCTGCAACAGAAGATAAGACGTGACTCCAACTCTGAAGTTACAGCGGGAATACATCTGAAACCCTGGACCTGACACACAACTCCCAGAAATTTTTGTGAGGGAAAGCATCCAAATTCTTAATCTAGTGCCTGATTCCCTTCTGGCACAAACTGAAAACCTAATTTTGGATCTCAAAACCCTGAACTTCCCGAAAGTAAAAATCTAGGCATGGATTTTTTTTGGCTGAGGTAGCCCTCCCACTGCTGGGAGTGAACAAGAATCTGAACAAAAGCCAGACCAAAATAACCAAACATCTTAATTATTAATCACTATTAATCAAATTGAATTTAAGCTGCAAGGGCAGGTCCCACTGCTCTTCTCTCTGGGTACTGACTGAAAGAACAGGGAGCCAATGAAAAACTTAACTCAGGCGGCGACATCCCAAACCTTATCAGCTGGCAAGCACAACCTACGTGCTACTTTGAAATGTGTTTTTGCTGTGCATCAAAGTAGTGAAAAGACAAATACATATAACATCAGGGCAAGTTAAAAATATCACCGTTACATTTTTCAACAGGAAGTGGATATGGTTGTCCAAAACCTAAAAATGTAAGTAGCTCTGTAAGAGCTCAATTCCGTTTCTAGCCTGATAAGTGCAAGCTGCTGCTGCTGTCACACTAGGCCCTGATACGTTCTGGGTAATTATCCGACAAGGAATGTGGGTCAGTGATTCCCAATCAATAAGCACCACTCTCCTCCTTGAGACGGTCTCTCTGTGCCCAGCGTGAGGCACTGAAGGACGGGTCGTCCCGCCAGCACCGCAGGGCATCGGGCAGTCAGGCCCCCTGTGCCTGTCCCCCTGGGTAACCAGCGGGGAGCACAACCAGGGAAAGTGCTGAGTCCTTTCACTGCCTCTTTAGTTTGGAGTTTTTATGGCTTATGCGTTGAGTATTTTCTCTACTAAGGTGAAAATTGCTAGTTCTTCATGTGGCTGGGAGAGTTCAACCTTAAAAAAAAAAACAATAACACGAAATGTGCAGAAGTTGATCCTGCGACCTTATCTTCCTCGGTGTGTGGTTAGGCCACAGCACCCGTGGCCAGATCCCCATTGGCGCAATAGGCCTCATGGCCAGCAGCAGTGTATCACAGGACAACATCTGCGGACACCGAGCACAAAGACTGCCATTCTGGAGCCCTGCAGAGTGCCTCTTCATCCACTCCCCATCCTTCAGCAGGCTGCAATACACTAAAAGCACACTCCATGTGTTCCTGTTCCAGTCATAAAATGCTCCACAGTTGCACATTTGTAAGAAGAGAGTCATTAGGCCTTAGTCTGCAGAACATTTGATTTCTCCCTGCATTACTGCTTGGATTATTATTTACCACAAGCTCAAGAGTGGGGAAGTGTACTTCCAGTCCTCAGGTCCCCTTCAGAAATAAGAAAGGTGAATTGTCCCTCAGCGAGAAGAGAACAATATGAGGAAGACAGTCAGTGAGCTTAGCAAAATGAAGAGTGAAAAAGTATAAGATTTCTATAAATACATCAAGGGGAAAATAAGAAATGAAGGAGTGAGCAGTTTAAGCTAAACATTATTGCTGGTACAGGAGCAAACAGGCATTAACTGACTACTAGTAAACGAAGGCTGAAAATTAGAAGGCTGACAGCCTCTTGTACTGTCTGATCCTATGGCTGTCAAACATGGGAGCTGCAGACAAAAACCCCAACTATAGAATAAAACTGTTAAGGCAACATGAACAATGTTATAACATGGTACTTCAAAAGAAAGCACTTGAGTCAACATCCCAAGCTGTCCCCGGTAGGCCTGTATGTCTGAAGGCTTCTCCTTAGCTGCGCTAGCACCACAGGCAAGCGTTTCGCTTTCATTCCACTTGTCCACTTGTAGTTATGTTTTCATTTCTGAGACCAAAGAGGAAGAAGAGAGGTTGTGTTGCAGTTCAAGGGCCAAGACATGAAATGGTCAGCCAGTTTGGCTTCTGTTCCCAGCTCCTCAGTCTCTAGCTTCTGGCTTGATCCTTGATCATCCTGCTTTCCCCCATTTTGACTCAGTTTATACCAGGTAGGAGCTAAAAATGTACACACATCTTTATTATTTGTACTGTAGTAGTGCTGTAGAGCCCAACACTACATTTCATATGGAATACAATGCCCATCCTCCAAAATGTTTATTACTAGGTATATTTAACAAGCAAATATTGGAAGTAAACACAAGTCAAAAGAATTTGATCCTGATCAGTGAGATGAAGCTGCCTTATTAGTTTTGAAAAGGTCTGTGGGACCTTTGAATCCCAGAAAAGTGACATCATTAATACAGGTTAAATGATCTCTATAGGGCTTAAAGATGCGCACATATGGCACTAATAGTAAACAATTAATATTAATTTTACAAAATACAATGCAAATAGCATATAAATATGAATTATAGAATTATACAATAATTTAGGTCGGAGGAGACCTCAGGAGGTCATCTGCTCCAACTCCTCGTTTGCAGCAGGCCAACTTGAATCAAACTCAATTGAACAGATCTTGAACAAGGAAATTGTGCCAGAATCGGTCTTTTTAAATTCTACCATTGCCAAAGAAAGTAGAGTCCTGCGTGGCCTCAGCAAATCCAGAGCCAAAGTTTCTGTGATAAGCCTGGCGATATTCTCCCAGACCTCTGGGTTTCCCAGCTAGGTGGAAATGAATTTAATTTGAGTCTTGCTCTTAAAATCATTGGTTGTCCTACAGTAATTATCAACATGGCACCCCATAGGAAGATGCTCAAAGGGCCAGTCAGATTAGTTATATCAAGCTGCATTAAAGAGCAGCCAGCCCTGCACACCATTATTAGTCACAGCAGAGATTAAACAAACCTGCTTGGCCTCTTTCCCCTTTGCTTTGTACTGATGTTCACAGATAAACCCATGCGGGAGACGCTGGAAAGAACTGAATGTCCTGTGGGAGCTCTTATCAAGACCAGGGAGTGAACAGTGAATAACCACTCAGCAAGTCACCTTCTAAGTTTAAAAAGCAGCCTGTTGTTTTAAAGTATGTTAGTCATCAACAAATGGGCTGGAATGTTCTCCATTCCCTCCGTCCCCCCTCTGCAGTCTCCCTCTGCTGGGATTAGCTAGCCGGTTTTCCTCCTACTTTTTCAGAGAACAAAATCTTTTGCCTGTTTTTAGAATCTCACTTGTGTCATCTTGTTTGGAAAGCTAGCATATATTTGTTCTAACATGTGTTTGTTCCTTTTCCTTTGAAATGTAAGCTCTTGAGACAGGGGCTTTTTCTCAACCAGTATTTGCCCAGCGCTGGCATGACCATCTTCATCAGAGCCTGCCTCCCTTCCTGGACTGCGAACAGCAATTCCCAGTCACGCAGTGTTTGCTCCTGTGCTTCTTCACAACTGGAAATAGACTCAGCTCCTGGCAGCAAGAACCCGATCAGAAAAGACCACAATCCACTCCAACCCCGTCTGGGTGTCTCAGGAGCTTTGTGGCTGATGGAGCTCCCCTGCCTGTGCCCTTCTCTCTCCGTTCTCACTGGTGGGCAAGGATACACTTCCCAATGCAGCACACAGTCACATTCTTTCGTGTTTCAGTTATTTACAAACAATAGTGCACATGACCTCCTCACAAGTGATTGATTAAAGCCTCTCTTAAAATGTGGGTTCAAAACTATAAAGAACGTCAATTTCTGGAATTCAACCAAAGTGTCCCCAGAGAGCAAAACAGACACCACAGCGCAGTGCCCTAACTCCAGAAGAGGGATTCCACTGAACATCAGCTCTTTTAGCCCTGTTTCATTCTGCCTTCAGCTCCCCAGCGATAACACTTCCTGGTCTTCCTTTTCTTTGCAATTTTCTTCCCTTCTGACCTTTCTTCCAGTTCAAGGAATGCGAAGCTAAAGACTCATTTTTTCTGTGCACTACTAAGATGTCAAGATATCTCATACTGTTAGTAATTACTATTATTAATCATCTATAATTTTAGAAGTACAAGTGATTTGCTTAGCAAGTACCAAACATGGAATCGTTTGGGACAGTGGGAGGTGAACACTAGAAAACATCACTACTCACAGGTCTTATAACATCATGGATAATTCTTCAGAATAGCTTCTCATCAACACTGCAAGCACTGATTTACCAGTTTGGGTATAGCATTTGACTCCAACTTGATCTCAGGATCTCCTCCTGTTAGGGAAAATGCCACCACTGCCCTCTCCTGTTCTTTCCTTGTCTTCTGTTTTCATTCCTTCTTTTCCCTTCTTTTCATTAACTCAAGACCTACAGTTTTCTTATATATGTAACACAGAAGAGCACCTAGGAATTTTTTGTGCCCTCTTCTTTGCTTTATTTAGAAGTCCTCATGGCACAGATTGTCTCTTTTCTGCATTTGTTTGTTCAGCATCCAGCACAATAGATCTTGCCAGGGGCACTGACTACCAATATAACATCCACTCCTGTGACTATAGCACAGTCTCCTTGGCTTTCCAGCTCTCACTTCTCACTAATGTTAAAATAAGTTAAATGATATAAATTAGGCAACATTAGGGCGTTGTTTTTCTTTTATTTCAGACCAGTATCTACTTCTGAAAATCTCTTTAATAGACCATGGAAGAAATATGGGCAAGGCTATGTACTTTCGGGAGCAAGAAGAGCATTATAAGGGTGAAGACAAGTTTGGGGTAGCACCCCCTTTCTCACTGATCCTTGAAGATCTGGGTTTCAGCTGATTAGTTTTGCTGAGAAATTTATTGTTATTAAATTTGCAGCAAGAGAGACTGATAGCACAAAGTCTGAAAAAACACAGGCTGAATGTGCTACAAAATCAGAGCTCAACGAACATGCAGGAATATAGGCAGTAACCACAGACACAAGTAAGCACACAAACAGCTAATTCTGGCTCCAAGCGTGGACAAAGTATCTCAGCTAAACAAAATCAGGGAACCCTAAGTAAAACTATGCACAGGACAGCACACACGTAACAGAGCATATCCTACGCCTGCCCAATGGCAGTTCTACGAGTACACAAGTTTCAGACCCATAACTTTGTTTCAGTTGTTATTACACTGAGAAAGGCTAATGGGAATAATTAGGAAAATATTAATCAAGCATAATATAACCAGAGCCTCATTTTGTACTTCATAAAAGGAGACACTTAGTGTTTTAGTCTAGCCTCCTCCAAAATGGTTGAGAAATAGCAGATTTCCCACATTCCACTGCTATGACATTGACCGATAAAACAAAAGATATGGATGTGAAGAATGTATGTAAAGATATGTTCCTTCTGCCTGCGAAAGGCTGGACATCATCATGCAAATGTTACTTCACGCTAGGCCAACTGGAGGTCAAGACATATTCTGAACATCCCATACTGTAAGAAGTCATCTCACCTGAAAAGTACAAATGCAGTTAAGCACCAATAAGCTATTTATGTTGATTCCCAATTTCATAAGCAGGAGTTTATACAGAAAAAATGTTGAGACCATTTCTCAGAACATTAACACGAGAGCTCATTACACAGACTGACAGGAGAAGAAGGCTACTTTCCTATCCATGTCTCTGGGAATGAGAAGGATTCAGGACACTGCAGATGGCATCTGGACATAAAGTCCAGACATCTGGGTGCAGAATACATCACCGCCATACTGGGTCAAACTATTCTCTCTTTTATGGACTCAGAACGGATTTTAAGTTAGAGAATCAGGAATGGAAAACTTTCCCATTTCCTTAGGGGAACCTTGTCATCCAGGTTTGGTTGAATCACAACTGTGTGAAAGCCCATCTCTAAGGCAGTGTGGTATTTTGTGCCATTTCAAAGGAAAACTATAATTTGAAGTGGGGCCGCTATGTGAATATTCTCAGACAAATACAGAATCATATGATACAATCCCAAAGAGCTGCCTGTTTCTGGAGATTAACAAATTGTTTTTACATCACTAGGTGATACATGAGAAGTGAAGGGAACAGAACAGTGATTTGAGATATAATTCTTTGTGACTTTGTGACTTATCTCACTTTTACCTGGTATCTGTATCTTGTAACACCTCCATCTCATCTCACATCTTGTACTGTGTGGCTATTTAGCTGTTTGCATACTGAGGTAAAAACCTATGGCTATGGAAAAAGATAGCATTTTAAATAAAGAATCTAAGCTGATTTTCCCCCTGTTTAATTCTTGCAACGAGAGACAATGAAGTCACTGGCTTGCTATAAACACCACTACGATATCAGAAGGTAGACAAATGCCTCAGCTTCCCATGTGCTCTATCCTATCAAGTGTCCACGTTACAATATCAAATTCTCCTTCAGGTACAGGATCATCAGAGGTGATCATTCACAGGATATGCTGAAACTCCCAGCCTTCCAGCACGTCAGCCTCTAGCCCAACAGAAGTTTCTCTGAAGTAGACTTATAGGTACAGAGGTTGTAAGAATCAGAAGGGGATATTACGATCCTCTAATTTGACCTCAATAATTCTGTAATTTTTTCTTAAACCTAAACCAAAGCACATATTCTTGAAAGATATCTGATCTCATATTAAACATTCAAAAACTGGTGAAGACACTGCTGTCCCTGATAAACAATTACACCATTTAATTACTTTCACTGCTAGCAAGTTCTATATTACTAATTTGAGAGATACTCAAAAAAAAAAAAAAAAAAACCTTTTGTTTCTAGCACAGAATCTCCTTATGTTTTTGTCTGCATGACTGAAATGTCCTAAGTGTTGCATGCCTTTCATCTGCAGGTATCTACACAGAGTGGTCAAGTAATTTCTAAAATCATTTCTTTGAAATGAATTTAACTAAAATTTGTTTACCAATTACTGGACTGTTTTTGTTTTTTCAATTTCCCTTCAGGACTTTTGCATCCTGTTTTGAGTAAGACCACCAGAACTGTAATACTGTTAATAACAGTATTATTAACACAGAATCATTTTGATTTTTCTGGGGTAGGCTTTGTAAGTCCATACACAACTGTGCTACTTAAAGTGACAGCCTGGCTCTTTGGCCACTCGTTTCCTGATACTGTGTGTTTAAATTATGTTGTTTGGGGGAGTTTCTTTCTTTTTTTCTTTTCCTCTGACTTTTTTTTTTGTGTGTTATGAAAAGAGCCTCTTCATGAAAAGTTAGAACAAGAACAATCTCCCTTGGCTTCTCTCCAGTTCCTGGAGGTAAAAGCATGACAAGTAGTGTTATTCCATAAAACTGACAAATAATCTTTGCCAAATTTTTCCCAATTAGAGTCTATCAATCTTTACAATGAAGCCCTTTATTCATCCATAAACAAAGTCCAATTATATCGCACTAAGAAAAAGGAGGGGCAGGTGCTTCTACATTCAGAATATGAGCACTAGTAAGATGGAAAGGCTTTTTTTTATTTTTTAACTGACTTACTCTTTGTATGCCACAGCTGTCTTGTGATAACTATAACTCTGGATAACTGACCAGAGAGTCAGTGACAAATTTTGATGATGCCCAACACCCAATCATTTCAAGTGTGGTCTTCTCCAGAGGAGTTTCTGGCACCTTATATCTGTACAAAGAACTGAAAATGTAAATGGGACAGTTAGAAATTTCTGCTGCTTCCCAAGCTCTTCATCGCATAGTTGACTCATTGCTGTCTTCAGGACAGATGACAATGCCTGTCTCACTCTACAACCTGCCTGCCTCATTAAGACTTAGAAAATTAAAAGGAACAATCTTTAGAATCAGAGCACCAGCTTTCACACTGCAGAGTACAAGGTAGACTGCCTATTTATCTGAGCAGCCATGAAGAAGCTGAGCACTGTCAAAGTATTTCAGGATTTCTACAGCAAGGCTTAAGTTAAGCTCAAGTCTGTGGACAGTGCTGAACTTGCATCGCCAGGATTATTTTCATGTAAATAGCATAGACTTGGTGCAAAGACCCATGGCTACAAAAGGCAATTTTTGGTATTCACCTTCACAAGATTTGAGTTCTTTGCTCCAAACAGTGACAGCTCAATTGCCATGCTGATAAGTGGTCTTGATCTATGGCTCTCTAATATGCAGGTCTCCCACTGGATGGGTATTCTGAATACAAACTGCCTTCTGAATCTGGTCCATGAAACACAATTGTTTGCACTGGGACACTGTTGACCATTGTCTTCATCTCTTACAAGATTCCTACAGTTCATTTTCATTCCAAGACACAAACAAAAACCCAGACAAAATATTCTTTCAAGAAGATAGTTCAGTAGCTTTTCAAAACTATCAGCTCCAGGAGAGCGAGGGAACCAGACCAATTAAAAATCAAGCTCTCCTAAGGAGATGGGCAATTTTGCTGTAGAAATAGATGAGCCTGTGGATAATTCTCTGCATGCAGCAGTACTCAGTTGACATTTATGCTATCCTGACTATCCTGTTGTTACCCAGACTACCCAATAATTTCTTTACATATCATTGTAATTTAGAGTTCATTTAGACTATCCAAGAAGACAACATCCAGATGCTGAATGAAGGCATAGTTCATTTTTCCTCTTATACACACACAACTCTTAGTGTACATAATGAAAGCCAATAGAGTTTTGATCAATGTCAGCAATGAAATACATCATGTCTGTGTGTGTATATATGAACGTTTATTTGGCATCTTTTGCCCAAGGGTCTTTATAAAGATCTTCCCATCCAAGAAATGAGATATAAAAGGGTTGCTTACTTCACCCAAAATCAACAATAAAGAATAAACTTGCAGATTCTGATAACTTTGCTGCTGGCAAATTCACTAAGGAGTGCTGCATGTCAGTTTTCAAAGCAGAATAGTGGCCTTACTTCAAATAATGTAAAGATAGTTTCAATGTAAAGTTAGTTTCACCTGTTCAGAAGATTCAGATGAAATACATTATCACAGGATATGTTACTTATTGGATAGAGAACATCCTAAGCAATACGACTACTAAGGCAGAATCCTGATCCCAGGTCAAATGTTGAAGTTCTCACACATTTCATTTGCACCAAGAATTTACCCCCTTTCCACCTCTGTTGTTTAACTTTGGACTAACATTTAATCCATGTATATGTCAAACTGTCCATCTGCTTATGAGTTAAATGAACTTGTTTATCCTTTGACGATAGTCTAAAAAAGTTGAAATCCTTCAAGTTTAGAGAAGACTGAGGGGGGATATGATAACCCTTGATTACAAATTACTGATTACAAAATCATTTACATGGTGGAAAAGCTCAATATTTAGCTATTTTTCATTAAATACCAAAATTAAAAAGCTGAGAGATGCTTGAAAATAAAAGCAGATCAGTTAAAAAACTACTTCTTTGTACAGCAGGTAGTGAATTTCTGGAACTCAATGCCAAAAGAAATTGCAGAACTAGAAAGTATCAGCAGGCATGAGGAAGGGTTAGATAAATTCAGGGACAACAGGACCATTAACAGACACTAAACAGAGATGTTCTCTCTAAAACAGCAGTTCTAGATGCCCTGGAAAAATCAGGGAAATGGACTTCAGAATGAAGAAATGGGAAATGGAATCAGAAAGTGGCCAGGCTCATGGCTTCCTCTAAAAATCATCTCCTTCTCCAAACTATTGCACTGGCCCAGGAGGGTGTTTATTATGCTCAAATGTCATTGTTCTGAGCTTATTTATTAAGCACAATATATCCCGAGAATTTTGTATTTAGTTGTCATATTTTATGTGTAATATTTATTTCTGTGAAGATAGTTCCATTTTGAAATTATTATTATGTAGTTATGAATCTTTCTGTGATTATCTTCTTTTCTGTCATTGAATGCGATCCACCACTCTACTAGTACAGACCATGATTCATTTGGTCTGTGCTTCTTATGAGTCTTATTTTAGTAGCTTGGTTGTTACTTGGCTCTGATCCACTGGGATTAGATTTGATTACAGAACTAATACACTGGATAACTATAACCTGTCACGTAAAACAACCATTCACTCTGGCATTGGCGGTGGTGTATTTTTTACCAGCTTAGTGAAAAATTACAGTGCATTTTTTCTCAATTTGTTTTTTATGTATCATGTCATAAAAGGAACCATTACATCTCATACGCTATTAAAATGAAATTCTCCTTTTTCTAAATTTCTCCTTTATATTCAGAAAATTAATTCACCACAAATGGAAAATGTTCAGTGTTTCTAACATGCAAGGTCACAGGTTGATATTACATACATCAAAATCAAAATTTCCTGAGTTACTATGGGACTAAAGCTGAGATTTGCGTGCTAGTCCTCTACATCTGGAACCACACATCTGGGAGACAAAATTAAAAACACAAGTTAAGCAAGTTGTAGCTTCCCAGCTATGTAGCTAGAATTTCCAAAGCGACAGGATGTTGTGGTATCTCCCTGAAAGCTGTCCTCACCTTGATGATGAATTACAGTTCCTCTAATTTTTGGCCACATGGCATCATGTGATCCCATGATGTCCATAGTTTCACCAGGATAATCACAGTAGGATAATGCAGTTTTGCTTCTGGTGACTACAAAAAAAAAAACCTTACAAACTAATCACTGGTTTAGAATATGCATTTCGGCATCTACTACATATGGCATTTGTGTGACTGTGTTTCTCTTTCTAAGAAACTAAATATAGATCTAAATGCAGTGGGTACTTTACTGAGGCAAAATAAAAGTTCCCTGGATCAAAAATGGCAATGGAATTGCAAGCTGTTCCCACTGATACCATTGCTTCTGCTCCTACTGGGTGAGTAAAAGCAATAGGAAAAGGGAAGTGATGAGATGCAGGCAGCTCATACATTGCTCATGGCATCATGGCAAGAGTTTACACACATTAGCAGGATTACAGACAACAGGACTAGGCATTCTTTTTCTTTTCTTTTCTTTTCTTTCCTTTTTTTTTTTTTTTTTCCTAAGAAAAAAACTAGAAGAGGAAATGAAAGGGATTGCATATTAATTGTGTTTAAAAAGTGATTAGTTGTGTATTTACTTACGTTAGCATAAGTCTACTAGCCTGAGTTACCTCATACAGAATCTGACCACTCAAGACAGCTTGTTGTAAAAAATGGAGTTACTTAGGAGCTACCACCCTAACCAACACATTGCTATAACCAAGGAAGGTGTTGCACTTCATTACCCCTCATCAGGGCTCTGGGCTATGTAAAACAACTGGATCAGCCTAGATTGCCTTTGTCTAGGAAGTCACAGGAGGGGATGTCTGTCCTGAAATAGAAGTTAATACTTCAGTAGTTTCAGTTTTGACAATTTACTTGAGAGCTTGAGCACTTTTACAGCAGGACTTGGAAATGTGGGCCACAGACAAAGGTAGAAGGTTAGAGTTAACCACAGTATCCTAGCTCTGAGCATTTCAAGCTTCTTAGGTTTCATATTTTTACTATAAACAATACTGGTTTAGGAAAAAGTGATGCATTGTAGCAGATCGCATACCAGTGTGGAAGTTGGAAGAAATGCAGGTTTATGTCTTGCTTGTACCACTGAGCACAAGTGGATGAGTCTCTTCACCTCTCCAGACCTGTTTCCTCTCCCAGTACTTTGGATATAAAGCAAATTGTCTCCTACTCAGTTTTGAACAACGATGAACCTGCTGAGGACAGATCCTCCTTGAATCAACTAGGGACTCACCGGCAGCAGAGCAAAACTTTGTAATTTTAATGCTAAAAAGATTTTGCTTTTCTGTACTTCTGGTAGCCCAGCAGAAGAACTGCTGCTCTCCCTACAGCAACAGGCATTGGACAGAGTTTATCCCAAACAGCATTTTGCAATCCTACATGCATAAGCTTCCCTTTCTCTTGCTCAACAAAGCAAGCTCAAACTTCCCGAGGTTTGCCACTCTCACCAAAGCAAGGTGTTTGTACTGTGAATGTTTTTGTTTTGTACAGAATAATGGCAAGGCAATTAGGAAAGTATTAAAGTGCTATATTTTCCTTCATGAAGTGTTATATTCTCCTTTACGACATGCCATGTGCACTGTGGAGTGTCACAGACAACCCCATGAATAATTCCTACAGAGTTCCCATATGAAAACAGAATGTGAAAAGAATCTTCTCACCCCCCAGCACTCTGGGCAAGAGTAAGGCATTATTCAAAGAGGAAGCATACACATAAAAAAGTCAAGGGATATGGGGTTTAATCCTGTTTATGCCATAAACACTCAGTGTGACTTTGGAGAAATCATTTAAATGCCATTTTGTTGTAGTTTGTTACGGACCGCTCTGACAGCCAGTATCTGCTTGATTTGTTCCCGTTCGTGTGTTCTCTTCCTTTAACAAGCAAGGCTCAGGTCTGAAGAAATCCTGTGGAGGGAGTGAGAAATTGCTTCTTTCCTTGAAGAGCAATCTGCCCTGGGAAAGAAGCTTCCAGACCAGAAGAAAGACCACGAGAGACAAATGGGAGTGAGACAGCCCCAGCGAGGAGCGAGGAGCCCGCGGCTTGACGTGACAGCGGCGCAGGGCGAGGCGATTGAGCAAGGCCCAGGAAGAGCCCGGAGGGGCCGTGCCCAGCCACTGGTCGGGGGGACTTGTTTACAAGCTCTTTTTCTTTCTGTTCTGTCTCAAGTAATTATTTGGAGTTCTCTTGGTTTAAAAGGTTAAGGATGTTAATTCCCATTCTAACACAACGTGGCCTTTGGGGATTTCTTTTGTTCTAGCTAGCTCTGGGCCGCTTGGCAGCCAGCTCAAAGCGTGGCCGCAGTGCCAGGGTGACTCGGCGGGGCCTCACGGGGCCTGCGGTGGTTGGGGGCTGCAGGTGGAAGAGCCTGGCTCCTCTGCCCCCTGGCAGGGCACAACCTCTCCGTTCTGTTCACTACCAACACCAGGACTTTGCATCATGATCAGAGTCCTCTGTTTAGATGTCTTTTCTCTGCAGTTGCTGATTATTGCTGCTGGTTTCAGTGACTGAGACGATGCAAAAACTGCAGCAGGTTTCTGACAGAATCAAGTGGCAGTCAGCCCAAGGGGCTGTAAGGGCTTCTTACAGCTTTCTGACATGCTTTTCCTTTTTCTTTGCTCTTGAAGCTCACTGGTAGACTTCCACTGAATCACAGAATCACAGAATTTCTAGGTTGGAAGAGACCTCAAGATCATCGAGTCCAACCTCTGACCTAACACTAACAGTCCTCCACTAAACCATATCCCTAAGCTCTACATCTAAACATCTTTTAAAGACCTCCAGGGATGGTGACTCCACCACTTCCCTGGGCAGCCCATTCCAATGCCTAACAACCCTTTCAGTAAAGAAGTTCTTCCTAAAAGAACTTGCCTGAAATGTCTCTGAGCATCCAGGTATGGCTTATTTTTCCTTCTCTGTGACGGAGGGCACACCGTAAAAGACCTACCGTAATATTGTACTGTACCAGTGCAAATCAAAAATAAATTATTGAAAATGAGATCTACAGCTGATGGTAAAAAGCACTTCTTGAATTTCAAATAAACCTGCATATTTAAGCTAGCTTTGATTCCACACATGAATTCATGTTTAAGTGCCCACATGAAGTAAAGTCTAAACTTAGACATTTTAGGTGAAAGAACATAGGCTAGAAGGAAAACGTTTCCAAATGCATGAAATCAGACATGCTCACTAAAAAAAACTGAAGCATGTAATTATGGACCACAAAATAGTCACAGCAGTTTACATATAACAATATAACCTGAAGCATAAGATGGTTTGTAATAACAAACAGACAATTTGACAAGTTGTCATTACCGATGCCAATGCCAAAAAAGTAATTGCTATATGAAATATTTAAAACAAAACAAAACAAAACAAACAAAAACTCTGTATCCTGCCTATCCAAAGACAGTACATTATATGGCAGGAGCTCAGTTAGGACTGATAGTCAACCTCTTTTATTAGGTGCTTAATTTCACAGAATTACTTCTTTTTCTTTCCCCAGCTATAATATTCTAGCTACTACAACTTTCTTATCCCAGAACTCTAACACAAAACAAACATGATTTTACTAAAAAATAAAAATCCTGTTGTGATAAAAGGAATTCCTGACATTCACTTGCCCCAAAGGAACCTATTTTGTTTGCCTAAGAGTTTATGAAAAGAAAACTGAAATGGATTCAACATGGACAAAGATAATTTCTAATTTGGGGTTAACTCAAAGGTTTAAAACAGCATGTAAGTATTTACTATGTGCTTAAATCTCACTGAAGTGAATTATATATAACTGCATTCTTAAAATTAAGCACATGATGCACTGCTGTCCCGAGCAGCTAAGTACACACTTCATTACTTTCCTGAATCAGGGCCACAGTCTGTGGGATTTTCTCTTTCATTACCTGATTCCTAACAAGGCACGTACCCATAACTGAACCTTCCCCACTGACATATCTGTCAGCAGTTATGAAAACCAATGTGTAACACTTAGAACACCTGGGCAAATAATCTCTCATAGTAAAACACTTCAACTATTTTCACTTTATGCACCAGGTATGATTGTTTATTTGTTTTGGCGCTGCCCTGATGAAGGTGGAATCTTGCCATATACTACAAGAATCAGACTTTACCAGGTTAATTTTGCACTGAGAACTTTTGTTGATCCAGAATTGAACTAGCTTCATTGTTAGGTTCTTTTGGAACACTGAATGTTTTGTTTGGTGTCCTTTTAAATCCCCATGGGAAGCTGTGTGCCATGGATACTTCGTGTCGCAGGAATTAGCAAAGCTTAAAGATAAGGAGAAGATTTGGACATACACAACACTACTGTCACCATGACACACTGCTGTGTTAGGGCTTTGTCAGGATCCTGACATACACCAAGTGGCAGGTAGACTTAGAGATTGGCTCCCTCAAATTATCTAATAAAAGACAGAAATAGGACTGAAGCTAAAAGCACATCGTCTCTCAGAGGTTTTGTTAATTACAGAAAGACATGATGAAGCTTGGTGGAAGGAAAGCAGACTGCAAACTCCTTAGGCTGCATCTGTCTGTCTCCACATCCTGTACCAGCCCAGCCCCAGCCTGTACAAGTGTGTGCCTCTGCCCCAGAGCCACGGCACGCATCCAGGTTGGGGATGTGCTACCGAGTGCTCCTGGGCAGCTCCCAGAAGGGGACCATCCACGTGCACTTGCTTGGAGGGAGTAGAGAGCACCTGGCAGGGTGGTGAATGTGACAGCAGTAGCCTAACACTCTCTCACCTGAAAATCACCAGGAGAAGGGAAGATGAGAGTGGCAGAAAGACACCTGGGGTCTCGTGAATTGTTGGAGAGACACTTCTCCTTTTGGACAGAGAGGCGAGAAGCTGGGCTGTGCTTCTACCACCTCTGCCCCCCGGGCTCTCCCACCATCCCACCTCCGTCCTGAGAGCGGCAGACACAGACAGGCAGGCAGCAGTGCGGGCTGCAGGCATCACAAGTGTCCATGCAGGGGGATGTGATGATTTGCCTCTTGTTTGGCAACTGCTGTGTTAGATCACAGTTAATCTCCTGATGTCTCTACGGATTATTCCTCATGTAATTCCCAGAACGCTTTTTCTTAACTAGTTCTATGTTACTGTGTGAGATCTGCCACAACTTTCTTACAGTAGTTAATCCTCAGTTTATAATCTGTCCTTATTAAGATCTTTATCCTTGTTCATATTCATCTGTTAGTAACTCTATGGTTAAGGTCATTAATGTTATGCTAAGTATGATACAAAATTAAGTTAGTGTTTTTCCTCCACTCCTGTAACTGGTATTGCTTTTATTCTATTTAATCCAATTTACGAGAATTTACTGCTTCAATACTAGGATTGGAAGATACCCAAATAGTTTACTTGCACAGACTTCATCTGGAACTACCAAACCCTTAACTATCCCCACTTCCTCCTTTATGTTTAATTTACTCACATGTGACTGCCTCCCACTTCTTCTGAAGTTACAAACCCAATTTTAATGGGAGTGGGATCTGTAGTTTAAGTAACCACACAAGTCATCCTTTATGGAGTGCCACAGACATCACAGAGATCACACTGGAACTTCCATTTTTACTGCCACGTTTTCTTTTAATACAGAAACATCTGTATCTATTTCCTTTTCCATTTTAGATTCCCCTGGATCTTGTTCTGTCCTCACTGAGCCTAATGGAGCCCAGTATCTTAGTAATGTTCTTGATCTTGAGTCAGTCCTTATTCAGTGCAGTTACCACTTATTATTTACAATAGAATTACATTTACAATAAGACCAGGCCACGTTTGCCCCAGTAACAGGTATAGATTTTGGACTGGTGTATCTATGCAGATAATGGCCTTTTTCCTGTTTGTCTGAGCAATTACATGCGGGAGCTCGAGATGCGGATGGCAATGCTACATCAGCTATTATGCATCACTGAGAGAATGCTCGCCAAAAACTCAGGGTAGCTGAGCAGACACTTGACATCTTCCAGTCTGGGCGATGTACCAGGTCAGTTACTAAATCATGCATGTTGAACCATCATTAGGTTGTTTTCAGGAAAAAATGATGTAAGGCCCAAAAATGCCACATGGCAATAAAGATTATGTTAATCCCTTAGCGTTTGGCGGGGGGGGAGTGCTATAAATGACGTATTAATACACAATGTTGGAAAATCCTGCTTTTCGGCAGGAAAGGATTGCAAAATCCTAAATCTGGTACTGACTCAGATTTTCAGCCAATTATACCAGGCAAGTCAGTATCCTTCACTGATTAACGGATGCTGTGCTTCATGGCTGACCGGACTGCTGTAATTTCTGTTGGTGCTTAAACAGTTATTTAGGCTGCCTTCTTCACACAGCTCTCAGTTGTAGCCTGAGGATGAACTGCTTACTGCTGTCATTCTGTGTGCACAATAAAACCTAAATTTATTCAATTTTACAAGGGACTTTTCTTACAAAGAGCATGAACGTTTGGTTATCTGACTCTTTCTACATGTGATAATTATACACTGAACTAGAAGTGAAAGAAATTCTTAACTGTGGTAGATGGACAGTTAAGCTACGTAATATTTCTAAATAAATAACTTGCAAAGGACCTCTGGGGGTTATGTAGTCCAATCTCCTGCTAAAAGTGGTACTATCATCAACACAAGATCAGGGTGGCTGGGGTTTGTTTAGTTGAGTCTTGACAACCTCCGAGGATGGAGATGCCACAGCCTCTCTGGCTAATCTGCTCCTGAGGATGGCCTCAGTGAACAGGCTTTTCCATCTCCAACGTGAACCTCCCAAGCTACACTCTGTGATCACTTTGTCTTGCTATATTGTCTCCCTGCACAGGTAAATTTGCCCCTACCATCTTTTTAATCCCCTTTCAAACAGTTTCAAGCAGTTTCGAAATCCCTCTCCCTATTCTCTTCGTTGCCAGACCCACAAGCTCAGTAGCCTTCTGACAGACCATGGCCAGTTTCTGCACACCCCTTTAGAGCTGGCAGAAAGAGGGGGACACAAAACAGGAGCTGCGTTGGAGGTGCAGCCTCACCAGCACTGTACAGGGAGATGTGGCAACTTCCCTCCGTCTGCTGGCTGCTCTCTTTCGAGTAGAGCCAAGTATGTGGTTTGTCCTGCTCTTGTTTGCTCTGCTAGTTCACATTCAGCTTGACATGGCCATAATCCCCAGCTCCTTTTCAGCCAGGCAGCTACTGATCCAGCTGATTTTCAGCAAGAGGTCACCCTATCCCTGCAGCCGAACTTAGCTCTTCTCAGTACTGAACTTCTAATTCTCAAATAATACTGTCCCCAGTATCAGCCCCTGGGGTCCTCCACTCCTTGCTGCCCACCAGCTGTGTTGAGCCATGAAGTGTTGTTATCCTTGGAGCCCTGCGGTGCAGCCCTTCAGACCATTTACAGTCACTCACCCAGCCCAAACCTTCTCCATCTCCAGACAAGAACGCTGAGAGAGATAACTTCAAAAGCATTCCTAAAGGCAAATGTACACTGCAGCCCATATTACAATAAAAGTACCTTTTCCTTGGGTTAAAACATGGAATTGCAGCAAATCCTGCCAAGTATCAGGAGGCTGTCCTTAACTCTTCTTTCCTGTTTATTCTAACATGTGGCTCATCAATGCTTCCTTTTTTGACCTCTAAAGTGATATTAGTCCTGTCTTTCCTATAGGGGTCCTGTATTTTCTATTTTAAAATAATAGATCTAGAATATAATGTCCACTATACTGTGTTTATTAGGTTTGTAATGCATGGATGTATTCCTCAATGGCCATTAACTCATTTTTCCCACACAGCTGAATCACTGTGCATTAAATACAGCCAAAGCAAATGGTAATGGCTTGACTATGTTTGTACTCAGGTAAGATACACCTAGCACTACTGAATGTGGATGTGTTTTTTCTTCTTACCTCTTCAAAATATTTGTGGTCTTTCATCGCTTGGGTCACGCTTGAGCAAAAGCAGGAGGTAGGTCACTTCCTACACTACCAAGAATAATTGCTCTGTTTTCTAGAAGTCAGATTACTCCTGAGGGGCAATTAAAGCATTGTATCTGCAAAAAAGCAACAGACCCTTTGCATTTCTTTACAACAGATTCACAGAGCCTTCAATCAAATGGATTCTTTATTCACAGTGCAATATTTTGCCTGCGATATACAGGCTGCAATTGCTATTATTCTCAGTGGAATCTGCCACATATTAATTTTCATTTTCTATTACAAATTGATAGACTTAGAGTATTGATTAAGCGTAGCTAAAAGACCATACCTGAAAAGATGGAAAGCTGGCAGGGGTTAAAGGCAGATTTTTACAGTAGCATTTTTACGAAACAATCATGCATTAATTAACGTCAGCACAGGCAACGTGAATAGTGCTGGTGGTGAGCTAAGGGATGCTGTCTTACTGTCTTTTCTGCCCTTTATACAAACGACTAGTATACTTCAAAATACAAACACAGTGATGAAACAAAACATGTGTCTTGTGGGATTAACATGTGACGGGCATGACATATTGCCCCTAGGTACACATGTGGTCTGTGTTGTAAAGGATGACCAGCAGTTATAATCTGATCAGGGCTAACTCAGGCTTAGTTACAGAAGGACACTTTCATTTGTTAAAATTATTTGTGGGAAATCACAGCTTTGATAACACAGCATTTTCTTATCATACCCAATTTCCGACCCAGGGAGACGGCATATCCTTTCCACATCATACATTCAGCCCATCGTCTGGCACTCAAGCAGAGCCAAAAACAGTAGGGTGAGTCTGAGGCTGTCAGTGGCTTGTGTGTTACAGGCATCTCCGTTCCAACATGTTCTACCCCTAACAGCTTGAAATACAACGTCCTGACTGACCATAATTTACCAAGCTAGGAAACCCTGAGCAGAAGACAGAAGACAGACCCACTAGGATCTCAAAGTCAAGCAGAAGTACTCCCCAGCAAACACAGAAGACCCTCAGTCAGATACGACGATCCTGCAAAGGGGTGTAAATAACAACTAGCTCTCACTGTGCCAATGAAAGCTAGTGCATGAAACCACAATAGGGGCTGTTAGTTCTTTCTGACAGCCAGTCTAAACTATTTGGTAAACTAAACTGAGAGATTAGGAAAGCCATGAAAGCGTTTCTTTCTGGCAACTACACTTACTGAAAAGCATCCCTGTATTCTTAACAAAAAGTGTGACAGCAGTCTTACAGGCAGGCTACTATAAATACCCTCACACCTTTATTTCCTGCTCTCTCCTTTTATACATCAAAGTTGCACACTGACTGCTGACAAAGAGCCACCAAAGACCACAGAAAGGAAAAGATAAGTCTTAACATCCGCAGCCCGTTCACAAAAGAGCATCCCTTTTAACTGCACAGGGTGGCCGTGTGTGATGGTATCAGACACTGGCAGTCTATTTTATTCATTCTCATTAACAGTGAAACTAACTCAAAGTTCACGTTATGCTTAAAAGAAAGGCTGTTATGGTATTAGCTCATCTGATGCTGTAGATTAACTGCAACATAAACATCAGAGAAAACTAAACCAACTACCATTTATTCTGTTCTCTTCTCTCCAGCACCTTCTCGATCCCCTCTCCGGCAGGGGCAGGAGCAGACTGTCTGACAGGTACTTTACCGTGCTGCTCCTCGCCGCCTGCCTGCTTCGCCTGAGCGAGCCACCTACACACATCCTCTCTGCCAGCAGGTGCATTAAAAAGGTGTGTCTGAGTCCCAGCCGCTGCTGTTCGTCGGTACGGGCTTTACAGATGAAAATACCATCAGAGCACTGAAACAGCAAATGCTGTCAGCACAGTAATTAAGCTGTCAGGATCCTGATGGCTCCAGCTTTCTTCATAATCATTAACTCTTTGGCTTCTTCCTTGCATAGAAGCTAAATTTTGCTGTTAACTATGAAGCACTCTAGGAAGCTTCACAAGTGCAGATAAAATAATTTTAATTGCAAGTGACATTGCTTTCCTCTGAATGCTGCCTATTGTTCTATGCTTCACACTCCTAATGCTGTATTTGGGTTTCTCTGCAGTTTAACAGACATTCTCTAGGCTCCTCTGCACCAAACTCTTCAGTCGTACTGCTCTCAATTTTAGAGTAGGGAAATGCCAAAACAGGGGAAAACAAACACAAGATCTGCAAGTATGGTAACAGGTAAGGGAACATTCTGATTACACTGAGGACAGTGACAGCACAGGTGTAACCATCAGTTCTGCAGTGGCTGAGACTTTGGGAAAAGACACTTCCTTTTTGCTTTACATAAGAAAGCCCCTGAATCTCAGGGGGATTATTTTTTGCAAAGTATTTTTTTTTCCAAAATATTTGGTTCAAAGCGTCCATTCAGAGATGAAATCTCATTTCTTCAATTGTAAGGGATGCATATACAGCCAAAATGTGGGAGAAGGAGGCTGTGTAAGGGTTATAAAAGAACAGTGAGGATGCACAAGAGCATCCTACACAATCGCGTAATTACGATGGCATCAGGGAGGCGAACGAGCCAGCACTTCAGTTTTCTGTGCTTGGTAAAACACTTTGCTCAGAGTCAAGTAAAGCAGCAGGTACTCACAGCTGTATTTTACACATCCCAACTGGGAAATGTAATGAATGGATTGTACAGTACAAGGGAAGATAAACACGTAAAAGCAAACACTCCCCTCTTGCCTCACTCCATCAACTAAATCTTCCATGAAATGCTTCAGTCAGCATGTCATTAACTACACATTTTAAGAGTCTGATCCAACAAGATTTATACTCGTAAGTATTCCTGATTGCATTTTTGTAACAGATCGGGAGCATACCTTTCATTTTGGAAATATTTTACATCAAAAGGAGAAATCACTAAAGCAGATCCTTAGCTAGAACAAGAAAACATTGCTTTGGTAAAGTTCATAGAGCTATTTCAGTTTACTGGTGAAAAATCTGGCCACAGCAAAGCTACAATACAATCATAAGAAGCTTTTTTTTTTTTTTCCTATGAAAGCTATGAGAAGATTGTGACCATTACCTTTTTTTAATAGATATCAGCACACCAATATTTAAAAATCTATTTGCAAAATCAAACATGCAGGCTGTGGAGGTGGAACAGACTTTATGATCTCTGACCTTCACTTTCATTGCCTTCATTTCATGAAGTGCTGCTACTACCTTAAATTTATACATTTATGTATAACTTTTTATATGCACAAGTCAGTCAAATGCTAAGGAAAACTATAAAGGTTTAGTTTTAGTGCATGAAAGCAAAATACTATCAAAAGAACCAGGTGAAGAACACTGCCTTGCTGTTACTGCAATTCTACTCTGTAAATTTTGCTGAAATACTCCAAGAACATATCTTTTTTTTTGCTTCAATAATGCCAGAAAATAAAGATTTGAAAGAAAATTGTGCATCTTAGGCACATTCATGCGAAGGGGGCTGTGCAGAAAAGTGAACTCTGATAATGCTGGGGTTCCAGCCAGATCCATCAGTCTTGGAAAGTGGCCTTGCTCTGATTGTTTCACAGGAAAACTGCTCTAAAATATTTTTGAAACAAAAGACTCTCTTTTTGCCTTTATCCACGTCCAAGTAATACGTTAAATGAGTGTAAACTTTTAGCTTGTGATGAGAAATATTCTACATATTTCATAAATTTAAGTGATAAAGCACAGCACTGATTACAATATCAGGCTCTAAATGTTACAGAAATCAGTGCTGTTACTATCCAGCCTACCCCTTTGAGGTATTTGTTTAAAGGTTGTTTTCCAAGTACTTTTTGGACCATTATAATAACGGGTGAGAAATTCATTAGAGTAAATTCTTATACACTGTTCTTGAGGTTGGGGTTTAGCTGTAACTGTAATCACCTGGATAAGATAAGAACAGAATATAATGCAAAACAGAGCCCGGCAATGAGACAACAGTGCCAAGCAAACATAAAAACAGCGTGAAACTGAAAACCTCCTACCAGCCAAAATGGTTAAAAAAACGGTTAAAAAGCAAAGGAAATGTTGATAAGACTCACATCAAACCTGGGGGTGGGGGAAAACCGATCAGAATTTTGCTGCTGGTTTGACTCCACAGCGGTACTCGCAACCCTCCGGGGCCACTGAAAGCATTCTTAGAAAGCACCAAATGCAACAGCTAAAAAGCAGAGGACCAGCAATATAGTTGGGATCAAAGATGTGCTTTCACCTGAACTACTTAGCCCCAAGTGAAATTCTGAGGAAAGCCACTACTTTCTGTACTGTATTCTGTGTAACTACATCACTCCTTGCTTGCAAACTTCACTGGTTCATGACATGGAGAGAACAGCCCCCAGAGGTTCTGCCCTCATCCCATGGCAGCCCTGCAAGTGCCAACTGGTTGAGCTCCTGGGCTCTAATGCAAAGTCTCCCCTACAAAACGTGCTCTGCCCTCCAAACTTGTGTCAGTTGTTACATCGTTCTTTATAAGAAATTAGATTATTCCGATTTTTGTTTAAGCACCGACTCGTCAAAAAAGCACAGATTAGAAGTATACTGTCTCCCATAAAATCTTTCTTATGGTAAGATGGGGTTGTGTCTTAGAAGGATGATGCTCTTCAAATCAGCCTCTTCCTCCTGTTTCTGTTCCTGTTTCTGTTATTGACTCAGCATGCGGTATTACTGTTATTACTACCTCTATCCTGTTATGTATGGTCCTGCTGGTCCTCCCCTACTAGTTGTTTGTGTGATCTTAACAAAAAGATGTGGTGTTTGTAGAAAACCTTCCCAAGTTCTCTCTGATCATACCTGTGTGGGCTTTGTGCCTGCTACCACTTAGCAGACTGCCCTGCACAAGCAACATCTGGCTCTCCAGCAACCCGAACTTCTGTCCCAATGGCTCCTTCCACTCCCAGTGCTCCCATATTGTGATAAAAGGATTCCTTCATGTCTGCTGTACTTTCATCAGTAATCTCTTGGATATATTTACTGTTGACTCAGTGTATTATATTTCTCTTATGGAACATTGAGATCTGATTCTAAATTCAGGCTCTCCCTCTAGCTGTTTTCCTCCCTTAAAAGCTCTTTTCCTCTTCTCAAATGCTGGCAAGAGCTCCCAATAACTGTTCGCTCTAATTTCATGCTGAGACTTTTCTAATGTTGCATTGCAACCAAATTTATTGTTTGCTCAGTCAAAGGCAACAGATGTGTATGTCAACAACTATAAACTACAGGTGATAATATCTATTTATTTTCACAGGTTTCTTATCAACATAATGTACTTGTCTATTGACCTCAAACTAGCTATATTGTACACCCCAGCAGCTGGTCGCATTTCTTCAGCCTGGAGATGTTTGTGCTGCTGGGATTGCATTGCAGCTGGCTCTACAGCTTAGCTAGCATCACACTGCTCATTGATGAAAGAGCATAGCCACAAATGTAGGAGTACCACCAGCAGCAACCTCCTTTTGTATTGTGTTCACTGGCAAGACCTTGGATTTGGTAAAACCATGTTGCGGGCAGTGGCTTCATGGGAAGTTCCTGGATCTAGGTCACTGCTCCTTCTGCTGCCTTATTCCAGGTGAGGCTGCTGTGGCACTGGGATATAATATGACATAATATGACAGTTTCCTACATATTCTGCATTGCTGATGATGAAACAGACATTCATGTTTCCACCTGCTAAGCTATTTTCTATGGCTGTTCACCATAGTGGATGCATTTTCAGTCAACATCCTTGATCCTATATGGATGAGAATTGCTGCAGTGACTTGATTTGGTCCAGAACTTCATCCCCTATGGCTCAGGCACAAGATTTTGTCAACTGTTACTCGCTCATTTAAGTTCACTGCTTATCTGTCTCACAAAATCTGTTGTTGTAGTAATTTCCCTGTGTCTACTCTTTCTAGAACTCTTGTATCATCCCTGCACTGCCCGCAGAGCTCTGCCTGCTGATCAGTCTAGTCTGATCCTATTCCAGCGGACTTGCACTCCTAAACCCCTCTTGACCCAAAGGAACTATATCTCTTTTCTTCCTTAGGCTTTTCTTCCAAGAAAAAGCCAACCTACCTACCCATTCACTGAGATGGGACCCCCCGTAAGCCAACAGCACCAGGGTCAGTGCTAATCACCTGGAAGATGAAGCACATCATCTCCCACAACATTCAGCATGCCAACAGAAGTGACATTTAGCATGTTTTGTATAATCCTCTGCAAAGAACTGTGAGCAATATACGTGTAGTACTGAAGGTGAGAAATATGCAAACCAAGAGAAACCTGTAGGCACTTCCTTGCACCAGCTCCTTAGGATTCTTTCCAGTTGTGAACAAGAGTTTCAGCCTACTAATGTACCTACTCTTTGAGCCAGGGCTAGCTCACTGAACCACACGTTTTCTATCATTATTCCAAAGCTCCTTTCTCTGCCCCAACTTAGTCAACTGTTACTGCACTCAAACCACATGCCCTGTGAGTGAGTCTCTCCTGACCCACCTCACTTCTTTGTTGCTAAAATGACACCACCAGCAGCAGTTCAGTTCATTTGTTCTGGCTGGGGATTTCCACCCTGGACTGTGTCAAAGAGGCTCCTTACCGAGAACTACTTGCAGATGTGTTACCAGCTATCTGCAGTGTTACTAACCCAGCTGCTTCAGTCGCAAGCGCTGCTGGAGCTGCAGATAGCAGCCCAGTCATCCCCATGCACACTGAGGTCACCGCTCCTCTGCAACGCCTTCCTCCTGGCTTCCATTGGAAATTCCAGGTGACCCATAAGGAAGCCAGTATGTCTCTGGGCTTCTGACAGGCTATCTCTGCGTAACACAAGCCTCCTTATTAAACATTGACAAATCAGCCTCATGAAGTGTTGAAACTTAAGGGGCACGAGAGCTTGAAGCCATAGGATGAACCTTTTCAAAGGTCCAGAGCTTCAAAAAGAGTGTGTAAATATAAAGAATAATATATAAAGTATATAAATATAAAAGAATAATATATGAATAATATAATAAATAGAAATAATAATACATAAAGTATATAAATAAAGAGTATAAAATACAAGTATTGTTACAGTAGGAGGCCAAATGCAGACTGCAGTAAGATTCATTCAGACCAAATCTTACACATGAAGTTGAGAGATCTGTATCTAAATTTCTAAGGATTTGACTGCAATCATACAGAAAGACAGAAGAACAGAGCAGAAGTCTGAAGCAGAACATTTTGAACCTGGGGAGGCTGAGAAGCTCAAATTTGGGCATGTAAATAAACTGAATTTGACTGCTGGGGAACAGCCACAGAATCCTGGAAATTGGCCTGGGACTGAAAAATCCTCAATTATAGTGTAGAAGCCATCTTTCCTCAGCTGAATCACAGCAACAGACTTACTCTGTGAAGCCATCATGGCAGGAGTTGGGGAGCACAGGTATTTTTCCTCTAGCTTACATTTTGTCTTAGTCTAACTCCTCTTTCAGTACCAGTGCCCTCACCCAGCCCCGACTGGATGCCGTGCCATTTGCTCAGCATTGCTCCAGCCTGTCTTTCCCTAATAAGAAGGGGCTCAACCCTAATCATCAGAATTAAATAAGCTATGATTGCAAGTAAAATTAAATGAGATGTCTTGTACCACAATCACAAGCACCAATTTATCCTTGTCTAGGTAAACAATTAGAGCGTTTCCCAGGGAGGGGAGGGGAGAAAGGTGAGGAGCAGGAGGGGAAACAAGGCAAAAGTGAACAGGCTTTTTCCAAGAGCAATTTATAGGCACAAATTATAATTCATGAGAGCAATAGAAAGCATCCAGGAAAGGCTATGGCAAACCCAACAGGTCACAACAGAATGAGAAAAAAATTCATAGAATGCAGTGCATCTGGTCTGTCTTTTGATTACACGTGCTGTTCTTGTTGTTTGCATCAGCTTATTTTTAATTGCTAGTTGCAGTGTTGCTGCGGCTTCAGTGTGATTTCCCACAAACCAGGATTTCACCTAAAAGGCTTTCAGACAGGCTAACCAGAAGGTATTCCATTATGGAATACAGAAAAGGAACTATACAGCTGCAAGGAAATGACCTGTCAGTAATTAAAAATAAATTAAATCTAATTTGTGTGTATGTAAAGTACATGTTAAATTAAATAAATCTAAACCTTATGAACCCACGTGTATAATAAGGAAGCCATAGCAGAGATCAGGGTTTTAGAGTGCTGGGTACTGTGTGCGTATAGATATCTGCATATATCTGCAGAAATCTCTAGGTATATCTGCATATATATACCATATATATTTGAACACGTCTGACAACATTTCAGAAACTTAAGCCATATTTTATCCTTCTATATTGCCATAAGTTCTGCTCCTAGTTACAACAGCACAAAGAGCAAGTCATACTGAAATACAGGTAGCTGAGAACAGGATTCATCTGTTCTCAGATGCTCAACCTCTGTTGTTTGGGATGGCTTTTGCTACCATCCCACAGTCAGTAAAGCAAAAATTCACACATTTCATCAGAATGCTCTAAATATATTCTCTGTTATTACGAGGGAATTTTCAGGAGTGACAGAAATTATTGCAGCAATTGTCAAATGGGTAAAAAAAAAAACTCAGATTTTAGGCAATTATAAGAATGATGCAAAAGCCAGGAAATAATTTTATTCAGCTTGTAGCTTTGATCTATCTACTTCTGATTTTTAAATTCTGCCCCCTTACCCTTCCAAGTTGCATCATATTTCATGTTGTCAGCCCCACGAGAAGTACACAACATTATTCTGCAGGTGCTTATTCACACTTCTGCCTACTTCTGCATGCCCAAATCAATCCTATACCCCCATTTTTCCAGAACACCAGTTCTGCTCTATCCCATTCCATGCAGCCTATTCCTGCAACACTTTGTCTTGTTTGGTTCCACGACTCCTCTCCCCAGCAGATGTTGCAATGCTCAACTTAACTCCAAATAGGTCTAATACCCAGGCGGCACAAGCTTCTAACATGGCAAACTCCAACTCTGTCCAGCCAAATCCTGCCACTCACTCTGTAAATCACGAGCAGTTACAGCAGTGCTGTCACTCCCTGTACAAGAAGCCTTTAGATCATAAATTGCATTGACCTAGAATTTCAAAGTATCATTTCTAGTCCAGACACTGAACACACAAAGCAACTTCAAAGATTTCAGTATCACTATTTCTACCCATGTAAATATGTAATGCTTACAAGAACAAAAAATAAATAATTCATGCTAAAAATAATATGCAACACATTCTGTGCTGACAAAAAACACACTTAATTTACCATGGAATTCAACCAGATGAAGAATGAAGACACAGTACACATATTACTTGAAGCTGATGGAAACAAATTAGTCAAATGAATACTTGCCAGTAGTATTCACCCAGCTCTCGTAAGATGCCTTGGTGAGCTAACTCACAATTTTGTCCTCAGTTTGGCAATATTTTAGTGTTTTTCTAAACATGATGCACCAGAAATTTCCAGCCCTGTCTTGGCCATAAGCTACGTTTACAAAACAGATTCAAACATGGATGCAGTCCTGCACGAGATCTGTTCAATATGTGATATACCCAGCAGGAACACATTTGCTTCTGCCAAGATGATGTATATTTTTGCCTTCCTTCAGCTGTTCTCACAAACCCTATAAAACTTTGTAAGCCATACAGCTAGTGAGCTACAGTTTGGCCTCTTCTGTCATATGAATGTAGAAGCTATCAACAGAACCCCTTTCACTTAAAAAATCTAGTCTTCATGAATGAAGTGTCACGCTTTAAGTCAATCTTAAGACTCCCATTACAGAAGGTAAGATTCAATATTGCTATCATTAAAATATCTGAAGATTTTGATTCCAAACAAAACACCACGAGCCAGGCCTTTCCAAACGGAGAAGGGGCTGGTTCTCTCTATTTAATCCCTATACTTGGCTACACTGCTCGTGGTGCGGGAACAAGTCTTGACACACATCTCAGCTCCGCCGGCTGTTTTGCTCTCCCTGCTACCAGCAGGTCCAGGCATGGATTGTTTTTTTGTGTACAAAGGGTGGTATTGATGGAAACAAACAGTTGAGGCTTGTGGGACAAGTTCTTCAGGTGGCTTATGGGAAGGTACTTGGGATTTTCCCTGTTCCTCTTCCTCCTAGCTATAGCTGCCTCCCTCTATCCTCAGCAGAACTTAGGTTAGATTCAATCCATACCAGAAATGCTAATGCCATGCCTATGGGAATTTGGAGGTGGCTTGTGAGACGTATCATTAGATCTGTATCAGAAGTTGGTTGACACAGCAACTTGAAGTCAGATGTTGACTAAATAGGTTTTTCTCTTTCGCCTTGTTAGGATTTCCCTCACTGTAACTCTCTTCGCTATAATTTCCTCAGATATGATTCATCCTCCCTTTAACAAAACTTTTTGCGTTATGCATCATTTGCACCTTTTAGTAGTTTTGCTATAAATTCCAACCTGAAGTTTTATTAGTTTACATTCACAAGAATTACAGACAGAAAGGGCTAGCCTGATTTAGTCCGACTGCTTATGTATCATGGGTCATTGGATATTATCCCAGCAACCATTTTAATGAGACCAGTAATGGTGCTTGGCTCCAGCAAGTCCTTCAGAAGGGAATCCAGTATTCCTTGGAAGACAAGTCACGGAGTGACAGTGTTGCACTGGGAGTTCCAATGGTTCTGTAGTCACTGCCAAAAATATATGTCCTTTCTACAGCTCAATGTCTGATTTCAGCTTCTTCTCAATTCTTGTTATGCTTTAATCCATCTTAAAAATTCTCGTACTTACTCAAGTCTGCCCCCCCCCCCCCCCAATTATATATAGTAAACTGGCAATCCATTCTCTTCTTGGCCTTTTTGGATCCAAAGGTAATTTCTGTAGCAGTTGTCTAAACTGGGCTTAGAATATGAATATTTCAAATGTGGATACGAGAAGTAAATGTGGCGTTCCATTCCCAGAGGCATTTCTGTTGTACCGTGTTTGCAATCCATGGGAACAACACTTCCAAAGCAACAGAGGTAGGCACACACCTGTGCCAGCCAGCTTTTGGGTATCAGCCCTGGTGCTGAATATCACCAGCATCGTGGAGGAGCAGGGCAGCCCCCATGTCATCGGGTCCGTTCCATCTGGTTGTACACCGCATGCGCTATGCCTGAATGCTCACCACAACTGTAGTTACAGCTCCTGTATGAAATGCTGCCTCTGCATAAATACAGATAAGCCAGAAAACAGTGGAAACAGAAACTTCACTGGTGTGACTAAGGAAATATCCGTGTAAATGTTTAAGGTTTGTGGAAAAATAGCAGAGGGACACACAAAGATCAGTTATTAAGATGACATCTGATGTGCCAACAGAATCACAGAATCACAGAATTGAAGGGGTTGGAAAGGACCTCGAAAGATCATCGGGTCCAACCCCCCTGCCAAAGCAGGTTCCATAGAAGCACTTTTTAAAAATATAGCCCTTAGAGAATAAATAGTCTTAAATGCATCACAGTTGTAACTGCTACACGATCCTCTGAGGTTTTCTACATCACCTGAATCACAATAATTTTCAGTTATGAAACAATTCTTAATCATACAACTACAGTTCTTTGGTGATGTTTATCCACTGGGCATTACTCTGCAGTTTTACACTGACATCATATATTCCAGTCCTCAGAGACAACAGACCAGGACTTTTTTCTTTTCTTTTTATAATATGGATAGGAGATGTCCAAGGTCAGGTTCTCCAAAGGGAGTTTGTCCTTTAATGTTTTTTGTTTCAGACTCTGATTCTAATTACAGTTGCAGTTCCACCCAACTTGAGCATTTTTTCTTTTTTTTTTTTTTAAAAAAAGGGCTAAATTAATTTCTGGTTTGAATCAGTGGACATGTATCAGGAATAAATTTGGTCCAGAGAAATAATGATGGCAAAGAAACTGAGCTACATGATTTACTATGCTAAATACAAAGGCTGGATCTAACTATTTCTCTCAATCCTTTTTTGCAGAAATGTGGAAGTAAGGGAGCAAACAACAGGACCTGCCTAGCAGAAGAAATTAACATTATCAAACGCCAAATGCTGTATGTTAGGTGATTTTCACATTCTTCATTTTCTTTATATCTACTTTTTCCCCTTTAAAATACACGCAGAATATTGATGCTTCTACCCTGATCCACAGATTATGTTAAATTATCCATATTTCTAATTAGTAACATAAATAATTAAGCAACAGTACATGACAAGAAAATTACAATTTGAGCCACCGATGACATGCCTTTGGTAGTGTTGGCAGAAGCACATTATTGTGAAATGGAATTTGAAAAAGAAAAAAAAAAAAGGGTGAGAAGAACTGGAGAGAGTACAGCACGTTCAATGCCAGGTAACGCTGCCACAAGTGGGAATTTCCTGACAGCCAGTCACAAAATCTCTGCTCACACCAAGTAGGAGCAAGATGCTTCGTGATACCGTAGGATCTGCTGAGCACACAGCTGTAGTGCACACAAACTGTATTCATATTTTAGGAGTGAGCAGTCAGCTCCTTCTGCAGGAAGCAGGACGTTACCGTGCAGGTGACTATCACTGGTCTACTGGAGGCAGGGTGCACAATAAAACCCCACAGGTGACTGGGAATAATTTGTGGTGACTTTGCAGGTGCAAAGTTTGAGGGAAGGAAGGTGCATGCAGAATTTAGGAATTGTTGTAGCTCACCGGCAGTGCATATAGGCAGGTAAGGGCCACAGAATGCCACTACAGCCTTAAGAAGGTGGCAGGGTTTGCATTATGGTGGCTGTAAGGACCAGAAGGGTTTCTATGCCTCTTAGGCCAGCTCCCTGCTGCTGGAGGCAAGCAAGCCATCTAACCCTGTTCGTGTATTTACCAAACTCCATCTGATAATTGCTGCAGCCCTTTGCTTTCCCTGCTTTCACAAAGAGTAGTTTTTATTTTGGCAGATAGTTACACGCTTGTTTCAATGTCTAATCTAAATTTATGTCTAGCCAAACTATATTAATTGTTCTTAAGCCAGTTTTTCTTTCTCCTTTTCTAATCTTGTTCCCTGAGGCATTTACAGAAGACAATGATCATCTGCCCCCAACCTCAATTTTGCTGAACAAAGGACTTTTCCAGACACTCCTTTGTAATTTAGGTGCTCTGATCCCCTGCTCATCCTTTCTTTGCACTTCATCTGCCTCAACGCATGGGAAACCAGAAGCATAGCAGGCATTCAATACACCGTTTTATTAATCCATTTCACAATAGTTTTAATTTATACTTATGTCCGCTGAAAATACTTTTCCCAGCACATCACAGAACCATGCTGTTTTCATAGTCACAGATGTGAATTTGTCAAATAGATGTATATCTGCCCCCGGCACTGACGTACTGAACAAGGAAGCTAGTTGTTGACCTGTTTTTATCCTGTATATGTGAAGCAATTCACTACTACTCAGTACAAAATAACTTGCTACAATTCTTTAATACGGATTAAGTCTAAAATATAATCCCTGTTGATTCAACTACTATTTGGGAGAAGTGAATGTGTTCTTAATTCTGAGAACAACTGGGTTGTAGTGATGTTTGCAGGAATTCCTCTTCAGTCTACACAAGAGAAACTCATGGCTCAGCTTACAGTACAATACACAAATCCAAAATGGAAAATTCACTTTCCCCACTGTATTTATCTGACCCTTTCCCTTGTACACCATGCTTTTCAGATCTGGTTTTCCAAAGAGCAATTTGGATCAACAGAGCCATGCTCGATTTTCTCAGTGTTTCTCTTGCGGCTGTTGCGCAGTGTTACTGCACTTTACCCAGGTGCTGCTCCTGTGGTGACTGTGTGCTATTTTGGGGTAACAGGCAAAATGACACTATAGAGGCTGCAAGCACTGTGTATAATATGTGTACATCATTCCTTTGTTGCTTTCTCAGACACAGGATTGATTCCTCTTTAGAGTGGGATCACAGATTAAGCTGAATGAAGAGCAGTATATATGGCACAGGTGACTCCAGAGGGAGAATTTTTCTTTTAAGGCAATACTCCATCAGTTTCTCATCATAATGCAACAGCTACCCTATATCCAGTATGTACCATAACTACATATACTGGCTGCACTGTGGGTCACTATAGGGCCTGTAGCTGGGCATTACCACCTAGACATAATGCCCCAGAGAGTTCAAAATCTAGACTAGTGCATTAAGTGTGGGAGAGGAGTGCAGAGCAAGTGATCATTTCAGAAAGTTCTGTTGTGTTTTAAGCCACAAGGCCACATTGTAAATAACCAGCAAGGACAAGCCAAGGCCATCATTATACGAGTAAAAGGGTACAGAACTGAGTATTTCTACCCATGACCTTATATTAAAAAAAAAAAAAAAGCCTTTTGACAACAGAGCAAGCACTGCAGCTACTAGTCAGCAGAGCAGTGGACAATTATCCATTGTATGGTAGTTCTGATTTTAATCAGCAGAAGTCTTATGAATGCTGGCTACCAACGTTATTCCATTCCCCAAACTGTCATGTGTGTTGACCCTCCAACTGCGGCAAGCAAGCGATACAACATTTCCCTGCCTGGTAGGACCATGAGGGATGATTCAGCAAAAGAGGGTATCCGCAAGATGTACTCTGTGCTTTCCTCTCCTACGAAAATGTTGCTTTGAGGCTTTCAGAAGAGCTGTAAAACCATAATTAATCTCTGCACTGGTCTGAAGAGCAGGCCACAGAGATCAGGGAAGGGCCTGCCTCCGACGCGCTGTGCCAGGGCTCCATGAAGCCCAGGGAAAGCAGCATCGGGGTCATCTGAAGACAGCTCTGCCCCTAAGCCATGGTACCCAGCAGCAACACAACTATCCAGTGATTTGTGTTATTCAGCATTGTAATATTTCATTGCATTGCACTTACATTATCGCATCGTGCTATAGGGCTGTTTCAGTAGTTTGCAATGAAAACGAAAAGGTTACTGTTTCCTGCACACCTGCCTCAAGCTGAGTATTTCATAAGCAAGCACCTCTGACACAAACACCACTTTCAGGCATCCAGTACTTTCCAACTTTGTACCTTTGGCTGTTCCAAATCATCTCTTCCACTGAATGTGCAAAACTGTACTCATCCCACAGGGACACAAACAAAGCAGCAAACACTCCAGGAGAACAGATTGGTTCCTTTTCCTTAATTATCAGTTGAGAAGAGTTGGATGGCAGAGAAGACAGAGCAGGAATGAGATTAGCATGGAAGCAAGGAGTTCATACAAACAGTTGTAAACCCCTGGCCGTGCTGGAGCACTCTGGTTGCTTTCTAGCGAGGAAGCACTCAGAAAGTGCAGTGTCTGTAGTTTGGGAAAATCACAGCCAGGCACTGCTGTCACGCAGACTAGGTGGAAAAGCTCTGCCATGCACAGCAAGGTTTATGTTAATCAGAAACGCTGGAAGCCAAGATTAGAAGAGCCAAGATTAGAAGAAGGTTCAAAAAATCCTCTAGTCCCCTGCTGAAACGGGGCTGCTTTCCTGTTTACCGTCATATTGAGAAAGGCTGCAAAAAAAAAAACAAGCTCATTCCAGCTGCTGAGGTGCCTGATCATTTACCATTCCTACACCACAGTATTCTCTGGCAGATGTTTCTCTTTGCTTCGCACACACCCCCTCTCCCTCCCGTTTTCCTCCCTTTGACAGAGAACAATATCACAGATTTTCAAGCGTTAATGATTTACACTAAATACACATGACCATGTCACTGAAAATCTTATCTAAAGATCTAAAAAATGCCATGCAAATGTCAGATCTTTGCAGAATTTGGAGAATTAGAGAGATCTGCTTCAATGTTTTTTAGCTTTTGCCATCAGCTGCCCCATCGGTGACAGCCCCCAGGGACAAGCTGTAAGTCTTGGCCCTGTTCTCTGGTGTGCTGCTAACCTTCGAAGCCCTTCAGCAGTGGCCTAGGAAGTGCACTTCATTCTACTGTGGTCAATCCAATTACTAAATCTCATTTGCCAAACTAAATAAAAATTAATGTTTCGCTTTCAAATCATTATCGAAAGTGTCATGGTTTTTAAACAAATTTCACTTAGCTCTTACTCTGATTATCCTGATTAAACTGATGTTAAGGACCTTTGCACCTGGCCTGAAGCCAGACGTAAGGGGAATCTGAATCTAAGCCTCAGATCAAGATAGTCACAAGTTCCAGCGATGTTTTACTTAAACTCAGACCTATACAAGGTTTAAATCCTCTTTCTTCACTAAGCTCTTAATTAAGGACATTTAGATAGAAACTAATAAGGTAAAACTATGTCTTTGTCGCTATTTTTGGTGGAAGCTGACTCCTAGTCAAGCCTCCACTGCCCCTCTCCAGCACAGTGCTGCCGTGTTGATATTGGTCATTTCAGATTTTATCTCACGTAAACATATGGCTTCTGAATAGATGTAGCTTCAAGATTTACAACAGAAACAACGCAAATTCAAAGGGTTTCCCTATTAGTTTTAAATGATGTTTTTGTACCATCTTGTTTTACTCCTCAGGTTTCCATAACGAATCCTTAACCCCAGTATCTGAAACCCCAGCCAGATAAACAGCTGGAAGACAGTATTAGCTCTCACAAATTAAGTAAACAGAAATATTTGTAAACACATATAAGCAGTCTTGAAAAGCCAGCCCAATTTATCTGTATATCTCATATTTCAATCTGTCTTGCCTAATGAAATAAACACTTTCCAAAGTCAGTTAGCCAACTTACCAACAGGAACAAAGCAAACAAACAAAAAACCCATCCATGAACGGCAAAGGATAGCTAAAAGCTTTTCGTTTGACAGGAATAGCATGCATTTACGTTGCTTGCCTTTCCATGTAGAGTCAGTTTTATCTTGTTTTCCCTTGCTTTGACATTTTTGGTTCCATCCCCAAATTATTTGTAGACTATTTTAATTTGTTAAAATTAATTTGTTAATTTGGAAATTTGTTTCATATGTCAGACATACTCATCTTAAACGATACTAAGAGATTCTGGCTGGTTGTGAAGTATTTGCAAATATGCTTTTGCTATTGAATCTCCAAAGGCAAGAATACTCATTTCTGAACCTTTTTGAATTGATTTGACTTTATTGATCAGGTATCATGGCTTGCTTTGCCTGTTTTTTGTATGTCTTGTTCTTTCATTACTGGATCTAACATAAGCAGAATTCCCTACCTCTGGTCAACTTCAAAAGCAGAAAAACACATCCACTGAGACCTTTTTGATGGTTATCATTTTATCACTAACAGGATGAAGACTAACCATGAAAACAGACTAATTATTGGGAAGACTGATTTCCCAGGATGATTTATCACAGAGCCTGTACATGTGGTGTACACTGTAGATATAGTATTCTTGGCCTCTTAAGACTGAAACAGCTGAGTCTCACTCAAATCTGGAAGGTCACACACATTACAGGATGAAAGGTTCCTTCAGGATCCAGAAATAAACCATCAATTCAGTGTAGCTGCCAAACAAATCAAGTGACTAAAGCCTGCTTCATTGTGCATTGATATGGATTAATACACACAAACAGAAAACGAGAGTTTGGTTTCCTCGTCAAGCTTCTCTTTGTGCTTTGTTCTAACTTCACATTTATTTTTCAGTCTTGCTGTAGGACTTGAAAAAGGTGCTAGGAAGATTGGAGCCCTCTACTCATTCTTGGCACAGGATAAGACAAAGTGCATTACATCAGTCCACACCACTAGACTGCAGTTAAAGGAACCTCTTCTACATGTGTCTGAGCATAGGAGCAGGTCAAAAGGGCATGCTGCAGTCATTTAACCTCATCTCCTACGTAAAATAAGTTATTTGATTCCTTTGAATTAATTCCTTTCTCAATAACTCTAATTGAGGTTGAGTACACGTATTTTAGAAAAATATTTCTAGAACCATGTAAGTAAAAAATCTAATAAAATGCTCAGTAATTTTTTGAAACATTTAAAATGTTTCTTATTGCTCATCTTAATTTCTATGACTTCAGATCCAGATATTGATTCATATTATTTATTATGCCTTATAGTGACCTGGTTTGGGGTATGTGAAATAAATAAAGCCCTTTGGATTTCTCCTTAAAAAATACGTTTTCTGACACTCTAGTCTTAGCTGTCTCTGAATTCTCTCTCTTTTTTCTTTTATTTCCAATCTACACTTAGAATAAGAATGTTGCTTTTATAATAAGGATCCCCTTAACCTCCAGGAACAGAATTGAGACCAACTGTTTCAGTTCTGTAGGCTACAAAATAGCTCTTCAATAAAGACAACTATTTAGGTAATGACTACCTGTTGGACGAGGACTTACAAACTACATACAAAAAAGCTGCCTAGTCCCTTGCCAGGATTACTGAGCCAGCTCCTCTCCAGGAACCATTTTACATTTATTTTGTGAACATTTTTTCCTTCCTAAAATTTGCTTCAGAAAATTCTTACTTACAAACTGAAACAACTGAAATTGGAAGAGACATGTCTGCAAGCAGATCATAACATTGCCTTTAATTAAAAAAAGAAAATGGTTGAACTTCAAATCCAGGACACACTCTTTGCATCAGAGACAGACAGGAGAGACAACTGTAAAGCCACATGCCTCTTATGACAGATAAGCATTTCACTAGAAAGAACAATCTGGTGTTTCCTTCCGTTGTTCTAATTTCAAACCAGAGCAACACTAAAAAAACCCACCTGATGTGTAGCTCCTCCACTGAGGTCATTATGAGAGCTTGTACCTAGTTTCTGACTTGAAAGGACGTCAGCCATGTACCCCCTCCTGAACAGGAAACACTATGTGAATGCTTCTTGCGGTTTTGAGTTTCGCATTCAAAGACATGTTGCCTTTACACTATTTGTTTTTTCCAATCAATGCCCTATTTTCTATAACAAGGCAACTACACAGCTTCATAGAATTTCTACACACTGCAATTGAAAATACAATTACAACATGCGTTAGCAATAGCAATGGGAATGTGGAGGCATGAAATTCAATACAACTGGTTATTTGCATACATCTTCCGAGTTCCCAATGGGTTTAGACAATCTGTTGTAAAGTTTGTGCTGCCACTCCATTATTGTTATTGTTTAAAAGCAGCTTAGCCATGCCTGTACATGTTGCATCCATACCTGTGATTTAGTGCAGACATACCCTTAGGGCTTGTTTGAAATAGGATCTCAGTCATCATTATAGCTGAGTAAAGTCCACACACCTAGTGTAGACGTGACCTAAAATCGTAGCTTTAATTGCTGCAGTTATCCTGAAACAACTCTACCTGCTTCTAAAGTTTGGGTCCAGGAACAGAGCATATTGGACTTAGTGACAGCTAAAGCAAATTGCGACGTGGCCTGAGCACAGACTACGGTAGGCAGGCTTGAACCAGGCAGGTTCAAACCACTGCTAGAGATGAACGGCTATAGTGGGACTTCACTTTGCATAAGAACCACTGTCTCAATGCGGACAAACTGACTTTTTTTTTTTTTCCTAGAAATAACTGCAGGCAGCATATTTGGCACCCGATTACTATGCATTTTCTCATTTTCAAAATAAAATGTCAAAAGTACATCACCACCACATCCTTCCCTTTTTGCTCATAATTCAGTGGAAGAACACTCACTAGTCCTGCCATGTACAGCTCATTAACTCTGTTGCTTATGATGCCTTCATGAGCCATGGCACACGTTCAGCTTTCCTGCAACATGCTAAGCAGTTCTCCCTCTACAGTGGCAGCCTCCAGTAGAGAAGAAAATGCAGAGTATGAGGGTTTGGCTATGCTCCACATTAAGACTGCACACCAATCAATGAAAAATGGACACTCTTCAAACTTGATCTGGAGACAGCAAACTTCAAACACATACCCTGCTTGAAGAGGGGCAGGAATTTTTGGCAAATAACTAAGGAAAAAAGCCAAACCAATTTAAAGGAAGAAAGAAAATACATGAAAAGCACCAGTTAAGCACAGAGGCACCCACTTCCTAACTTCTTGTGCCACATTCTATAATTTTCACAGGGCCAAAAACTTCACCTTTCTCTATCCTTAGAGTTTCTCATTTCTCTATGCTAAGACCCTGCTTCTTGTGCATCTGTGATGGTGACAGTGTTGATCTACACTGGGCAGGGACGAGGGGAAGAGTTGGGCTGAAGGCAAATAACCAAAACTAGCTAAGACTTCATCTCATGAAACCACATCCTTACCATATTCACAGTCAGAAAATGTAGGATAAATTCAGGTTTTGCACCAGCTACCCTGGTCTAGGTCACGGTCAGACCTTTGGCAGCAATGCTGCTCAAGCATCTGCCACCCCTTACTGCTCACTCCCAGCTGCTGGTTTCCACCTTTGTGCTGCCCCAGCTCTGAGGGAAGCAGAGACTGAACAGGCAGAAACATCACCCAGCAGGAAGCAGCTACTGAGCAGGTGGCACCACTCCCGAAGTGGCTCTAGCAGTGCCTGGGGCCATCAGAGGGCTGGGAACAAGTGACCGGGGCAGGGGACAGGGGTAGAGGACCTAAAGCTAATGGAGCTGCCGAAATGTTGCTCATGTTCACTGTTTCTCCAGACCACCAATAGGAGAGCCAAAACCCACTGGAGATGAGCTCCAGGAGCAGCTGAAGATCATAACCATTGCAGAAGGAACTCTGTACAACAAGCAGCACTGTTGACTTTGCAGCACAAAGTTCTTGATTATCCCCAAAGGTGCCTGAGCACCACCAGCAGGGCCAGAGGAGGCCGAAGCACAGAGCCATTCCCTGCAGCAAACGCTGTTCAACACAGTCACCGCAGAGCTCTCCTGCTTCCCGAGTTCCCTCCAGGACTGGTCTGGACTCTACCAGTTTCAGGGAATTGAAATGGAGCTCAATCCTCCCCTACCTGCCAGTTGCAAACTCAGCAGAAGTGCGGATACAGCCCCTTGACCTCCCTCTGGTTTGGTCCCAGAACGCCGCCGCTGCCAGCCAATGACCCTGAGCTCTGTATTTAGAAGAAGAGCTGGAGCACACTGAAGAACATTCCTATGAATCACATAACCCGAAAAGAATGTGGTTTTACAATCTTTTTTACCAGTGGGGGAAGAACTTACTGGCACCAGAACTTGAATCCAGATGTTTTCATCAGGCAAGATTTTGTTTTTCTTCACATCCAGTCCTGACACTGAATACTGCCTCCAGTTGCATTAAATTAATGCAGTTGCAAACAGGCAACATTCCTTACACGTTTTCATCTCATACTTTGCAATATGCATTTACTTAGTTCCAGCAACACAACAGCTCACTCTGGCACTGTTTCAGCTTAATAGTTTAAAAAAGACTGAAATTTAGCTAATGGTATATTTACAGCAAAGTGATTTTTCCTGCTTTTCCCTAGTATGCAAGCCCTGCTGGTGACCATATACAGAGGTATATAGATGTGCCTACGTATACAAAGATTTATAAACTACATAGGCATTTAAAACTCAATAAAAAATGAATTCCTCTTCCAAAATCCAGCAGCTGGCCAGACTTAAGCGTATATGACATGCCATAAACAATGACTGTCAGTGGGATTACCCCTACAAAGTTAAACACATGTAGTGTGGCCTGCAAGTTTAACCCTGAGAGAATAAACTTCATATTCAATTTACAAATGGATCTGGACTGGTAATATGCTGTCGAAAAGTGTCAGGAACCCCCACCGAATAGGCATAAAATGACCAACTGAAAAGACATAAAATGACCAAAGCAAACTAATTCCTAAGTGCTGAGAAAAATGTATTCAAGTATTTTATTGCTTTGCTACAGCAAATAAAAGGTCAAGAAAAATTATTGGAATCTAAATAAGATTTTTGTTTTGTTTTGTTTTCCTGATAGAACAGCAGAAAACTGTGTTTCACTTCAAGTGCTTTTAATGAAAGTAAACACAATGAAGACATCCAACTGTACAAAACTGCCTAAACTCCTGGAGAAAGCAGGGTTTACCCTCTCAAAACTATAACTTAACCACAAGATCATATACACTGGCACTGCACTGGGTCCTTACATTGCAGTTTTCCTCTGCTATGTGACATACTGAACAGGCACTCAGAGAGAGAGCTACTGAAAAATTGCTTTTTATTGGAGTGGCTCAATCATTTTCTCACTCACCTGTGTAGACTCTCCCCTGCATGGCCCAGTGCCGATCGTTAGTGCCAGGTTACCCAAGTGGGATGGGAACTCACCAACACTCAGAGCACCACTTGCTCGCTGCTGCATTAAAGACGGTTTAACTATGCAAAAACTAATTTATTTATTGACTTATTCTGTTAGCTAGATACTTAAAGGAGAAAGTATGAAAAGCTTAAAGATTCAAAAAAGTCTGAAGATTAATGGGAGTTGGACAGGTCACTCATTTGTCTCTTGCTATGTCTACACTGGCAAGACATGGCCTAAAAGAAGCCAGGCAAACCAAAACCAGCTGGTATGGAGGACCCAGCAGTCACGCTGCATTTGTGCAGGAGTTTACTCAGCACTAACTCTAGCATGTCTCATGAACAGAATTCCTATTTGATGTCAGGAGTTGCCCACTGTGCTCCTGAAGCAGATCTTCAGCTCCAGGCCATCTGAAAGAAACCCTGTTTGTGTACTGTAAAACCACAGCACAACACCAGCCTGATGGCTAACGGCATCAGCTGGGAGATGGGCTTTAAAAGCAGATGCCTCATTTTGCCCCCAAGACCAATGCAAATGCATCCTTTTAATTTTCCAGCACAAAGGATATTTATACAGTGTGAAGAACACAGCTATCTAAGACCTGGAATTAAGGCAACTGATCACGTACCACATGTGGGGACAAGGAAACTTTGGAAGAAAGTCACACACATCTGCACAACAGAATTAGTTAAAATAAAAATTAATATGAATTGTGGCTGCTGTTTTTCATATATTCTTGGCACTACTTATTTTCTATGAGATGGTTCTTACCAGTGCATACCTATCCATGATTAACTGCACCTTCTGGGCACTGTACATAAATTGTCAGGTACCAAGGTACAGCTGAAGGATGAGCAGTGTTAAGTGGAACATGGTAATGTGAGCCAACAAAGCGACAAGGTGGAGAGTATAATAAAAACAACTCTCATTTTAGAAAGCTGATAATTTGTCCATCTTTCATCTGAATTACTCACCTGGACTTTGAGTATGGTACAATTCCAGTTTCAGATAAATTCTGAAGAAGTTACAGAGCAAGTTACTGCTGTACCAATATTTTTTTGGCATTCTCTAAGAGATGCAATATGTTTCTAAATGCAGCACTGTTTGTACAGTAAAGCTACCTTCTTTTGCTTAAAGATCCTGGGAATGTATAAATTGTTCTGATGGCTTCCTCAAACAAGTTGCAACTAGTCTTTCATGAGACAGAAAAAATAGGCCTTAATAAATCTAGTGTTTATGCAGAAAATAGTTTCCCAATTATTCAAGCTGTACTCTGGCTGATTTCAGAACTGGTCTGTGCTTGTGCTAAATGCACTGAGTACTAATAAAAACCGTCTTGGATTAGAAATAGGAGTCTTTATTCAGCATTCCAAATGGAAACATTCAGATGACTGAACAGTTCATTAAGCACTTTGATTTTATTCAGAAACATTATTTCCACTGCATGCATTTATGAACTGAAAAAAAACATTCTCCCAGAATTGAAAAATAATGTTTTCAATGCTATTTTATCTGCGCCAGCAAAAATTATGTCACAAATGCAAATATCCACAGTATAGAATACAAATGGGAATTTCATCATTCAGTGTGTGCTCAGTTGCACGATGGCCTACTTACCGCCACACTAGGACACCTAACGCATTTGCTGTAGCAACTAAGGAGGGTAAAGTCAATTTTGCTTGAATTTAGTCGAAAAGTAAAATTGAATTCACGGCTTTTCAGCACTATTTTTTTTTTTCATTTTTTGATGTTTATTGCAGCATCAGTTTTGCTTTTAGACGTCCAATGTTTCCATAAACAATCTTAATGTTTCATGAAATGGCCCATTTCTCCCCTCATTTATATTAGCTTCAAAGTAGTGACTGAAGCTATACATGTAGATATCCAGTATTATTGAACGGACAATAGGCATTTGCATTTTTTAACTGCTTGCAAACTAAGGAATTTTTAATACCCACATTTTAGAGCTGAGACCTTTGTCTCAAGTAACAGAAGCACTGATACGCTTCCACCATGACTGAAAGCAACATGGAAACAGTGCTTTTTTTACAAGGAATTTTATCAGTCAGGATGACTTTGCTGTTCATGTAGCTTAAAACTGTACTCTGGTGAGTCTGGAATCAGAAACCACCCCAGTTCGCAATTTAATTGCACTCAGAAAGACAGCAAAGCATACACCAGAAGACACACCACACAGTACACTAGGCATCCAACAGAAGTTGATCTTCTTACACAGTGAAGTAGAAGAGGTTTTGCAGAGCTCAGTATAAACCATCTTCTTTTTCAAATGACTGTAAAGTTGAAGAGGCTCCCTACTTTGTGTGTCCAGGACAGATGCCTTCTGCAGTACAGACTACTGATCCAGCAAGGACTGCCAATGTGACAAAAAGTAACAGAAGAAAATGGAGACTAAATATCAGATTCTGCTCTGGCCTGAATTAAGATGATTGAAGCAGGCAGGGCACAAACAGCCCGGGGGAAATTAGGAAATTAGCGGGACATGAGAAAAGGTGACAGAATGCTGCACTTTTCCAAGAGGCATCACTCTGCTTATCTCCCTTGTACAGCCAAACTTCCCCTCTTCCCTGAAATATTTTGCTCTTAATCTGGCACCAATCTGCTATAAACCGCTCTTCATCTGAGTTACATTTTGCTAAAAACCCCCGGACCTCAGCCACGGCACCGCCTGGACGCAGGGACACAGCCCCACAATGCAGACACAGCGCTACCTCCACGAACAGGGCCTGAGAATTTATTACCCAAGATTTTGTAAGTCACTAATTCTCAGTATTCCTTCCAAGCTACAGTTCAGGCCTGTAAGGTTCATCAAAGCACATAAGCCATTAATAAATGAATTGCATTTGCATATGCACTGGTAGCTAACTATCACTGGCTTTCAGGCTGTGGGAGGACACATATTTCTGAGGAGCTGGGCTTTGAAGCTGGCTTTCCCTTTAAAATAAATCTCAGCTTGGTTCACAAGAAATTTCGGTTGACAAGAAGGAGATAATTTATTAGCCCTGAGATATCTTTACAGAATATTTGAGCATCTACTCTAAAAAATGCAGGCCAGATAAGACTTAGCCCTTAACACAAAATCAACTGAAGGAAAATTGTAGAGGAAATCACAAAGAGATCTGCTGAGCACTGTCAGTGAAGTCCTAACATGACAGAAGGCACACTAATAAATTTTCCTCATCCTTCACTAATTTACAGAGACTACAGCTGTCCCTGATACCTTGAAAATGAGGGTACTGACTGGCAAAGAACCTTGGTATAGGTAATGTTAGTTTCAGGCTCCAGGAAATTTAATCTTTTTTCATCAAGTGACTAATGGGCACAACGAACTGAAATAAATAAACTTACCCCTTACCTAAGCCATCCCATGTCCTGACAGCACAGTGGATATACACAGTTAGTCGTTACTCCTTTGTGCCATTATTTTTAGTTAAATAAACACAGCGTAGCAGTAACACACAAACATTAGGAAACCAGAGTTAACATCTCAATACAATTCTACAATCTTATAAAAATAATCTGTTATGAAAAAAGCTGTTATCCACACTGTTACACAAATTACCACTAAAATGCAAAATATTGGGACTGTTCACTTCAACCCAGCGTTGTTTTCAAAAGAAAGCCATGAATCATGTCTTTACAAAGCCACTTCACTTGCTTTTAGGGTTAGAAACATATGTTCGACATACAGTATTAGAACACACCAGCTCTTCTTCTGTTTTCTTTGATGGAGAGATGTATTTTTAACACATAGGGTGGTGAAAGTACATCAGTATGTTCAGTATTCCTCAAGCTACACTTTGGCTTTGCAATTGTCCACTGGTGCAAGATAAAGTAGGCCGCCAAAGTACTCTGACATATTCCAAGTAAAGCAGATTTAGCTGAAGTGCCTTGGGGAATGAGTGCCTTGCCACTCCTTCTGGAGGCTGCTGAAAGCAACAAACTACATTCCCCATAATCTCTCACTAGACGCTGGCGGGCTGCCCGCTCAACCCAGCTGGCCACCCCACTTTGGGGCCGTGCAGTGAAGCCTGTGTGCCTGCTGTTTGACACAACAGCAAAAGACAAAAATACTCCTCGCAGAGCTTTCCCAGGTGTGGGGTGAGCCCCACAATTGCAGCAGGATTACAAAATGCTATGGGTGTTGGAGTTCAGGCTTTTCTTACTGAAATCTTGGCACTCCAAAGCAACTGTAAGTACCTCCCAGCTTAGGCAGGAGTCTTCTGATTAGCTCAAACTATGAAGGCTCACTTTATCGTGTGTATCTCTCACTACTACCACTGCTTTCACCAATGCCACTCAAACAGCTCAGCATTTGCAGCAGTACTCTGACATCCTAAAGCTCTGACTTACACAGTGCGCTGAACTCACTGGCCCTGCTTCAAGCAAGAGGTCGAAGAAGCTTATCAATAAAGGTCCTGTCCAGCCAGCACCTCCATTATTCTCTTAAATAAAGACAAGACTGACATCCTGAAGTCAACAGAAAATCAGATATTCATATGTCAATAAAACCAAATGTTCACGTGTCAATATGGCAAAATAAAATGGGGTGGGAAATAGGCATGCAGCCTGCCTTCAGTAAAGCCTGAATGCAATTTAAAACCACACAGTATATAATATTGCCAGCTCCCATCTGCTTTGAGATGGATCTGCATTTTTTACTATTTCAAGGCTAGCTGGGTTGCAAGTCCTGTAAATATTACACAGATTACCATCATTACAAATGTTGGTATTTGACCACTGTCAGTGGGATAAGCTTACACTTGCACCAAACCTCAAAGTGCCTATTTGTTTTTCCCTGCATTGAAGACCTTTTATAAGCTTTAAGACCTTTTATATGCTTTATAAAATCCCCCTGTACTCGGGCTCGACCAAATTTTCCCAACATAGCACTCTGCACCTTATCACCCTACTTCTTAAACATTCCCTCCCTCTCAGCCCCCACCCTTTTTTATCTTCCCAGAAGGTACACACCTGTACAACTCTCAAGATAGAACAGCAAAGTAAACAACCCCACAGCATCGTGACCGAACACTCAGGGTACAGTATGTGCAGCGCTTGCCAGCTTTGACAGTTGACAGCACTTCTTCTGGCCACGTGCTGATAAGGACGAATGAGTTTGTACATTTCCTCAAAAACTCCATGTTCCATTAACAAGCACCTGAGACGAACGACTGGTCTAGCAGTAATCCCGACACCCCACTCAGCTTTCTGCAGTGCGTATGTACTTTGCTTGGATGTCTTTGGCACATTTCTGGCATAACACGGAGTAAAGCTTTTCATCCTAAAGAAAGATGAACCTGTCATCTGAAGGGGTCGGGAGGCTGTACCACAATTCAGGCTTATGGTTTAGAGTTCTGTTAAAAGTTCTCGTTTATATATGCTGTGATCTCACATTTTTAACCACTTCAGGGGCTGACATTTTGTGTTTCTCTGGCAAAACTGATATTAAAAGGTAGTGGGTCTAATTGCAATCCCTTCTTTACTGTCCTCTCTTTTGTCTTAGGCCTTTGCAGTGCTACATCAAAGAAACTTTGACCTCAAATTAATTGGAAACTTCCAAAAGCAAGATGTAAGCTGTTTGAATATGGTATTCAGCACCACAGATATCATAATATAGATTAAAAATAAATAAATCCATGTGGCATTTTTCTGTTACAAGTCCTATCTTTGGACAATGTAATTCCATTGATGTGAACTTGGTATCACTGGAGACAAGTCTGCATTTAAAGAAATAAAATAATAATGGAACAGGTCCTAAGAAATGCAAAGAGAGCAGTGAGTAATAATAAAGTATGCCATTGGGTGGCAGAGTCAAACAGACATGAAGTCTACAAGATGCCATTTTTTTCTTTGATTTTCCCATGCATTCAATACAGACTGTAGAAGCAATTAATATGAATATTGAAAAGATACGCCAAAGGCTGTTAAAAGAAATGTAAGGCAGAAATAGTTCATCCAAAATCACTCATGAATTCAAAGGTAGTCGGGAATAAAATTGAAAATTTTCACATCACACGTTGGTGACACAAATACATCTACTCAAGATAGAAATCTAAATATTAAACTGAATTCTGAAGTTTCTGTCTTTGGAGATTTTTAAATTTATTATCATAATGTTATTGCTTGAATCCTTCTGTGTACTGTAGCTAAGGAAAGAACGGTAGTTATAGTTATATAGTGATAGTAGTTATACGGTGATATAAACCTAAGCTGTCATTGAAGGATCAGATTACCATGCAAATTTGGGTACTGTTTACATCCTCTTTTATTCAAAGCATGATACCAAGACGGGAGGGATCTGCTGTACTAGATAAAGACTTGAAGAATTTCAAGGACCTTTCTGCTGGTAAGTTTCTACAATCTTTTCCATTAAATGTAATGGATCAAATTCTGTTCCATTTTTACAATGGGAAATTTATGAGTAAGGACTCTAAAATGACTCAACAAGAAAGCCCAAATATGATCCATAAAATCTATACTGTTACCCATGTAACATTTCCACTGTATGTACAAGCTCCATGACAGTTTTGGAAAGTCTTCAAGATTTTGAGGAAACCTCCATCACTAGATTGTTTCTTGAACAAACGGACTGGGTAAGATTCAGGATTTCCACAGATGCTGGCAACTGACAGGGCTCTTCAGAACGTGTTTGGCTCATCCTCCTGCTGTCCTCAGTACAGCACACTACACACCACGTCCCATACCCAGCTACTGGAGATGACAGACCTTCACAATACAGCAGAAACTGGAACTGAAAAGGTAGCAATGCCACTATGTATTCCAGGGAAAACAGTTTGCCTGAGCTACCAAGTCTCATCCTTTTGCAGGTGATACCTCTGCAATTTTACTCAACCTCAAATCACAGACATTGAGAGAACTTCTGTTCCCTTATAAAGAGATGGAAAGACATTACAGCTCCAATGCCTCTGTTTCCTGGGACAGGGTAGCAGACCTCTTTGTAGTATCACTGATCGGATACTTCACATACAGAGAAGTGGGAAAGCAAGTACAAAAAGTCTGGAAAGAAGCCAAGCAAAACACTATCATCCAAACATCATTTTACACTACACAGACAAGGACAAATCCAAAAGATCACTAAGAGTGCTTTCAAAAAGAGGCATAACATTCATCACCTTTTGCTCTGCTTATGAGGAGGTTAGTTTCACAGTTAAAATACCAAGCTGTGACATAAAATAATAGATCATCAGATACAACAGGGCAAGGGGAAAAGAGAAAAATATAATTCTCTCTGACACCACAATGCACTCTTCTTTTTCTTTTTTTCTTTTTTTCTTTTTTTTTCTGGGGCCATGGGAAATCTTGAGCAAGCTCCCTTCCTAGCTGAGGCTCAGGTCTTCCTCCAGTGGAACCTGCAAAGTTCCTGTTCACAGAAGTCACTTTTCAGCCAAGCACATTTGCAACTCTAAAATCATTATAAAATTGACTTTACATCAGAAATATATTTCCCATATTAGGCACTTTGGGGTTTTTGCTAAACTAAAAACTATTTCTAAGAGCTCACAAGAGTTAAAACCCAGCATCATCTGAGATCAGTGCCTGCTCTTATACAAAAGGATTTATGTTTCAACACCTGCAACAGCCTCATGTATCTGCTGGTGTTGTAAGGGTTAGTTTATTAGAAGCTTATTTTATAGATGAAAAAAAATAAAGTTCTAGTCAACAGCATGCTTGACATTGGGTAGGTTAAAATTCTGTTGAAGTGATCTGTTCAAACATTTTGCTGAATCGGAATATTGTAGATCTGAGTATCATTTGCATTGAAGGTACGTGCATGCTACATATTCCATTAAAGGTTAGCAGAAATAGTAAAATTCAATAATTTTTACTTTTTAGTAACTGTCATTTACTTTAAGTGTTATTTTTACTAGAAAGAATAAGTCATTTAGGCTTTTAAGTAATGCATGAACACAGATTTTGGTTTCTTTGTGTGTTGAAAGCTCCAGATTTGAGGAATTCAGCTCAAACTTCCTTGAGTGTGTATTTTTAAAGTTCATGCTTAATACTTTCTTGTACTCAAGTCTTTCCTCAACTGACTCTTCACCTGAATGAAGTATAGACATTTGCACCAGACATAGAGAGGGACCTGAAAGGCTGGAGAAATGAGAAGACAGGAACCTCGGGAAGTTCACAAGAGGCAAATACAAGATCGTGGAGCTGGGGAGGAATACCCCTAAGAAACAGCTCAGGCTGGGGACCTACCACTGGAAAACAGCTTTGCAAAAAAGGGCCTGGGGGCCCCGGTGAGCAACTTACACTTGAGCCAGCAATGCACCTTTGCAGGACAGAAGGCCAACAGCATCCTGGCTAGCAGGTCAGGGAAGGGGGTATTTTCCCTCTGCTCAGCATTGGTGAGACCACCTATGAAGTGCTCTGTCCAATCCTTGGCTCTACAGCACACAAAAGGGCCACTAAGACAAGTAAAGGCTTCAAGCATCTGACACACAAGGAGGTACTGAGAGGGCTGGGACTGTTTAGCCTCAAGTACAGACGGCTCGGGGTGACCTTACCCATGTGCATAAATACCTGATGGAAGAAAAGATACCACAGTCAGTAGCTCTCAGTGACAGGACAGGAGGAAATGGGCACATAATGAAACCCAGGAAACAGAAAGGCATAAACATAAGAAAAAGGTTTTTTTACTGTGAGGGTGGTCAAACACTGGAACAGCTTGCCCTGAGAGGAGCCTGTGGAGCCTCTATTGTAGGAACTATTCAAAACCAAACTGGCCGTGATCCTGAGTAACTTGCTCTGTGTTTGTTGGTCCTGCTGTACGCTGGGGAGTTGGACTAGACTACCTCCAGAGGTCCCTCCCAGACACAAACATTTTATGATTCTACAATTTCTTCACAAGAAATCCCCAACTCCTGTCTAAGCAAATTATCCTGATTTTACAGCAATATTTTTATGTAGTATTTACTACAAATGTGCAGATGATTTAGAAATCCCAAATATTAAACAAATGCATATGCTTTTTCATTATGAGTATATACATGATGTCCTGAAAACAAAAGATTTGTGTTTATGTGGATTATGGATTTTCTGGTAGCTATCCCTTCAACCAAACCTGTTCTTTCCAGAGACAGCATTCATGGGCAGGTTTTTGCTATAAGGTAACTGGTCATTGTCCTCGTCCACTCGAGTCTTGCTGATTCTCACTGTTCCTTCAAATGTATTTAATCTTTACCCACGAAGGGGATTTTTCTGGCATAATTTTTTTAAACTAATACATGCTTAATTGCATCCAAAAGCTACTTACAAACACACATCTGTTTACAAAACAAAAAAATATAGGGGCTAACCTATGAACTCACTTGACTTTCTGAACATTCCTCATAATTTACCTACATACACAGAGTTGCAAAATCAGAAGACTGTTTTTTTCCTCCTTACTTAAAAGAATCAGGGCAGTTCTTGATGAAGCCAATTCATCTCAGATTTCTTTTTCAGTGTTCAGCTTTCTAAGGGCAAGTCTTACAATGCAGAGTTTACCTTTGACTTCTGCTCAATGTCAGCAGCAACAGGTGTAAGACACACTGGTCTCGAAGGTAGGAATTGTTCCTTAACTCATTTATTGTTTCATTATCCATCTAATTTACATTTTTCAGTAGAGATGGTTAAAGCAGGACATAGATAATAACATGTTTCAGCTTTTCATAGGACCTGCCTCGTTAATTTTTGTATGGTTTGTTTGAGCACTTAAGTATGTGGGGTTCACCTGGTGATAAGACATGCACAGTATGCTGAATGAACAAGGAAGGAAAGAATTCCAGTACGTTTGGGTGGGAGAAGGTGAAACAAGGACACGGTTGGCAGAATTCAGGGCGGAGAAACTAAATTGCTTCTGATGCTGCACTCCTTGGACTCTAGCTGGGTTCTAGCAAAAGGAGGAGTCACTGGGATCCAGCTCATTTGACCGTGCTTTAAAATTCCAGTGACCCTGGGAGACCCTACAAAATAATATCTGGCCTTTTCTTGAAGGTGCCTAATGAGGCGGTTCTGAAAAAAGGCACATACAGAATAACATCAAACCTAACAAAACAAGAGTTTTGTTCCCACTATACTAAGGCTCCCCTACATAATTTCATTACTGCAGAAATTTACCTTGGACTAATATAAACTAATGGCTTCTCTTTAAGCTGCATTGACACATAAAAGGAAATCTTCCTGGACAATCGTTACAGGTAATTCAGTCGTCTTTGAAATCAGTGGCAAGTGAAGTTTTATCTCGTTCCCTCCAGGTGTTTTCTCTAATACTGGTTAGCTTACCTGTTGCTCTACTTAAGATTCAGTTTGGTGATACACTTCGACACAGGATACCACCAATGAAGACTAACGTAAGACTCTCAATCTTTTGAAAATGTCAGCTTTAACTGCCATGGGGATTTTGCTACTTTTTCACCACAAAAATTTGAAAAACAGAAATAATGACACTTATTCACATGTGTAAAGACAAACTGAAAGTGATCAGAACAAGGATAATTACCGTTATTATCTTTTACAAATATAAATTACGAGACAATGTAGAGTTAACAAAGAAATCTCCATTAGCTATCTCTCTTTTTCTCTCTTAACACATGTTGCAAACACTTGCATTTGTTCTCTTCCCAGCTCCTTATTCTCTAAAGGACATTATAATTTATTGTCTCAAACCATATTTGGTATTTAGTGCCTGCAGAAGCTTGTGAAAAAAAGATGTTTGTTACATGAAAATGAAAACATATTGTGGTTTCACCTCAATTCCTTTCCTTCTCCCCCACTTCTAAAGAGAAGAGACAATTTTAAGAAGCAGGAAAGTAAACAAATAAGATATACAAAAATATACAAACACAAATACAAACAAAAACAACTCGTAAGTTAGGAAAAAACTGGAACTTCTGCCTGGGGTAAAGTATGTGAAAAGTGGTGATTTGTTCAAGGACAGAATTTTGGCATTTTTCTTTAGCTTCAAGTAAATAAATAAAACAAAGAAAAGTCTTTTCATTTGATTGTTTTACAGTGCCTGGGGCTATGTACATTGGACGCTATTTGCAACTGTTTTCATTTAGAGATGAGTGAAGTGGTTCAATTAAAACATGAGCCGCTCTGAACCTTTGCTGTGAATACAACAGAATATTTCTGGGGAGGTTCAAGGAAGTCCAGTTAATTTCTTGTCATTATTTACCTCTTTGTACTTATGTGTGGTGACACTGTCTGGATTCAGAAGTGCCACCATATAAGCCAGTCCTATTATACTGTGCTTAATTCTGCTGATCAAAACAGCTTGAATTGGTTGGGCGAGCAGCATGGAAATTTTGGGGAATTAACCCAAATAAAATGAGAAGTTTTGAGGTCCACCCATCGCTAAGTTACCACACCCGCTGCTGTGCCCTTTACTTCTGTGGGAAAAAAGGAGCTGTTGCAATTTCTAAGAAAAAGAGCACTGGAGCCTTAAAGCCTTAGGCTGGGTCTACACTACAGACCCCTGGGGGCACACATCACGTAGGGGAGAGGTGCATAAGATGTGCTAGGAGAAACCAGTAAGGTAGAAACAGAGAAATCAGGAAAATGGCACTTGCTGGTGTGAACTGTTTTTCTCTGGAAGGCCAGCTATATTATACAACTTTCCCCTGCACCACGTTAGCACGAAGTGCCCGTGCTGTTACAGACATGCTAGAGGCACCTTTGGCTCTACCACTCACAACTATTTCATCCCAGCGAAGGCCTCTCACTGGAGGCTAAGTTTCATCTTACTGCTTCTAAGCCAGCTATCTCGGCAAACACAGCCCCTGGAACATTTTCTGCTCTGAAGTCCATCCATGCCGGCTGTTTCCAACACGATACCAGCTCGCTGCATCCCCGTCCTCTCACAGTCAGCTGTAAAATGAGCCTCAGGCTGCAATGTCAAACCTCTCCGAAAATGAAAGAGGTCCTAACAGACAGAAGTGCCGCAAGCTCCCCTATGGGTCCCGACCTCAGCAGCTCAGAGCTTGTAGTTGCAGCCATCCAGAGACACGTGGCTGCTGATCGGCTGACATCCCAAGCACTGTTCAGGGCACCCAGTATCCACACATCACAGCTGTGTTTGTCACAGGTCATATAAATCGTCGGTTTTTCACTGCAGCATCAAAGAGGATACACTAAATAGTTTTGCTGTGTTTGTTGCTGGTTCCTTCAGAGGAGGCTGGAAACCACTGCTACTGCTCATGTGCCTCCTCCACATGCTGACATACGCAATGTCCCCAACTACTTGCCGGACAAAATTTTATCAGCACTTTGGAATTTCTGAATTTCCTGGGGTAAATTCCAATTTGAATTGTAATTGTGATCCCTCGGATTTGCAAATGCACAGATCAAAGAAGTGTATGGCCATGCAGAGTTAGTGATGTATTAATTCTGATAGGAACACATACTGTGTGAGCTCACAGAGATTTTTAAAATTTGGAATTTGTCCTCCCTTTCATTTTCTGAACACCAGATAGTAACTATTGCAGGCACAGGGCTCTTTTCCTTACTATATTTAGCAGGCACCATGCATTGAATCACATCTTTCTCCCATTTTGGTTATAGTGATCGTCACCACTTCTGAATCCTCTCTGAAGTTCCTTCTACTTCTAGTAAGGAACACCGATAAATTTACATTAGCCAGTTGACTGAATATTACATGAAGATTCCTGGCTCGGAACGAGGCAACTACAATGTGAATTGAAAATCCATTCATTCATTCACTGCTTCCCAGCAGCATTCCCTGGCCTGGAGCCAGATACCATTTGACGTCACGCTCTAACCAGGAACATGATGTACTGGCGCTGGGACAAAAGTTTTACTATGGAAAAAAAAAAGGCAGCAACAAGCAGGAACTTATCACAGTAGAACCAGTTAAGAGGAGGAGATGGAGAACAAGCAGCAGAAAACTATATGTGCAGGCCTAATATTTTGCTTTTGTTTTTCTTCACAGCACCCAACAGGTCATGCTAACAGGAACAGCACGCATGGATAAAGGTGTCCTTAAATACTTATTAATTTCCCTTCTAGTTGTTGTAGCACTTGCTGAAGCATTACAAAAGGTCTATTATTTCATGTTTCTTACTTCAAATTATTTGAAATGAAATAATCCAAAGATTTTTGGCCTGCAATAGCTAGTTTTGTATGAAAAACCCTCAGTTGTGTTTATTTGAGTTAAATATTAAACAGGTCAAGTAGAGACTGAAAAGTTTGCAGTGTTAATACTCAAAATCCAAAAAGCAGTTTAAGGACAGAAAAACAATCTTTCCACTCTCTTCATAGCCACAGCTAAGGCTCTGGGGAAAAAAATAAGGCCAACAAGTTTCTGAAATACTGCTAAGCATGCAAAAATAAGAAGATAATAAAATCTAGAAAAGATTAAGAAATATTTGGATAGCGAGAACTCAAATTCTTGTTGCTGATGTGGGTTCAGAATGCCAGGCTGACAGCCCCCAGACACACACAGTGGGCAGCAGCACAGGGTCCCCAGCATGGCACTCGAGGAGATCAGCCCTAGGCTGGCTCTGGAGGTGGACAGACAGACCGACGTGCCCTTCCAACGCTCCTTTGGCAGGGCCTCATCCCACAGGCAGTGCACTGGAGTGAGATGCCCACCACTTACACCCCATTTCTGAATTGTCACAGACAGGCACTCAGATATTGGGGAAGTCCCTTCATCCCTCTGCAATTCAGATTTTATCTAAGAAACGGGATTAAGGTTACTGACTACCCTTACAAAGCACTTCAAAGACTGCTGCTAAAAATCCTGCACAAGAACTACAATTATCGTTGGTGCTTGTTGTAGCGCTTGATTGTTTTCGTTTGAAATGTAATACTGTAGTTATCCCTCAGACAAAACCTGCTGCTAAACTTGTCCATCACTTTCTTGTTTGTTGGTGTTCTCAAGCTCTTCACAGAAACGCTGAATTTCAATTAAAGGCGGGGGAATTTGAGGTTGCTCAGCAAACACCAGCAGGCAGCTCTCTGTATTTCAGTGGCTCTTTAAGGACCATTTTCTTGTTCAATTCAAAACAGGATGGACATCCTGGGAATGAGCGATGTACATCCTTCAGCGGTTTGAAGCTAAACTAGAATCATGCACATTGCACTGCACATACATTCCAGAAGCCAATTTCACCATTTTCTTTTGGTCTGGGTCATGACCATCAGACTCACAGCATTAGTAAGTGGAGAATTCAGATCCGTGTTCGGCTGAATATACCCAGTCATTAGAGACATATGTAGAGGAAAAAGTTCACAAACATTGTGTTTTATTGAAATCTGGAACTAGTTAGGCTGAAATTGGACAAATATGGACAATAGCATACCCACTCTGCATGGAAAAAATGCCCTGCCCAAAGAGCAGTTATCTGTTCCATGGAGAGTTTCAACCAGGATGCCAGTAGCTAATAAATCTCTCATATATCTTAGTTTTCTCATTATCACTGGAGCCTGCTAATTAGCAGTAGCAATATAGGCATATTTCACTGTGCCAATTCTCAGTGATAAAATTCAGAACTGTTACAATACCGTCCTGCCTGGTCACAGCACAGTCCCTGATGGGAGCTAGATGTGCGCCTTTCCTGACCATAGGCAAAGATACCCAGGGGCTCATCCAGCAGCTCTTCCACTTGCTCAACTGCAGCACTCAGCATCACGATGCTTTGCACCATTCCTGTTCTCTCCCTGCTTTCCACAGCTTGCATTGCTTCACGTAGAAAAAAAATGTTTTCTATCAATTTTACATTATCTCAGAAAGACAGAGTTATACCTGTGAAACACAACCTTCCTAATCTCCCAACATAAACCATAATCGTAACATTCTTTTCCATTTCCTTTGTAAATTATTCTTACTGACTCCTCTCAGTTTGAGCATTAGACTATTTTCAAAGTAGCCGCAGATTTATTTCTTAATTTGTACCAGATATCCTGCTAGCTTCGCTTACATACCATAGATTTATGTGCATTGGTAGACTATCAGAACTGCTTTCACAGGGGTAAAAGACTGAGTTTGCTACCTTGAAGGCATAGGCTGAAGAGAAAGTCCCTTTTTGAAAGTGTGCCCTGTGGGGAATAATACTCCAAAACAAGTTACCTATTCCCAGCTGTTGAGGAGTTTGTACAAGGATCCTTTTCCATGCAACACCACCCTGTTGCCACAGCACGGTGGTTTGCCCAGCAAATGGATGTTGAGTCAGGTGATATTATTTCTGAAAATCATGGGATATGCCTTGTGAAGGGAAAAAGAGGATAGTTCAGAGCCAACAGGGAGATGCTATTGATTGGGTAGCACAAATCCCTGTTTTGGGATCTGAAACCACTGAATATGCCTTGCCTTGTATTTACAGAGACATGAGGTATCTGGACCTTCGGCCACCTCTGTTTTCACAGGTTTTTACTATTGAGCATCTACCATTGTTTGGGCAATAGTACTGTCTTATATATACGTACTTCTTCCACACCTGGCTGTACAGGAGTGAAAAATAATAATTCACAAAACTTACTCAGTTCAACATTTTCCACAACCCCTTGGACTGTGAAGTTTCAATGCAAAATTCTGATCTCACCTCAACTGGATTTTGCTTGAGAACAGTCTGGATTTTCTCCAATCCCTACGAAACTGCTGTACTGCTTGTGAAATCACTTATTTGACAAGTTCTATGGTATTTTTAATAACTTATTTAATGGATCTCCTCTCTTTCATTATTTATTTTGGATCAATAGCTTATGTGCACAATGTGCAAACCTAAACACAGACAAACAAGCCCCAAACATCTCATTGTCCAAAGACATTTTTGGTTTTGGGTGTACACAGCCCCACCTATTGTAACCAATGACACGGTGCCAGAGTTTCAAGCCATTAGGTGGGTCACGCATCCCATGGCATTGTTCATCTGGGTAACAGATGTAAGACAAATACGATACATACATGACCCAAAGAAGGCAGAGTGAAACAAAGATGCACGGTAAGATAATACAAAGGCTAAAGGCTGTTGGGTTTAAGCTACTATTTATACCACTTATGGCTGGACAGGGCAAAATATCTGAGAAAAGTACCAAAGTTTCAGCAGTTAGCTGCATTCTGGACTGGAACAGACAGAAGACCTTCCAGTTGTTTTCTTTTCCAAGAGCAGAACATGAGCACATAACCCATGTACAGGCAGCCAAATTTCAAAGAGCCATTCGTTTAAGGCACTTCTCTGAGACAGAGGAGACAAAAGTTAGTTCCTGTTATGAGTGCTTCTTCATTTTCCAAAATGGGAGTCTCTCCCATATTCTCTGCTTTTGACTAGAAATTCCATTCTGGAGCTTAGAAGCTTTCTGTAAAATTACATCCACAAGACTTGTTTTCTCTTCTAACAAAACAGCATTTTTAGACACTATTTTGCTAAAACGTTCTCGACCAGTACTCATTGCTTTTACAAGCTTATCTGAAATAGAAATATACAGGTAGGGAATACAAAACCTTGAGCCACAGATTTTTGTGATTCAGTGAAATATTGCATGCTTGGAATGTATTTCGTAGATCTACATGCTTCTTCACTCAAAACTAATCCTTTTTTTTTTTGTGAAGACACTGCCTTTTCCAGCACTTAAAAGTACACTCTGGCAAGCAAGAGTCTTCACCTCATAAAATATGATGTTCTAATACTAGAGAATGCTTTGCTGTAACAAAAGTTAGTCCCTTGTTCCATTTTAAAAGTCCCTTATAAAGAAAGAAAAAGAAAAAAGCTGAAATGGCCCTGAAACCAACCGTAAAATCGTGCCTCATTTTATTTAAAAAAGAAGCATTTGATCTGATTTTGCTGACTCTGAAAGCTATGCACTGCCACACAAAGACCTTCCAAAAAGGAATTTTGTTTGTTTGCTTCCCTCCTGGTCTTCTGGCCACTTTTATTTAATTAAATTAATTACTGTTGTATGGAAATAACCATTAAAGTCTCCTGACCTGCAATAAGAGCTTAGTTTCATTTGCATCAAAATGAGCAGCAAACTGCCAGAAATGTCATTATGGGGAAAAAGAATCAGTAATTTCAAATTTATTATTAAGAGAGATGGAATTCATACTACTGACTTGTGCACAATAAACCAGATACCGAAATGGGAAGTTCGTTGTCCTCTCTTAATCCCCTGTCAATACAGAGCAGCAGTATCCTTGAACCGCAATTCAATGCACCTGGCTCTAAATCACCACCTCTATCTACACTGTACAGGTAATTAAAAGCTGAGTATATAGCTAAGATGTGCCTACAATTAGGGAATATGAATGCTACTCAACTCCATCATGTAAAAGCACAGACTGTTAAAAAAAAAAATAAAAAAAAATAGAGGAACTACTTGCCTTCATTATTAAGTACTAAAATATTGCTATAAAAATAAGATTTGTAAACAATCATGTGAACAAGTCCCTCACAGAGAGTCCATACTGAATACTTGTATTTTAGAAACAATTTCTCATTGTACTGAGAAATTATTACGGCCTCTACTTTATGAGGCATTCTTGGTATTCGTGATTTTTTTATACGAGAAAAATTAAATACATTTGTAAATATATTTAAAATATAAATTACATATTGTATGTGTGCATATTGGTACACAGAGAGCTCATACATATATATAACACTGATGGCCAAATCTTCACCAGATTTAAACTTGCACCAATGAATTTCTATAAATTGGTCAAAACAATTCATATAATAAAATTTCTTCACTACACCACCTGATTTTCAACCTGTCAATGAACCATTCCTCACACAACTTGAGATGGGTGCTATGTCAATCAAATGCTAAGGTGACAAAGGAGGTTTTCGTTCTTTATTCTGGTCAACAAGCGGCCAGCTAGCATGACCCAACAGTACCATTTCATGCTTCCCATGGGCAGATTGTTTCCTTAACACAATCCACATGAGCCCACATTTCTGTAGCAAAGCACACATTCAGTGGACCTAATTAAGCATTGTTTCCCTCTTCACCCTTTTATTTTCTTCCTTTGGGAAAATAGATTTTTTCTTTTCTCACTTTTACTCTTTAATAGCCCAATGTTTATGACATACTTAAATCAGGAGCAACACTACTGGATGCTCGGTATCTGCTACACAGGTGGGAGTCTGCATCTCCATCCCCATCACCAAGCGGAACAACATCACTTCTCCCAGCTCCCTCCCTTCCTGTGCATAAGGCTTTGGAGAAAGAATTGAAACTGGCCCAACAATGATCTTGTAAAACATACTCTACTCTACTCAAACCCCGCAGAATGTAAACCAGACACTTGTAGCTCTGCAACAATATCTAAGATTTCCAGATGGCAGGTAGCAAAAATGATGTCTGTACACACATAGCAAAAGCTTCATGACTTTAAACTGTCATAGTTTGGGTTAATCCTGGATTGTCTAATGTGCATTTCAAATTTCAAAAGAGCAGACAATAACCTGTGTTCCCAAGGAGTTGCTGTCTCAGTTGTCAGGTCTGCAAATAACGTGACTAAAATAAACCTTTTAGCCGCATGCTAATGACCATTCCCGCTCGCTTCCTTCACTTCAATAATCTAAGTAGTTTAGAAGTGCATGTGGACTGCCACTTTGCATTGCTTTTTTGTAAGGTCCTTAAGGGGTCCTGCCATTTAACTTCCTGTTAAAATCTCCTCCAATCTACAAGAATGCAATCACGATAACTAAAACGGACTAGACACGACCTCCAAAATGTAATGCTAGGCCCTACCTTTAACCTTCACAATGATTTAATTTAACGCATTTTACTACAGAATTGGCACAGCTTAAAAATGACTTCATGGTCAGTGACTACAGCTCAGCAGACAGACAGTGATTTATGAGGCCTGGTGATTCTTGACTTCTCTGGGTGATGTGGCCACATCTTAACCGTGACACTATGCTGCGTGCCCTCACTGCACCTGAACTAAAAAGAGCTGTTACGAAGAGCGGTAAGAAAGGTTCATTATCAAGCGTTTAGGAATCTGGGGTTTGTTGGATGAGAAATGTTTACAAGAACTGCTTGCAATGATTCAGATTTATATTTGTGCCAGATTTTTGTCCCACATACTTCAGGGTTTTACTGAGCTAGTGTTCATCACCAAAAGATCAGACACAGAGGAATCTGATTAGAGTTTTAACTGCTTCATCCTTTGGGCAGAGGAGAACCCATTCATCTTTCCATCTTGTTTCTTATCTATTAAATATTATATCTAGATGTGATGTTTAACAGTACAGTGCAGTATCTTAATAAGTAAGAAAAGAACATGACATATGAGGGAAAAATTGGATATGTATTCTGTATTACCTTTTAAATAGACAATTTAATTTTCAGAACTTTGACTAATTCAGCAGACCTGCTAGGCACATTCATAAGTATGAATACAGTATGAATACACTGTACAGTAAAATGTTTTGCTGAATCTGGCCTCACATATGAAATTGGTAGTAAATGAAAAGCCTTTAGTGGAAAACAACTTAAAAAACAGAAAATTCACGTCTTTGCAATGTATTTCATATTTGACCAATTAACTTGCCAAAAATTAGGAGCTAAATTTAAAAACTAAGTATTTATATTCTGACTTTGCTGTTTCATTTAAGATTTTAAAATTAAAGCTACCTTCAGTCCATCAACCTTCACTTGGCTCCTTATTAAATTATAGGGGTGCTAAAAAGAAATCACAGTGTACACTAGATCTGACCAGTATTACTGGACTATGAATCTAGGTAAGAATTATTTTCATGACATCAAGACCAGACACTATTTTTAAGGTGTTGAAAAAAAAAAATAAGTTTTACTATTTATTTCTCAGCTGAATTCAGACTCTGTACACCATACAGAACACCGTATGTGATTTTCAAAAGGAGTTATAGTACTTAGGTACCTGAATCCTTAATTTCCAAACAGATTGCTGGTATTTTCACATCCCATACACTTCCAAATCTATGCACAATGACAGAGCACTAGCACCCAAATCAGAAACAGGTTTGTTAAATCATGAGAGGTGAGGCAATCAGGAGTGAGGCAGAAGGGAGCTTTGCTACACCTCAGTTTTATTACTTAGAGTTGCTAAGCAATGTATCTGCAGCAGTGTGCACCATGTTCCTGGGTCAGTCTAGCATCTTGACCAGTCGTACCACAGAAATCTTTTAAGCTTCTTTGGTAATAGCTTTTGCAAATGCTGTCCCAAGCAACAGATGTATGCTGCATACGGTGGTGGTAATTACACATGCAATTAGAGAACTCTTCCTACATTTGTGCCTTTTAAAAATGTTTAAATATAAGATAGACATCTGACAAAGAAGCAGAGTGAAACACCAAGCAATGCAGAATACCTACTTAAAGATTAAACATGCCTGTCTGTACTGATGAAATTCCTGCTATAATGAAAAGTTAAAAGAGGCCATCTTGAAACAAGATCATTCAGACCTCTCTGATGTAAATCAGCTTGTAGGGAGCAGACACTCTGTGCATAAAGGTGGCCTGTGTGTGTGTTTTTTGGAGACCGGTAGATACATATTAGTTTTGGTTGTCACGCAGACCTGCTCTCTGAGAGGTTGCTGTGACCCATCAGTATCGATCTGCATGCAGATAGGAGCGAAATGTTGACATTTTGTAAGTGCTTTTCTGTTTTCACAGACAAGATTTTTCATAGAAAACAGAATAAATTGGTTCGGTTAAATTTCCTCCTAATTTATCAGCTACAAAATAGGCATTTGCCCCTGCTGGAAGGGCTTCCTTCATGATAAATAAGCAGAGGTTATGATTTAATCCTTTAGCCAGAGTACTCAAAAATTATTCACATGGTATTCTTATTGGCTGATGGCACAAAGTAACTGGTTTTTAAAGATGCTAAATGTACAAATAGAAGTTCAAAATGCTTATAAACTGGTTTCTCATTATTCTGACTACACGTGCAGTTGGCAGAACTGTGCTCACATCCCACGTCTCCTACAGGTGCTTACCAGTGTGATCAGCCACATGCACATTCAGCTTCCTTATTGGTTTGCAAACCATTCTCATGGACATTTACATATGCATTTGGATGCCCTAAATATCTGCGCCAAACAGTTTAATATGTAAAATTAGCACATGAAAATTCTACTGGAATATCACTTATCATTACTGGTATGTAAACTATACACTTCTTCAAGACATACAGGCTAATCCTTCCCCTCTTTTAGCACTGGAAAAAAAATTAAAAAATAAAATAAAAGAAGGAAATGTCTAATAATGATGATAGTGAAGCACTGGAATAGAATGTCTGATGGTATTAGAGAATCTTCACCCATTTACTGTCTATTCAAGTCCATCTGAACACTTATCATCCCTGCTCCAATACATTTTGTGCTCTTAGTATTTCTCTCCTCAGGTGATTTCTCAGTGTTTCTCATACTAATCATAAGAAAGGGATACCTACATAGATATTTTCATGGAAGATCAATGCTGCAAGCTGCTGAGCTAACAGAAGATGTGCCTGGGAGAAGGCAATAGGCAAAAGCACGGAAATGCTTTGCTTAGCCTTATCTTTACCTCCAACTCCTTGATATACCTTGCACTCTGATCACAGCAGCTCTGGCAATATACTCTACTCCCTTCCAATCCCAATATATTCTGTAGCTCTCTGCTTGAGAATCACACAGACACTTGGAAGAATATCCCTCTAGCTGATCCCTAAGATTACCTCTTGAGATTCTCCCAACCAAACATTAATATAATTCCTTTCTTTCATTAAATATAAAGACCTTTTTTTTTCTAGCTGGTGTGTATAGTACAAATTGGAAAATTCACAAGCTGCAAGTTTTGCCCCAACCCTAGTTTTCACACAGTGCTCGAAGAATCAGAACACAGGCAACATTAAACAATATCAGATTAGAACTCCTTCTTGAATTCCCACTCAATCTAATGAAATCCTGTTCATGGAAATGAATTTCTCTACATCACCCTATTTAATTCACACAACAGAGAAGAAGTAGTAAACAAGGGACTTGCAACTTGCCCTTTTCCTTAATATCAGAGCAGATTGCACATAACAAAAGGGCCAAGGCTGCATAATAAAAGATAATGCCAAACCATTTATACTTTGCATCGATATTACAGAATTGGAAGGAATTACATCTCTTGAGGCACAGTCATTCTTGGAGCTTCCTTTGGATCAGTGCAACTCTGAAAAACAGTGCTGATTGGCCACCAAACAGCAAGCTATTCCAAGAGCATTAGCCCCTGTAGTTTTTATAAGCCATTACATTCAATAAATAAGGTGTTAGTAAACTGAAGGAGAATTTTACAGATGAAATATTACCACATCAATTTAAATACAGGGCTAAGCTGACTTGACAGCTGGTCTGAAAACATTGTTTCAGTTAAGGGTGGGAAGAGAGAATAGCTAATCTCTCAATCACCAGACAGATCCAGACAGAAGTAACACCAAGGTGCCTCTTTTCAGCTGGCAAGGCAGGTAAGTTCACAAAGTATTCCTGAAATTCTAAGGATTTTGTTGTGTCTGGACAGTGCGCACTGTGAGAGTCCACAAGATTTCAGGCACTCTGGAGTACTGCAGGATCAGCAAATATTTTATTATTTTAGTGCTTTAAAATATTAACACACTACGCCCTGAAAACCCCGTTTCTGTTTTATGCATTTCAGAAGGCATTTTTCAGGCACTGTAGAGTCAGATAACTGGCATACAGTAATGACAAAGCTGTTCTTTAATTTATACCGTTGTCTCACCTACCTGTTAAGGTCAGACAGAACACTGGCCCCTGGACACAAGCCAGCAGCTCTCCACCACCCCAATTATGCATTGTGCAATGTCATTGTCATTTCAAAAAACAGTGTATACTTCCAAGAGGACTTCAGAAGAGTCAATGCAGGTTAAAACATTCCCTCCCCAATCCCACCACCCCATCCATTCTCCACCCCAACACCTCCTCCTGCACACGCACTTCTCCCTTCTGTTTATTTTTTGTTTTAAACACACTAAGCAAAAATTGACTTTGGCTGCTCTTCCTGAACTCTGAAGTGTTTGTGTAGATAAGAGTCTGATAATACGTTAGAAGAAAGTTTCATAGGTCCCTTTTCTCCTGGCAGGTAGTGACCAAGGCCAGCCATGCACTGAGGTTTCTTTCCCTCACAGCAGTATTTTTCTGGCTTGCCTGCTTATCGAACTAGGCCACTTTTGGAATTTTTATTACATCTGACTTGGAAAAAATATTTCAGCTGAAAGATACTTGTTTATCTACAGTGCTGGGGGAATACAATGTGTAAATCCACCTACTGCCATCCCAAATGTGGTGTTGGTTTTTAAAGCAGCTATATTGAGCCTTTCTTGGACTAAGTAAAAGAGGAGCCGATCTGAGCTCCTTTTCCTTTATGGGAAATATATTAAGAATGCTAGAAATCACACACTATAAAAGAAGTAAGATATGCCTCCAGAAACAATTGGTCTTTAGAGGACAGGACAGGACAAAAATAGCCACCCTTGCTTCACAATACTTCTTAAAATGGACATACTCCTATTTTCATATCACTACTTTCCTCCACTAGAGGTTGATAGGAAACTGGAAGGCACTCATTCTATTCCTGGATAAAAAGAATTATGAACACTCCTTCCACACAAGGCATTTTCTGCTGCTACAGTGATCTTTTTTTATGTTGTTGTTTTTTTTGTTTGTTTGTTTGTTTTTTGTTTGTTTGTTTTGTAATAAATATTAAGCTCCACATTGAGCTGTGCTGTGCTCCTAATTGTTTATCTATGCTTGTCAGGACCTATGCTATATCCATGGCCATCAGGAGATGGTATATGGAAGTAGGTCCAGACAGAATCATTTAAAGTATGACCTTAACTTAAATCACAATTTTCAGTGAATCGCTGAAATTGTAGATTTAGTTGTGGTGTCTCAAGATGAAGTATTTAGTGGCAATAGTGGCTTGAGGTGTTGATATTTGTCTTCTGTAATCTTCCTGCCCCAGCATTACTGCACTCCTTTTTTCTAGAAAACATGTTTTGTCTAGCCACATGGTTCCCTATACTGGAGGCCTGCTCTGACTTAAAACTTAGCCAGAAGAAAACCTAGGATCTTTTTTCAAGTAGATGAGTTCCCAGATCCATTTCCAAGTGCAGCTGCATAAATAATTGGGCTGGCACAATTGAGGGGGTGGTATGCCACAGAAACCAGCAGCAGGTGGCACAGGAGGTGAGGTTGGGTCAATATTGCTGCCAAACACTTGGCTTTTGAGTATACAGCTTCAAGTCTAGTCAGCAGTTCATGTATATAATTCTCATAGCTTCGGACTGTGTGTACTGGCAGGAATGAAATTGGAACACACTGCAAAATGCCACAGCAAACTTAGGTAAATTTGCAGCTGGCCTGCTTGCACTGAATGCCATGCTATGGTTGTAGTGATAACAGTGACATAAACGTCTCAGTATTAAACCAACGGCGTACCAATAAACCAAATTTAAGTTAATGCTTCCTTGCATATGTTTAAAGAGCAGCCACAACTTTGAATGACTACAGACACTTCCTTAAACACTTGTCTTCAGCTTGAAAGATATTTATGCTTGCAAGATCTCCACAATAAGGCCAGACTTAAACACTCACCCATTCTGTAGCCCTAGGATATTCAGGTGAAGGTGATTCCAAATTCAGATATGCCATCCCTGTTGTAAAGAAAAAGAAAAAGAATTATTTAAAGAAAGCTTGCTGAAAACATGATTCTTTCATTAATATAAAACAATGCCTAAAGCATAAAAAAAGCCTTGGGATAAAATATCCTACAATCAAAAACCATAACAATAACATCTCCCATTCCAGTAAAGAGCACACAGTCCCTGAATACCATGCAACAGCATCAATTGCATTTTGAAATTTTGATTTAGAAAACTAAGCAACCTGGCATGATTTGAACACAGATTTCCTTGTATCTAATGCTGTGAAATTAAAGCCAGCTCTGCAAGTGCAATTTTATTTTATTAACATCACATTATCCATAAAAGTCTTTCCAGTAACTATTTCCCTATTAGCTGTTGCTTGACCTAAAATTGTTAGCTGTAAAAAAAAAAAAAAAAAAAAAAAAAAAAAAAATTCAGGGCTGTGATTACTGTGAGCACTAAGGACTACAGTGCCATCCAGTGGTAAAATGCTCTTTAGAAGCTTTCTTACAAATTTCTACTTCTACTCAGTGCTGCCATATAGAATATTAGCCCTAAACACATTCTGCAAAACCCACGAAGGCTGAAAAATATCAGAAGCAGCAAAATATGCATGGTTGGAACACAGATGCACGGCTGGAACATAGATAGCACGTAGATATTCCTTCTTTCCTCTACACACATTTCTTAAAGCTAGTTTAGTGCAAACCGATGTGCTTTGAAAAGGTTGTTCTCACTCTCTTTTATGAGGCAGTGAGCACAGTTTTTATTATCCTGGTCCTGCTGGCAGCATTCAGGTTATCCAATCATACAAGACTTCTCTTTCCAAGTAGTACAGAATAAGCCTGATAGCTAACCTAGCAGCTAGTCATGAAGAATCACCTATACTGCCACGCTCCACATAACACATTTTGCATATTTGCTACTTAACTCATCAAATTTCTTTGAACCATGCAGAACAAAGGAAGGATATATGTCTTTTTTTTTTTTTCAGCAGAGCAAGTAGCAAGATCCAACCCTTTCTTTTTTCTTTTCCACTGTCAGGTTCTAATGGACAGTACCAGCTAAAAGCTGAAGCAGAATATATTGGGGTGAAAATGCAATGTGTCCCAGCCTATACATGTTGGAATTCTTTGGGGATTTGAAGAAGTATTATTTTGGGAATAGGCCTTTGTCTCTAAAGTGCAAAAAGAGCTCTGTCCTGAGATCACAGAACATTTTCAGTTACTTAATCCTCCGTTATTACAGGGATCTAGTAATGTGTTGGTTTTTTTTTTTATCTCCCCTGCCATTTTCCTGCAATGCTTTGCAGATTTTGCAACTTCTAGTATTTTGCAAGGTGGATCTTAAATTTCATATATGCTGTTAGGAAATATTTTGCTGCTGTGGATGTATGTGGAGAGTGTAATTTGAGGACTAAACATCTATTAAATGATTGCACACATTTGTAGGGGTCAGAGCCCAGATCCAAGTGGCCCTTTTCAGCCCATATTCTTGACTGGAATATATTTAAGACCTTTGGTTCTACTGAGACAGGCATCCCAAAGCATGGAGCCTGTAGAGTCAAATTCAGCATTAGTTAATACACATTGTACCCTTTGGCTTCAACTGAAAATATAAATCCATAAACCAGAGATTAATTTATCCTCATTACACTGCAAGCTAAAACTGGAAATGTCATGAAAACAGACCTTCTCAACAGATCTCCCAACCAGTCATTCCTACTACCTATTCTATTCTGTCCCAATTATCATTACATAGTACCATATTTTCTAAAAATAAAAAAAAAAAAAATGTTACTGCTTCCTCTTGAGAAGGAAATAGTTCAGAATTCACTGATAAAAAACTTACAGAATGAACCAAGTTACGCAAGGGATGATTTTCCATGTAGGTGCATTTTAGACCAAAATATTTACCACTAGGAAAAGTGCATATTCACAACGGAGAATGGAAGGTAACAATGTAGAAAGTTAAGTCACACAATTCTTAATAATCTGCCATCAACTCTTAAAGCAGTTTTCAAAAAATACACTAACAGCCTAAAGACCTAAAACAAAGGGAAAAAACAAAAACAGAACTTTACTTACTACTTGATAAAATGGCTCAATGGTGGTCTTTTCATCCTGCTTTCATGCAGAGCCTAATTTAAAAGGGGACAGCTGATGCATGAGACCCTGCAGCACTGGCGCAACAATAATTTTGAACTATGTTTCATATTTTTCATAAAGTGAAAAAACATGACCATAGTTACCATACAAAAGACTACAAAAATTGTTCCAGTACTTGTTTTGGAGCAGAAAAATGACCAGTTACAACATGCTGCTGTGCTGCAGTCTCTGCATCTTGTTCTTTCCCTCCCACCCTACCCATCTTCCCTTCCTTCCTGTTTGCCCACGGTTTATAAGCTACAACTATTCAGATTCTCCAAGGAGAAGGCTGAAATTTATAATCAGAGGCATTATAATGAGAACATGGGGTATGATATAATTATCATTACAGAAAGCAGTTCATTTCAGAAAGGAAAACATTTGTTTCCTTACACGACCAGCTCTGCTCCTACCCAACTGTCCACAGCAATGTCTCCAAAAGGACACACCAACTAAGCAAACAATTAGCTATTTCCTTAGCTCTATATAGTATGAACCATGGAAAAGAGTGACACCAAGCGGTTTCTTTGACTAGTGCATGTGTTTCTTAATGCTACAAGTATTTTTCTCTCTCATAATCCTCTTTAACAGAAATCATTTCAGGGCCAGGTTGAATCACTAAGGTTTGAGAACTGGTAAGAGCCATGCAACGAGTTAGGTTAAGGCAGGAGGGCACCAAGCTCTGTGTCAGTGTGTGAATCACGTCACGACATGCTGAAGTCATCCCTCTGAAACTCAAATCAGCTCAGCTGATCCCTGGTTCCACACGTACAGACACCCTGGTGACAAATCTACCACCACCATATGAGAGATGAGATCAAAACCCGGTGACCTTCCCCAGCTCTGAAACCAGAGGTCTGTGCTGGAGCACGTAAAGCATTTTAGCCAGTGGATGGCACCTTCCAAAATATTAACATGCCTGTGCTGTCACCCAGTGAGCTCTATGAGAATGTGAACCACGTGTCAGAAAGCCCATTTTGCTTTTAAATCGTTTTCATTTTTAATTTGCCATTGGAATTTATTTTATCCTTTTCATCGCTGTTATCCATGCTTGTTTTCCAGTCTGCAGCTTCCTTTGCCCCTGACCCAGCCCAGCTCCTAGGTCCGTTTGGCCCAAGCTGCTGTGTAAAGGCGCCCACGTTCCAGTTGTGCTCCATCTGAGGCCATGTCCATGCACAAACCTACGTGGAGCCAACCCCAACAGCCACAACTGCTCTCTACCTGATTAGGGAGCCACAGGTCTAGCAATGCACGCCACTTCCATGCTGACCCCTTCCCCTGTCATTCCTGGAGGAGCTGATTCTCTCTGTAGGACAGGGTACCTAGAGGTTGTAGAACCCATGTGCCTCTCTGCTTCATAGCTCTCCTTCTACCAAGACCTTCAGTACACAACACTACCTCTGTTGCCTACAGATGCCTCGCTGCAATGGGAACACAGTGGTTCTGTAGCATTTAGGGCTTAACGCCATCTCCCATGATCACAGTCCTCAAGTGCACTGGAGCAAAGATTTTTGGCATTCATGTATCAAATGGATTTTTCTGCTGCACACTGATGAACTGTGATTTGCTTGCTCACACTCTTGTACTCCCACTATCTTCTGTTTATCTCCTCTTCAGCACAAACTCCAGCCTCTAGGGTATTATCTGTTCTCATTAGGAGGCAAGGTCAAGTGGACCACTTCACATGGATTAGAACTCACAGGAGGGCTTGCTCTGCAGTGAAGCAATGCCACTGCTTCTAACGGGTTTCAGGAAGAAGCTGTCCTCATCAAAAAGATGCCCAGCAGATTCTCTACTAGATTATAAGGTCTCTTAAGTAATCAGCCTAAAACCTGGAGTATAAAATTCTCTACCTGACCTCTTTGCATGCACAAAATTACCCAGCTTTTGACAGAATTACAGCATTTCTCTTTAGTCTAAGCCTTCAACTCACAAATAGGTTCTCTTCACTTACATTCCTTGAGGTATCTGAAAACATACTCAAAGCATCAGCGGTGCATATTCAGAAAACACAGACAGGAGCTGTGGGTGGGAATCCCCTTTCAACAAATCCCTCAGCCGTTAGATCTCCTGCAATACTGGGATGTGGCAGACCTGCATTCAGCTCTTGCCTCTGCCTGGGGAAACGCAGCTTTCACAGCAGTGTCCTAACCATGAGGTTCTGTAGTCTGGTGAGGAGAGCCATTAGCCTTCCTTATCTTAAACTGTTTTGCACAGATTAAAGACCCACAAGCAGCAGGACTAAAAGCTGAGCCTCCTTTCTGTCCTAACACCGGGACTGCAGTAATTTTCTCCTCAACCCATGTCGATCCTAACTTCTCTCTTTCTACAAGAAAAAGTGATCTGGCTTTTTCACCTCACTACAGAATATTTCATAGTTTCTACTGCTTCCAAGTGTAGCCTTTCATCCTGAATCTCCACTAACCATACTATTTTTATCGAGTTCAATTCTTAACCAGTTACCTCTCCAGGGAACTTTAAAGGTAGCTGAGCCTGAATATTAATTTCTGTATGTAAGCTTAGTATTAAAAAAAATGCAAGCTTTACCATAGAAGACACACAGAGGTAGAAGATACCAGGCTTGATCCTGATCTTGCATACAGTTACGTAAATCAAGAATGATTTTATCACTGTAAAGCTGATGCTAACATCAGAACAAAATCAGGAGCAAAACAGTCTACACCACGTGACAACATCCAGTTGCACTGGATTTTGTTTGTGAACCTGCAGGTTCTTCAGAGTACTGAAGGGATATTATGTGAATCATTAGAGCCTTGTGTGATGTTGTAATATTAGCAAGAGCAAAATCAATGCAGAAACGAACTTTCCACAATAACATTCCCAAATGCTTAACTGAAACAAAAGAGAAAACAAAAGGAATGCCCAAGATGTAATACCAAAAGGATGCATTAGAGGATGAAAGTCTGAGCTCTGTTTAACATGAGGTTATGTTTCTGCTAAATAAAAGGAGATGTTAACATAGAATAATGGAACAAGGATGTACAGGCAACTGCATAAAGCGTGTTGAATGTGAATAAATACTCCCCAGTTGTACGTTGGAGATACAGCCTGCTAGAACTGGCTTAATACAACTATAAAGCTGTATTCAAAAATCAAACAGTGAAGAAACAAAATGTATCATATTTGCCGACAGTTTAATTGGGATTTATGACATTGGGCACTTTAAACTAGGCCATCTCAAAATGCTGAATATTGTTAACAGAAATGCAAATTAAAGACTTTAACGTGATTAAGCTGAGTATGTCATTTTATGGGCTTCAAATGAAATAAAAATAATAGAGTTAGTTTCATTGTTCTGTTAATGTTCATTTTAAGCCCAGGCTGCTTCACATTATTTTGTGGGTAGCTAGTGCCTAGCGTATATTAGGGACCATATAAAAATTACTATTAATCCCTACAACTGTTTTAAAAAAAAAGGGAGGGCGGTCTCCCCAACTCAGCAGGAGGAATTCTAGAACCTTCCAGAATCTTCTACAGACAGAATGCACTTGATGTTTTCATAAGGTGGCCTTATGTGCCCTTTACATTGCTGTAGCAGTACAAAATGTCAAAGATTTGAAGCTTATTGTTTAATATAAACTAGTATCCAACTGTACATGGTGAGCATCCCAGTTTGGGGGGGAAGGGGCTTGCTATGGATGTCATTGCATGCAATTGTATGTAAAAATAAAGCCAAAAGGATTCAATAGCATGCAAGCCAGTTATCTGTGCTTTTCTGAAATATGACAATGTATATCACTGCTGCAAATTGTTCTTTACCTCTTTTGTACAAGCATATATATGCAAAAGCAACTGTTGACAATGTGGTCTATCCCCTCCAAAATTTCCAGTTGCGTAGCAAGAACTTTCACTGAACCTGACTGACACATTGTAAAGTGTTATTGGTCACACTTATTGCAACTGTGATAGACTGAGCATTTATGTAAAAAACTACCAACTTCTATAATCTCTTATTTTTTGGGTTACTCTGCAAAATCTACAGTAAAATATGAATTTGTTCGGGGCAATATATGAGTTTTTGTCATTCAAGACAATTACTGCTGTGACAAGAGTACACATTTAGCAGAACATACTGCTGACTGACTGAAGAACCTGCACTGCTTATATTTATTACACCCGTTCAGGTGACATAAGCATAAAAGACTCTGTGCTATCTTCCTTTATAAAATGTTTACACATTGCAGTAATTCAGTTGCATGTAGCTATAGCATCACAAGCTCCAACCTGTTCTGGGCACAATCAGGTTTACACCTGCATGAACGATGGCCATCCACGGGCATTGCTCTCTGGGGACCATATGAATACTTACCTTTCTGTATGGAGTCACTGAAACACAGCAAGACTCCCCAGATATGATCATAATTCTTAACCTTGAAATCACAGGAAAAAGGGAAAGCAGCAAAGTTGCTAAATTTGTCTTTATCTCCCCAGGTCCAGAAGGTTAAAAATTCACCACCTGTTCTCAAGATAAGGATACTGCCTCACAGCAGACAGATTAGGAGAGAAGATGCAGTCCCCTATCCAGTGCTTTTAGTGCCCTGAAAATCAATCTCTCAACAAGCAGAAACACTTTCATTCACAGGGCTAACATTGCATCTGCCTAGTTCCAAAAATCAGGTCAAGAGAAAGCAGTAAGAAAGGCAAAAAAAAACTTTTTAATACCACCTGCTAATGCCTCCATTCTATTGTAGCACGTGATTAGAGAATAATGTTTCATTGTTTATCTAGCTTAAACCATTTATCCAATTAAGCTGCTTTCTGTAGCTTGCCTTTACTGTTGGCATTCCCATTAACCCTTTCCCCAAATTCTGGGCCGCGCAGCTCATGTCTCTGACTAGTCCTCTCTTCCCAGAGAGCATCCGTTTGCCCTTTAGTAGCCCATTAAGCAAGGCTCAAGTAGGGTGGCACTTTGGGGCTGAACACTGAAACACAGTCTTCCAAAGACTCCGGTCAAATGATTAGGAAAAGCAATGGAAAAGCTTCTGCTAGCAGGAACAGCCAAGTGGTGCAAGGGCTGCAGCTAAGGGACGAAATACCTCTGTCTTCAGTGACATTGATATATCCTGCCTGTTGAGAACCCTACCACTCTGTCTTAAATCCATATTGTGCCTAGGGGATTTGTGAGCACATTCACTTGAAAAACATCTACCACACAAACCCCCTATCTCATTTTGGGTCAGCGCTGATGCTGCAGAGACACCAGGTACACCAAGCCTACACCAACCCTCAGAAGCAACACGGGCACAAAGCCTGAGAAACAGTAATCTAATAAACAGAAGTTGGCTGACATGAGAAGTAAAATTCCTCACGTTGGAAACGAAGCGGGCTCTAGCATTACGCGTGGGATAACTGTGTCCGTATGTTTGGAACGCCTTGTCTTGACCTCAGGAAGAGCACGTTGGCTCCCCAGTACCAGACGTGTAGGCTGAGGCTTTACTCAGTGTTGTGTTTTAGGGTGGGGTAGGATGGCAAACGTTTACCTGCTGGGACAGGACGTGGATAGTAAAGGCCATTTCTGAGTAGGAACGCGAGAACAGAGGACAGGTGACTGAAATCCATTCTGATTTTCTCATGGCACTCATTCCTTCAACTGACAGCACCCACCTCAGCGTGCAGCCTGTGTAAGAGCAAATAACAACTCCTCCATCTCCTGAACACACACAGAGCTGCCTCCAGCCCTCCAGGTCAGGGCACACCGGGGCTCAGCACCCCCAGCACGGCCACCTGCCCGGAGGGGCTGCCCCCCTCACAGCCCCTTCCCCGGGGGGGCGACAACTTTTGGCGGGCTCCCTGCCCGTCCTCCCGCACACGACCCCGGGGCGCTGCCCGCTCCCCTCACAGCCCTGCGGGGAGCGCCCTACCTGGCGGGGCAGCGCCGAGGCACCCGAAATCACCCCTTTTTGCCTCATTTTGCCTGATTTTTGGCTCCTCGTCGCCTCGGGGGGGAGAAAGGGGGCGGCGGGGACAGCGGCCCTGAGGCGAGGAGGAGGAGGAGAAGGAGGAGGAGGCGGCCCGCCCCGACCCACCCTGGGGCGCTCTGGTCTACCCTCGCCCCCTCTCTCCCCCCCAGCCCCCCGGCTGCGGTTGTGGCCGCCCCGGACATCGCGTCGCCGGGGAGGGCGGCGTAGTTCCGGCGGTGGAGCGGGGAGGAGCGGCGTGCCGAGCCAGGCGGCGGCGGCCTCGGCAGCAGCCCGGAGCCCGGGGAGGCAGCGGGGTGCTGCTGCTGGGGGGCACAAGGGGGTGGTGGTGGCGGCCGGGCCGGGCAGTGCTCGGCGTCCCCGCCATGGAGATGGAGAAGGAGTTCCACCGGCTGGACCAGGCCGCCAGCTGGGCCGCCATGTACCAGGTGAGGGGCAGCCGGCTCGGCTCTGCCCCGCGGTGCTGGGGGGGGGGGGGGGGGGGGAGCGCTGGTCCCTCTGCCTGTACCCGCTGCTGAGGGCCGGGGGGGCTCTGCGCTGCGTCTCCCCTCGCGGCTTGCCTGCCCTCCTTCCCCTTTCGCTGAGGGAGGAGGAGGAGAGGAGGCTCCTGGGGGCTCCCCTCTGCCTTACCGAGCGCCTGGGGTCCCCGAGCAGCCCTCGGGGCGCTCCTGCCCCGCTGCTGGGGGCTCCTCGGTGGGCTGAGCGCGGCCCTGAGTGCTCAGCAGCCTTCCAGAGCTGCTTCCTGACCTCGGGGAGCAAAGCCGAGCTCCTGCTGCTTTCTTTAAACAGAAACGATGGCGAGCGGCGTTGCACGCACCTAGGTTTTGGTCGCTGTAATAGCAGAGCAGATCCCCCCAAAATGGCTTGTTAGGGATACTCGTGCAGGGATCTGGTGCTGCTTTTTATTACTTGGTTGATTTAGCCTGGTTGTGACGTTCCTAAAAAGCCGTGTGGCAAACGTTTTTGCGATGGTAAGGTTATTTGCGAACCACGCACAGCTTCGGAGGTGCGGGGACCCGAAGTTAGGCCCTTTGTCTTCAGCAAGTTCTGTGTGCGCTTATCCAAAATGAGGGCTGAGAGAAGACGAAGCATGCTAATGGCTGGGTGGATGTGCTCAGTCAGATCGGGCAGCATTACTGTAAAATCCATTTGAATGCTTAAGCTTCCACATTGCATATTCCAATGAGTTTTAAAATCATATTTGTAATGTAAAACTTGGGCTTTGCATCCCTCTCACTGTATTTCTCTGGCAGTAGACATTAACAAAAAAAAATGGATTTACGAAAATGTAATAAATGAGCTTCAGTTTCAGAATTACTGTAGGCAAGTTTTAAAAGCAGTAGCTTGCAGGATGAATATCTCCAGCAGTTTGGCAATTGGAGAATAAGCATGCAATTTTGAGTATGTTTTTCAGAAAAGCCCATTTTTTGTTAGAGGACTGCATTTCCTGCAGGGTTCCAGCACTTGCTAACTCTATCAGTTGAAAGTCATGTGCATATGTGACGTTATGTTTTTGCTAAACTGTTCTTGACGATTTGGTGTGTTGCAGGCTCAGTGCTCAGGAAATGATTTTGAGTAATATAGCTCTGTAATGGAGGTGGTGTACTGCTACGGGTGCAACTGAGTTACAGAAGTGAAATATGTAAGGAGCTGTAAGATTAATACAGAATGAGGGCCTGTGGCATATTTTCAATGTAGCATTCAGTGATATTTTTGTCCTGCTTTCTTTGAATGATGTGACTCAGTAATCTGCTCAGACTGGGGGACAGAATGAGGTTTGATTGAGAACTAACTTAAAAAAAAAAAAAAAAAAAATCCAGTGATTTGCATCCAACTGTTGACAAGCCTGAGAGGTGGGTTTTTTGTGTTTTATTTTTTTCTTGCTGTTTGTATTTTAAGGTTGGTTAGTAAGTATGTGCATCTACATCATGTAATTCAGTTTCTAACTACATCCTGCTTTTAAATATCAGCTGTTTAAAATGACTTCTTGGCAGATCATGTACATCCAGAAGAACAATGTACTTCACTGTAATCCACGCTTTTGATGTCTTGGCTGACATTAACAATGCTGTTTCCCTATAAATCCAATCTTTGCCTGAAGAATGGAGTAAGTGGAAAAATGTTTGTCATTGGTGCAGTCTTCTATTTCTAAAAAGTCTTCCAAGTTAATTGCACCACAGTTAATTGTACCACTTGCTTCTAGTGCCTAGGTGTTATGATTGTAACTGCTAAAATCCAAAGAAGTTCGGCAGTGTTCTGAATGAAGCATAACACAGTTTACTAACAGAGTCACTTCCTCGTCTTTCTTGGCTAAATTTATTATCGAGAGGGACACTTGTCTGTTAGGACAGAATTAGGGAGGAATTACGAATACACAGGGAGGTGAAGCTAATTGGAAGGATGGCTGCAAGGAGACACGTCTGGGTGCCACGTGACTTTGAAGAGTTAAAATTTTCCAAGCTTCTTTTTTTGGACAAGGGGAAGCTATGTTCGGCTATGATAATGGTACAGTTCTGAAAGAATAAAATTTAAGATTATTTTTTTTAGAGTATAAATTATAACAAGATGGGGACAAAAACATTTCAAAATGAAGAACTACTGTAGGTATTCGTGACGATTCTGCCTTGAGCACTGTATGGTTAGTGGAACTGTTCTCTGGGAAACAGGGTAAATGCAAATGAAGTTCTCAATGTTTTGATTTATTTTTGTTTAAACACCCAGTATCATCCCTTACTTTCATTTAGATTTACTCACTACAAGAACTGTGAGCCATGAGATCTTGTAAAGGTTGTTCAGAGGCCCAATACTTTAAAAGGGTCTGGGTACTGGCCTGCTCTTTTTTTGTAGAAAAGCATACTCAGGTCTCATTTTATTAATTATCTTCTGATCTAAGCATAAGAAATGGTGAGAATGCAAATCTTATATTTGAGCTGCTGACCATTTTCCTTTAACTTACTGTTTTATGGAAGAGGACTTTGATTTGAATGGATAGCAATTTGATATTGTGGTAAAGGTGTGCAGTCTAGAAAACAAATACCTAATGGCAGTTGAATGATACGCAGAGTGCATAAATACCTTTAGGAGTATCAATAGGAATGAAAAGCATTCATTCTGGAGATGTCACAACAAAAAACAGTAGCCCAAAGCTAAGAAAAGCACAGTTTAGGCTTGCTGTTAGAGGAGACAAGATACAGGAAGAAATTTTTGACCAGAACATCAAAGGAATATTGAATCCTCACTTGCTACCAGTGAATTCAATATCAGATTTTAATGGTAATTCTGTATTCAGAAGACTTTAAAAATTTTAGGGGGTGTTTTGGTTTCTAACTCCTCACACACATGATGGTATAATTAGATACTATCTTAAAAACACAACCCTCAAATACAGGTAGAGTTGCTTCTTGTGTTTGTATAAACTAGGTATGTTGATGTTAGTATGTTGGTTAATGATTTTAAGTTTGATGTGTTAATAACATTGAAGAGACCTGTGAATTACTTAGTGATCTAGCATTCAACTAGGGATCCCATACAGAGGGGATGGAGGCAGACTCGACACTGTTGGCTTTCACTGAAACTTCTTTGGGGACAGTTCATACTGTTTTCCATGTAAAGGTAGCAAAATTATACAAAATCCTATGCTGTTTTCTGAGTTACTATAGTAAAATAAGAAAGAACTGGGTATAATCTAGATTTTCAAATATGTTCAGAAATGAAAATATTGAAAATAGTACTAACTGTACTGCTGTGTGTGCTCTGGAAAGCTGAGGTGTAGATAGTTACAGTTTGATTTGAGGCCTGGAAGAGGAATATTATAACTGTTCTCAATTTCTTTATTAATTTTTAAAGTATTTTAAAACTAATATTAACGTGACTGTTGCTATTTTTCCCAAACCTCTCTAAGCTAAGCTAAAGCACTATAAGATATGAAAGTTAATAAGCTTTACCCAGATTATGGGGGAGATGCAGAAAACTGCTGTTGTGTATATTTTGGATATTTCTCTCAAAAAAGAAAAGATGCGGAAAGCTTTTTTTTTTTGTGTAGTCATTGTCTCTGAAACAACATTAATGTAATATGTAGATAGATTTTAAAGTTGAGGGTAACAAACTGTAAAATGGTTGGCCTTGTAGACTTATAATATTGTGGTTGCGTTGTATTTTTAAAGTAAATGAACAGGAAGTTCTACCAGCGTTTTCGGTTTATAAGCTGCAGTGAGAGTTCAGACTGTATGCTGCTGCACGCTACAAGCATTTGTGTTTCTCTTTTACTCTGGTGCTCACAAACTTTAAACTTCTTTGCAACAGATAAACTGTGGCGTGAGCACAACTTATTACAAATGCATCTTTGTGCTCGATTCTGCCAGTTCTTGCTACTTGAAAATGCAGGTCTCTGCATGCATGCTTTGCCACTTCTTAACTTGTGCTATGTTGATTCATTCGAGGCTTAATTTAATTGGCTCTGGTTATGGAAAGCTAGTTTAGAACTGATAGTTGCAGGGAGTCTCTGTTTTCCTACAGCACAGCTAAGGATATCCATGTCTTCCAGTGCTGTACAGCCACTGAATCTTGATAGAAGCATGGGAGAGACTAACGATGACAGAGTAAGTATCTGAGTCTCTGCGGCTTGCAAAGTCAATATCCTCTCCGTGAAAGCCAGAGTTTACTTTCAATTACCAGTGCTGGTATCCTTTGTACCATTGAGTGTGTTCCAGGGCACTCGGCTGCGCTGGTTAGTTGTGCCAGTAACTTTTCCAGGTCAAGTCTCTTTCGTCGGCTGATAGCAAACACGCGATTGTGCAAGTCCCATTAAATTGAGCTACTAAGCAGCTTAGTTTTGCTTGTTTTTCAGACTCCAGGGTTTAAAATCTAAGTACTTGAATCCAAATCTTCGCTGATAGCATCGCTGTAAGTAGAGTATTTAAAAATGGAGCTCAGTGTTTCCCTATTACGGATTACTGTTAAAGGGATGGCATTTGCCAAAATTCTAGAAATCATACGTGTGGACAGTACTTCACCTGCTTCTGAATACCTGAAAGAGTTTCATGTTTTTCCTGTGTTCTTCCACATTACTTATTCCTCTTTCTTTCTGTTTGCTGTAAGGGTATATACATAGAAGGAAACTGACAGTTATGGAGAACGCAGCATTTGCCACATGCCAAGTGATGTTAAATTCAAACAGAAATAGTCCCTGTAAGTAGAGAATAAAATGTGTTTTGTGAGTGGTACACTAAGTATTTTTGAAACTAAAATAACTCTTTTAAAATAATCTGGGTAGGTTTCAATTAACAGTTCATCTTATAGGCAACTAAACATTAAAATGAAATCTTTTCTTGTAAGACTTGCTTTGCAAATGGATGTTCTCTGAGGGCTCTCTTTATCTGGGACGTTCTAGGCTGTGGTTTACACTGAAATATCGCTGCTACTTTCTTGTTAACAGATCACTGTCACCAGCATGACATAATAATCTATTTGGATTGCTAATTTAGCCTCATCAAATGTGAGAGAAACTTACTGATTCCTTAGAATTCAGAATTCATGTATGAATCAAAGTGGACATACTTTAATTAGAAGAAAGTGGAGTAGAAAAGAGAGTCTGAGAAGAAGAAAAAAGTCTGTAATAGCAGCATTAGTTTGAAGTCTTGCTGTCGTTTGTAGTCCAATGAATGTGAGAATTGGGCAGGTTTTATCAGTCACCAGATTTGCCACTGAATTGCTTTTACCATGGTCAAACAAACTAGTTTTTACTTTAGACTCCACATATGCAAAATGAGAACTGTATTCAGTAAAATGTTAGAGAGCTTTTTTTTTTAATAAAAAATTATTTTCATTACACAGAAAGGAAACCAAAAGTGTGCATACAGTATCAGTATTTTGTTATTGTTAATATATGAAGTAACTTTTTAGTATTTTTTTCTTCTTTTTTTTCAATACCTGCAAATTAGGTTAGCGCTGTGTGACAACAACTTAAGCTCCAGTAATGCTTCAGCAATTCAGAATCATATGTGGATTTTCTCCTGTGACCGTAGCCTTCCTTTGCAATTGTGTTCTCTTCAAAAGCAGAGGCCTATTGTCCAGCGTGGAGAAGGATCTGATCTGTGCAGAGTAGTTTTCAAAATGTGAGTTTAGTCAGAGGCTTAGTAGCGACCAGATGGATAAATATTTGAAAATTGAGTATTATGCCACAAGGCTAACAAGTTAAAAAACAAACAAACGAACACCACCTCACACCTATCCGGAGTGGATAATCAGAACTTTCCTGAGTGTAGATTTTTATATATTAAACCCTGCTTAATTCTGTTAGTTTCTGCAATACTGATTTTGAAAAAGGTTAATATAAATTCAGATCTAAGAGTAACATTAGAGGATCATGCCTATGGTTTTATATCATATTCACAGTGTTGATTTGAAGTGTTGTCAGTGTTCAGACGTTTTACTGAATTATGTAAATACAAAACTTTTTATTTATTTTTTTTTATTAAGTATTAGACTATGTTTGTGTGTGCACCTAAACGTGTGTGCTGCATCACTACCTGTCAGGGGAGGGCTTCCCCAATGCACTAAATGTGTGCATTTTTTCCTAAAAGAAACCAGTTTATGAAAATGAAATGTAGTAACAGATTCTCTGCGATGTTCAGAAGTAATAATATGAACTTGATCTAATCTGTAAGCTTTGATGTTTACAGCATTTAACCATTGAGATGGGTTTTTTTAGTCATTGGTCAACTTGTCTCATGTTGATTTGCACAAGAAACATTTTTTTGTTTATCTTTCTGGTGCCAGTAGACATGCCCTTGCTGGTTTGGCTGGGAGAGGCACTATGATACAGCATCAAAATGCCTTTGTGTGTTCACTTTGTAGATCATGTAGTACAAACGCCAATTCATTTTCTACCAAGGCTTGTGAATTTAGATGTGCTTTTTCTCTCACCCACGCAAAACACAGCTAAGATACAACAGCTTGCCTGTCATATTGTACCAAGAAAAAGTGATAAAAGTGATTCTTGGAAATTCATGTGATTCTGTTAATAGTGATAGCTGATCTACTTTCAAACTGGGTTTGTGCTTTCTACATTTAAGAGGAAAGTTCACAGGACAGCAATGAAAAATCTGATGTCCGTGGTCGGAAGGAAATTGAGCTAGCATAGTATAAGACTTTTGAGAAAAAAAAAATCTTTTCTGATTTCTAGTTCTGCAAGTTCTATTTCCATCTGCTTTCACCTTGCCCAACACTTTGTCCAAGAAAATGAACTGTTGAACACATTATTTCCATAAGTAATTGTCTTTTGCATTCATAAGTACTGTTAAAAGTAATGAGCTGGTTATCTAGGGCATCTGCCTGTGACAAGCACCATAAATACAGCCAGCTTACTTGAGAGGTCTGAGTTTTTAACCATTGTAGCTAAAGCCTGTTTGTATCTTTCAACTCAAAATACTAACATCAATACTAGGACAACTGTTATTTCTCTCAAATTGTGTGGTGTTTAGTGTTTTTCTTTTTTTCTTTTTTTTTTTTTTTTCTGATGGCTTTTGTTTTTAACTTCCACTCTCTTGTCTCCTGCCTGTCCTTGCTGGCATGATAAGCTACACTGTACTCACTGTACTTTTAAGCAGGAGAATTTCTTGGTATCACTGATACTGAATACGTACCTTAGTTTCTGTTTTGTTAACCTCTGGTGTGAAAAAATATTTGGGCCGTCCTGCTTCCTAGTTGGACAAGTCTTTTGTGAGAGAAAGTGAGAGAAAAAAAAACTTCTTGTTGAACCCAGCATTAATCTCATTGAGGTATGTTTTGGATTTAATTAGGTAGTATTTTGATACCTGCATTAAAAACTTGTTTTGGAGGCCTGTTTATCAGTTCTAGGGACCAAAACTGGATTTCTTCTTTGCATGTTGGACATTTTACTTCCTTCTGTGTTGGGATCCAGGCCTTGAAGTAGTAGTTAGTTTTTTCTTTTCACTGCAGCATACTCCAATGGAAAGAACAGCAAGAAACCTGCTGCATGCCTTTACTGTCTGTGCCTTTTCCCACCATCTGAAACTATAATCGTCTCAACCGTTAGTTGTTATAGATGCTGTGGTAACATGGTTAGAGGGATATAAAGACATCTTCAGCACTGACAGCAGACATCAATGACAAGAAAGATTGATTTCTCACCGGCTGTTAAGATATTGTTTAATCAGATTTGAATTGTGTGGTGCAACCTTCTTCCTGTACTTAGAAGGTTAAAACAGTTTCTACATAAGTAGAAGTAGGAAATAAAGCAACAACAAAGCAAATTTTGTATTCTGCCTGTGTATGTAATTACATGAGAAATTCCTTGCTATTCCAGTGGACAGTGTGGAGCTGTGCGGGTCTGGCTGGAGGCAGAGTGGAAACTGAGCCCTCTGCTCAGCAAGCTTACAATACTTCTTGCGCTGAAGTAATGGCTTGTTGAAAAAGCTACCAGATAGTAGTATTTGGAACTTAAAGTAGCTGTTCTATTTGTGATCTTTCAGGTGCTTTTTCTTGTATCTCAAGTTCCCAGAATTTTATGTTTCTTCTGTGAAGTGCTTGATTCATCAAGTACTTGATGCTGTGAGCCGGTCTACAAAAGACACTCTGTTTCTCAGATTCTTTATATTTATTTGGAACAAGAACAAGTGGTCTACACATGAAGAGGAATGTTCTCATAACCTTCTTCCCTTGTGCACATTTGAATGCGAATTGCTTGTTTATATCATTGCTAATCCCACAGTAACAGGTTACAGTAGCATAAACAGTGTGACCTTTCAGTGTGATTGCAGGAAGTAAAATGTGAAATCTATTTAAAAAATGCATCTTTGACTAAGGAAGAGTATACTTCCTTCTTCTGACAGGAAAAATAAGCCATACTGGTTCAGATCTTGATTCCATTATACTACGTTGGGCCTGTTTTTTCCAATGTCTTCTTTACAGTCACTGCAGCTGCCTGAAGTAGGACTGAACCTCTGCTCTCCTTGTGTAAAATTGTGCGTCCCTGTTCTGGTTTGCGCAGGTCTGAATGGTTGTGGGATGTGGGCTGCTGGGGAAAACAGAACTGACATGAGCAGGAGGATTTAGTAAGAGGAACTTCTTTTGGAAAGAGGGAGAGGGTGGGTCATTGGAGCAAGAACTGGAAAAATACTACATAGCTTATTAAACAGCCAAAATACATATGCACACGTTCTAGAAATTTTTTGAATATTTCCAGAAATGAAAGAAAATTTGAGAGTTTTAACCAGCAAGAGAGGAAGGAGTGGACAGCTACCCAACTTTAGAAAATATTTTTGTGGATTATCTGTAACAGTTTAATTAAATTGGAAAGCAACAATTGTTACTTGTGTTCTTAAACTTCAGACTAAGCAGTGCTTTCACACTAAATTGCACTTGCCTGCTCGGAACTGTGCAATGCCCAGCAGTATCTGTGGTATGACGAGTGAGAATCTTGTTTCAACTTGTACAGTGTTTTCATTCCCAGTATTGATATCTTCTCAGAACCGGCCCAAAGTTTGCCGTGACCTGAGCAGTTCAGCCCTTGTACTGTTTCAGAACTGGTAAATATCTGAAGGACGATACATGTTGTGAACCAGCAAACCCATCCTTTTATCCTTGTGCACTACATTAGCAGTGATTAAATCAGTAGTGTACTGAGAAATACAATATTGAGCTGGGGGGGGGAGGGAATTTGCCAGTGAGCGATATGACGTGGATGGCTCATCAATAATTTCCCTTTAGAGGGCAATTGCCTCAGTCGTTTGAAGTGAGGCTGGGAGCAGGCCGAGGCTCCAAGGCCTGAGGCAGTCACTTGTCCTTGCTGAAGACGGGCTGAGCAATAGGACGGTGTGTGGGGTGCACCACTGGGTTCCAGAGCTTGTTCTCTCTTCCCTCAAACTCGTCTTGTTTTCAGCAGAGATAAAAGATTGGAACAGGAGGTTGAAAATATGTAAAATCTTTACAGCTGCTAAGTTACTGGATTTATTAGCCAGCACGAGAACATTGGTGGAGAGGTCTAATCTTACAACAGGCTTTTTAAAGCTTGTCAAGAGCAGGCAGAGGAGAAAGATTTTATGGAGATTAACTTATAAACAAGAAATTAAGGACAAGTAAGACATAGTTTGTGTAAAGCTTAGCATTCAGAACCTCAGCTAGGAACCCAGTCCATCATGGTAAGCTTTACTTAATGGCATTATTGTACAGGCTACTTCTCTATGACTGACTGACAGCAGGAAATTCCTTATTATTTGTCTGCGAAGTTCTCTACCACATGAAGTGGAGCTGTAGGGTGGTAAAACTGTTAAGTACTTATTTTTTAAGAGTAGCTAAATTAGTTAATAGTGCTACCTGGTTAGGAGCAAGCACTCAGACATTATTATGTGGAAATAATAAACGTATACGTGAGATCTCGAATAGGAAGAAAGAAAACCAGCAAAAGACCTTTAGGTTTCCTTATACTAAACTGTTCTCTAACAATGTCTTCCACATAAAAGTATGACTTCCTACAAAAGTCTGTCTTCGACTGGTTAGAGAAAAATAATCCAAGAGTCTTGTGAAAATGCTGTGCCCCCAGCACTGTTTATGTAATAGGAGGCACTTGTGTGTGACTCTAATCGTTAATAACCTTTATTTGTGGATCACTGCTCAGAAGCCTCTAGTGCAACAGTGTTTTGGTGGGGACTTGGGTAGAAAGGGATGTGAGGAGGTGAAGTTGTTGGTATTTTTTTAAGATTTTTGGAAGTTGCTTTTTTTTTTTTTTTTTTCCATCTTCTCTCCTTTAAGCGTTCCAGGTGTGTGCTAAGACTGCAAAATGGGGTTGGAGGTAGCCACCAGAGGGTGAAGCACATCTAGTCGCTGGCTGGGGCCTGCAGGAAGCGCAGCCCGGTGGAGCCAGAGGTGTGGGGAGCGCGGGGGGACCGCAGGAGGTGAGGAGAGCTGTGCCTCCCGAGGGGGTGCTGATCACCGGGATGCTGCTTGGCCTTGCCAAATGAGCTGGTGTTCTCCCAGTGAATTATGTTAAACTCGCAGCATTAGCAGATGCATGAAGTGGCAAAATGTTGTTTATCTTGTCTGATCCATGCAAGTTACTTTCACTGACAAATCTGTTTCATTAGCATTGGGGAGGATGAAATAGGCCTTTGAAGGCCTAGCCTGGCTAGTTCTGCAGAGCCTTTCATGTACTGGAGTGCGGGGTGCTAATCCTTCCTGCATTAGGATGCCTGTGCAAGTTCTTCTTGATTGTGTGAGGTGCCTGTTTAACACTGAGGCTTGTTTTTTAAGCTCTCAGTTGCTTTCACATGGGCAGAAGATGACCTGCACAGCTGAAGGGGAAAGCTCCCTCACACCTGCAGTGACGGTTAAAACAATCCTTAGTAACACCATTGGTTCTGTCGGTGTCTTAAAGAATTGCTGTGGAATTTGGAGAAATAATGAAGTATAGAATGAATTTTAGCATTAAAAGTATCGCTTGCTTTTGATTAGTGGAGGAGTTGTAACTTTTCACAGGAATTTCTCAAGCTTTTTGTCCATAGATTTTCTTATAAACTGTCTATTCTAGAGACACAGGTTTATTAACTTTCCCATGTGCAAATTATTCTAAGTAAAAACCAGTATTGATATGTACTGTGACTGAAGACTTAGTGTGTGTTTTGATTTGCATTTGAAGGGCAGCTGGTAAAGAAAAGTGCTCTGAAACCTAATTCAGACCTGAGTATCCTCTCCAAATGTGGCTTCACTAAATCTAACATCTCTGCTGTCAGCATTTAAGGGTTAAGTTTCTCTTCCAAAAAAAGTATTGATTTTTCTTTTTTCTTAGAACAGTTTACTACTCTGAAAATAGTTGTGTAAACATTGAGCTTTAAGTGCAACTTCTTTTAAACCTTGGTGTAGAACAGAGGTGCCCAGCCATTCTGTCCTGGAGCCATGTGAAAGCTGCACAGCCAGGTTTGTCCCTGTCATCGACCAACGTGCTTATGCATTTGGCACGTGACACATTCAGCCCTTACATGACCCAGCAGCCCTATAGTCAGGTAAATGAATGTGTAAACTTGTGTTCGTGGGGCAGGGGAGATGGCACCAGCATTTGACTTATTCCAAAAACTGTATTCAGTCTGTAGGTAGTGAGCTAGTTGTCTCAGGTTTAGAAAGCTGTAAGCTTTTTTTTTTTTTTTTTCCTAAGTAAAACTAGTTTAGCTGTTTTTGGGTTACCTAAACACGTATTAGACAGCTTGTGAGACAACAGGAGTATCCCAATTCTGCTTTATCTAACATCTGTTTTCAGCAGTACTGTTTGTTCTCAGCAGGTTTTTGTGTGCATTGCAGTAGCTTGGCAACCTGTAGGTTGCACCATTCAGTGATTTCAGTAGGCTTTTAATCATCACTGAAATTTTCCTTTCCAAATTTGAATATTATAAGGATAGTGAAGTGGGTATCTGTGATTATAATAGCAACAGAAATGTTAAGCAGATCTCAAATGAAATAAGCTGCTCATCTAGATTTGTCATCCAGTATATTTCTTCAAATTTCAGTTCAAAAGCCTTTCTTGAAATTGATTTAAGAAAGGGATACTTGGAACTTTTTTTTTTTTTTTTTTTGCAAATGATTGTTAACCAGTTACAGTTACTTAAAGTACCCAAAAAGAGATCTGGGAATTGTATGCTGAAAGAGGTTAGGTACTAGAAGGCATGACTACTTGCTGGTTCTCATGTAGGAGCAAAGCTTGAGTTTGGCCTCTCTCTGCACGCAGAGGCATGAACATGCTTTGCACAATCCTGTTAATTGTACGTTCTCTTTAAACTTGAATTTCAGTATGTTAGAAATGGTACAAAGCTTTTGCTAATAGTATAAAGAGTATAGTTCCATTGCCTGTGTTCTCACTGATGTCCCTTAGAGTGAAGTGTTCATATGCCATGTGTTAGAACCTGCTGGGATTGTACCCTTATTTGTAGGGAAGAAACAATACAAGAGGGAAACCCACTTACATTATGGAGTTAGTACCTTTCATAGCATATTGTTCACCGTTTTTAATGAACAACATTTATTGTTACTAAATAAATCCAGTAATTGCCCTCGTACTTTTAAGTTAAAAATTGCATCTCAAGAAAGCCAGTAAAATAACGTATGATAAAAACATCTTCAAGGAAATGAAGTTTACCACTAAATAAGATGTAGATATCTTTAATAGGTAATGTGGAGTTCACAACTTCCTATTTAACAATTCCTGCCACTTCCTTTCTTGTTTGCTTTAGTACTTCCTCTACATACGAGCTCAAAACTTTGAGAATCTTGATGGAACTTCTAGAAAGTTGGAAATAAGGCTATTGCCTGTCCCATAGGATACTAAACACAAAAATAATACTGTTATGCTCTAAATGTTTGCCACATCATAGTCATGGTGAGACTTTATTCCCTTAACTTTTGTAAATATACTAGTAAGTGTTACTTAGCTTTTAGATTTTTGGTGGTTTTTTTGCTTTTTTTTTAATCATTTATGCAACGTGACACCTCATGGCCATGAGAGGAAACAAATTGGTTTAAACTCTGACTGCAGCTAAGTAGCGTTTCAAAGCAGTGCACAGGGTTTACTTGAATTAGAAATAACTCCTTTCTTTTTCATATCAAACATTGATTTGTATTGCTTTGTTTGTCCTTTTAAAACTTAAACACTTTTTTATAGTTGTTTTTCATAACTCTCTCTAGAAAGAGTAGGTTTCAAAATATGTCTTCACCAATATAAATTATTTTATTATTCTTTTACCTTTCTTGTTTATAAAAGTACTAATAAAATGAGTTAATATCTATAAATCAAAAACATGATGGCTTAAAAATTGCTTATTTTGTGATGCTAATTTTAAACTCACTGTGATAATGCATGCTGTTCATCATCTCTCATTCTTCATCAGTGGTCTACCTATTCCTGCAGAGTAAGAATCTTGTACATGTAGAGCCATCTATATTTAATTTTAAAATCTTTAACAATCTGGCGATTAATATAACCATCTAAACAATCTGAAACATGCTCAACATTGGTCTGCCACTACTTCTACCAAGTAAATTCAGTGATATTTTGACTTTGGTGAGACTCTCAGCATTTTGAAGATCTAACCTTTGTGATGCGATGTATTCAGAAGATTATCTAGCAGTAACTGGGGCTGGATCACTTAAGATACAATAATGTGTGTACACTTTGGCTAAAAAATAACTTTGATTTCTAAACCATTTCTTCCATCACCTGAACAAAAAAGGCTCCAAGATACAAGCATACTGGTCGCTATCTCTAAAACACAGAGGGCTCCCAGAAGAACTTCGTGACAGTTCTGGTGTACTTTCTTTGAGAGCTGTGTTTAAGTCTGTTTCATATTATTGCTGCTAAATAGATAGAGGAGCTACACTTTCGTGCTGATTACTGAAACTAGAGTTCAGAGCTGTTTAAACAAGGAGTACACGTTCATAAGCAAGCAGCTATGAACTGGACCTTTTCCTTTCAAGACTCTTCCGAGTGTTCTAGATACAGAGGAGATTGCCTTTACCTTATCAAACAAGAATATATGCCTATATAAATGAAACGTAACAGAAAAAGTAGTGGTAAGTCTCTGAAGTCTGAATAATCTGTTGCTGTTGCATTTGATATGGTAACAGTATTGTGCTGTGAAGGCTAATTTGGTAGGTTTCTGAAAGGGAAATAACCTTTGGAACTCTTATAATATGCAAACTAATTAGAGGGTACAGTGAACACAGCTGTTTCTGCCAAGCTGACTAAGCTTGGAATTCAAATTACTATTTTTAGCCAGTTTATAATGTCTCTAGTTCTCAATGGTACCCTAGTTATTACCTTTAAAAATCATATTAATATGCGTTTATCCCACCGATAAATTATGTACAATCAACATTTATAGAGCAACTAGCCTGTTGCTTTTTAGCTCTGAACAAACAGTGTGAGTGTACAGACAAAAGATAACACTTCAGGTGGCGTCTGGGCTGTGGTACACTGAAATCTTGTCTGTGACTTGCATGAGTTTGAACTGAAAGTTTCCTCAGAGGAAAAGACATGATCCCTGGAGTAAAGTAATTGTTGTTTTCTGTAAGTTGTTTACATAAAATCTCTCTAGCATACATATCCCCCCCTCCTCTTGCCCTCTGAGAAAGTTGCCTTTTTCCATTATACAAGAATTTCTTGCATGCTATTGTTTGCATTAAAAAATGTTTTTCTCTTGATCCTTAAGATACGATCGATGTACAGGTCCTATAAAAAAAAAAGTTATAAATTCTGTTCAGAGATCTAAAAATCACTGCAGCTAACTGTACTTCTTCAGGCTATGAAACTTCAGTAAACCAAGAGTTTGGAAACCAATACTGGTATAGGTTACTTTGTGTAAAGTGCTTACCAGTCAGTGAGATGGTGTCAAGACTAACTTCAAAATTAAACTGCACCTAGTAGTTTGCTAATAAGCTTTATTTGGTACTTTCTGCAAAGATTATTAGATAAGCAAAAGCATTAATCAGGATACACATACAGTGAATAGTCTTACTTCGTGCATAAAATTTGTTGCATCCTTCTTTTTAGTCAGTCTAATTTTAATATAACATATGGCATGCTGGTGTCTAAAACTGCTTTAACTGACTGTACTTTGTGAAGGCATATATAACTAGTTTAACTTCAGATAAGAATTCAGGTTTTTTAAAGTTATTTCTTTTTTGCTTCTGTTAACATCAATAGCTTTCCTACTGTATCTCTTCAAAATTATAGCAGATAAGATCTGAGTTTAGTTGATGTTGGATACAGAAAACGATGGTTGCGAATTAATCCTGTTTTCCTAAGCTTTATGTTTTTCACTTCTGTTTTTCATGATGGTAGGAGGCTTCCAGACCAGCTTAAATCAAGAAACTAAAAACTAGGCAACTCCAGAAAATAGTTCTGATTCCTAAATAAAAATCCTTTTGTTTCTGGTTTTGTCATCATGGAAAATAGGCCATTGACAATCAACCTAGATCTACTTATGTGTTTCGAAAGACTTTCTCACCAAAAACGTGAAGGAAATGCATGATTTCCAGGCCTGGCTCCCATGGCGCTGAATGATGTCCGCTTCCAATGACAATTTGTTGCTGCAGTGCTAACGATGGGGGAGGGAAGCTAATCTAAAACTTTCTTCCCTTGCCTCTCGGGACCAGGGAAGACAAAAGCATTCCTCCAAGAGCCAAAAAAACTGCTCAGAGAAATATCCTCCCTTCTGAAAGGCGAAGTATATAGTTGTTCCAACACAGCTGTCAACCGACCAGCGTTACAGTGTAGTAGCTGGATTCCTAAAATGGTAGTGAGAAACATTGACTCCTAAGTTAGAAACCAAATGAGTTAGAGCATTGCAGATGAAAACTAATCTGCTTGGAGAACACAAGCAGCATCCATAATAGCAACCAAGAAGTATCTCCTGGCTGCCTTCAATGGGTGATTCCTTAACTGGTTTATTTGCACTGCTCCCAAGGGGAGGTGTGGCTGCAATAATGGCTATTTGGAAGAGATAAGATAGATCAAAATCAGTACTCTAGCTGAAAGGTTTTTCTGTTTCTCCCTGAAACTCTTTAATGTTTTGCAGTCCAAGTTGACATAAATGTTTCTTTTGGAATGCAATGCCAGCAACAACAACAAACAACATGAGGGCATCCAAAGAACAATAGCAGTGATGTGAAAAATGTATGATATTTTCCTTTGTAAAAATAAAAGAAGGACTCTAAAAGGATATTTTTGTTGATGTAAGTCTTTAATGAACTTGCAAAGGATTGTGCGTGTGCGTATTCTTACACGCAGCCTACTTTGCCTTTGCATGCTAATTACGATGCTGTGCTAGCAGCATACCACATGAATGGGTGATGAATCTTGGAGTACATGAGGTCTCCTGCTGTCCCTATTACTTGTGGCATTAACTGTGGTTTCTAGGAGTTATTACCCCAAGTTAAGTTGTTGAATTTGTAAAGAAGTTGATAAGTAAATGTGAAAAGAACTCTAGAGCTTTTTTAAAACTCATTTTTTTTTCTGTTTTCAGGCACCTCTAGTGCTGTAAGAGCTCTTTAGGATTAGTGTTTCTTCTCTCTGACAACAGTGCATTTTTGCTTTCGATCATGGTACCTTTATGTAGCCATCTCTGTTTCCACCTATCTTTTAATACTCATTTTGGCACCCACCAAAACTTCTGAAATCATCTTTTTTCTTATTTCCAAGCAGTATTTGTAAACTGTCTTTGGTCTTGATTGCTAGTATCTGGACCACCACTTTAATGTAGATACGGCACCAGTGAAGAGATAGAAAGGTATATTATTTTTCTTAGACCCTCTTCATCCATTTGCAAGAGAAGGTAGTGCTGCAGAACAAGCTGAAAACTCAGAAAGCCACGTTTCTAGTTACTGAATCTGTGTTTAAAAATCCTAGTGATCTTATTCAGGGAGTCATATCCCATCCAGGGGATTGTTCTGATGCTGAATGTATGGATGTGAAGTCAAACTCTCTGAGAAGCAAAAATTCTGTATTTCTTCTCTTTCCCACTAGGAGACTATTTAAGAAAACACGTTTTCTTTCTCTGGGCTGTTGGGTTTGCCTTCAGGATTAGAACTATAAAATACTTAAGAGCTTGGCAATTATTTTTTGTTACTTCTGTTGGATAGACAAAAGATGCATTTGAGAGGCAGTGACTTTGTAGTAGATGGCAATCGTACCCACATCACAAGTGTTGCTAGGCTCTTGTCTGTTTTGTAGACAGTTGTATGTCTTCTGATTTTTGTAGATCTGTTCCTTAAGTCAGTTTGATCACCTTGCTGTAAGCTAAAATCCCTCATGTTTCATGGATGCTACCTGATCAGTCTCAATTAAGGAGAAAAGGTAAAGCTAGTGAGTTAGCAAGGCAGTGTTCAGTTTATTTGTTGTTGGTATTTTGGGACTTGTTGTTTAAATCCTTGACTTTTCACAGACTTTTTCACTGGTGGAAAACCAGTGCTCCATGCTGGCAATTCCTGCACTCCAGTTTCAAAGCAAAGCTGCCTTTCCCTGGGGTAGGAAGCACGAGACATGTGTCATGCCAGTCGAAATGTCTGGGGAATCCTACTGCTTTGGAAGGCCTGATTTGCATTATGATTTCATGGATAATTCCGTAAATGCGTCAGGAAATCAGCTGTATGGGCCATGCTACTGAAGTGCACCATGGTGAAACTGCATCTTGTCCTTTCAAACCCGGAGAAATGGCTTGCTGAAAAGCTCTGCTTGTGCTGACTTTGTTTTTCTCTGGCAATTTCTGTGACCTGTTCTAGATGATTAGATTTGTATCTTGCGTATGATAGCTTAATTTGAAAGTGACTTTGACAAACTTAAGATGACTTGGGAATTATATAGCCTGTCCTTCTCTCCGTGACAGCTGTTGTTTTAAAAGGTCGTGTTAGTTCCTGAGGAATGTACGTGGCTGCAGCACAGGGAGCACGGGGCAGTCCCTGCCCATGGCAGGGGCGTTGGACTGGGCGATCCTTGAAGGTCCTTCCAACCCAGACAGTCCATCATGTCGTGACTTGACTAATCTCCTGTTAATGTGACCGATACTTCTAAAGCACAGCTTGGTAAGCTAGATGTGTTTAACTTGTCATCTACCTAAAGGATAAAAAATAGTGCTGTAGTTCTGCAACTGTGTACGTTCAAACTGCTGATAAGGTGAATACACAAATGTTGGCACACGTTGTTTGTTTGTTTGTTTAATCTAGCAGTTGGGATTTCGTTTTGTTTCTTTAAAATATTTGTCCTGAGCAAAATGACTGCAGTGTTTGTCTATTAAGCAGCTAAAGTGCTGTGCTGTTTGTTTGGCTTTTAGTCAACATACTTTCCAGGAAAAGGTGAAAGGACACAAATACCACAGACAAGTTTCGTTTGTAGTTCACTGAACGTGAAGAATATGTTTTAATATAAAACAAAGTCTCTTTTTAATGACAACAAAACCAAAAAACGAACAAAACAAAAACAACTTAAACACGGCTTAGTAGGAAGGCTCAAACTTGAGCTCCTCAGATGTGCAGGGCTGCTTGCTTTCCAACCTGCTAAGTGTGCTATTACTCATCAAGACCACAGAGCACAATCTGTGTGTGGGTGCTCTGGGTACTTTAATAATTGTAGTACTTTGGTTATAGTTCACAAGATGATCTTGTTAATAGATGTAAATTGATTTAGGGAGTTTTAAACAGTGACAGTAGTTCAAATATTAGTTTAAACAAATGCCTGGATTCTCTCCTTAGGCAGAAGTAATGTCCTTCTGTGTTGGTACAATACCTAGTATTGTACTAGGAGCCTTTCAAATTCCTTGTTAACAGTAGTAATAAAAATGCCAGATATTCTAAGGACTTACTTAGTTGGCAGTGTGCCCACATGCCCAATTCTGATGTGTTCAGAATGAAAAGTCTTGGAGCAGACATATATTGGGATCAAAAAAGGGAGATACAGAACAAAAATTGGAAAGACCTGTGCAGCTTTCACCCGAGAAGGCGTCAAATCTGTTGCCACTTGGGTGGTAGTGGTGCTCCGGGGGGGCTGCCTGCAGTGCACTAGCTGGAGCCAAAATATTTCTCTGGAGTCATTCAGATGCCAGGCCAAGCTTAAATTCTGAAATGACAATTCAATTAAGGATCTGGGTATCATTTTCCTAAATGTGTGAATAAATCTTACGGTAAGTCTGAAATATGAGAGGAAGGCAGCAACTGTAGGTTCCTTAGGAAAGACGTGCTTTAAAAGCAGTTAGAAAAAACCCATCCCAGCAGCACGCAAACCCACAGGTAACCTGCTGATGTCTCTATCAAAATTAAGGAAGCAGTTTGTCAGAACAGAGAGGGAAAAGACGTCTTCAGACCTAGTAATGATTTTCATTGCTCGCTAAGGTTGCTGTACAGCTGACAGGAATTGGGAGTAAATTTTTGGCAAGTTTTTGTCCCTGCAGCAGAGCACATGCTATATACCTATAAAGATCAGATCACACGCACTTTGTGTGTAAAGGGCGAGGACGGTAAGTTAGAAAATGGAACTATGTGCTTGTGTTCATTTACAGGAACCTTCTTGTGCTTCAAATTTTTAAATGTACTTGTTTCAGTGTACTGAAATCAATTTACAGGAAGTGTGGCAGAACTGATTCACTTTCTGCATATTGATTTCTGCCTAAAGTAAAACTTCTGATATTAACAAAGCATGAGCGATATTTTAGATATCACTTGAAATGACTTAAAATAATAAAGCTTTTTTTTTTTTCCTCTTAAAGTTTTTCTAAAGGTGAGATTTTAAATCTGAATAAGAATGATTCAGGGTAATTCCTGTAATGGTAATGAAGTTTACAACTGGTTTGTGCTTATAGAGAAGAAGAATTCTCGCTGCCTTCCTGTCTTTATTTCAGTAATTTTTCTAGTTCTTCTGAAGATAAATTAGCCACTACCTGGTAGAGTAACCTGTTTTCAGGGCTCCAGGAATAAGCTATCCATATGTCTGCACAGTCGTGGCACATAAAGAACCACCTGATGATAGTTCCTGAAACAGTTAAAAACTGAAAGGGTAATACTTAAGTTTATTCCTTCCATCTTTTTTGAATCTATTCTGTTAAAATTTAGATATGAACAAGATGGGCTTTTTCTCCTGTCTCAGTTCTTTCTGTTTGCAATGGAAAATGCATTTTTTTTACTTAGTTTTGATTATGCAGTTATTAAATTTTTATCCTTTTAACAAAGGGCTTTTTTAGGATAAAACTAACAGTGTAAACCACATCAGCATGGTGTTGCCTTCCACTATCTTGTAGTAGGTTGTAGTAGGCAACTCTGGTTGCTGAGAGATGTAATGTCAGTTGGCTGCTGTTGGATAGCAATTAGGAAGCTTTAATCTTAGTTTTATTGTAGAATTTCACAAATTAAATTACAAATTTTACAAATTAAATTATTTCTATGTGTCAGATAGTAAATTTTGGAAATCCATACATGCATGCCGGCTGTTCCTGTTGGTATTGGCTGTGCAAAGGAGACTAACTGGCTTTCATCTGGTCTTCTATCTTTGTTCAAGCACAATCCTTGAAATTCTTTAAACAAAAGGTTATCCTATCTCAAACCTTTGAAGAGACGACATTTTCTGTACAGAACACTGAGCTTTATAAATTAATTGGGCTTTCTGGATTTGTACGTAAAGCTTTTCTAATTGGTGTATTGATCTGAGCTGCTTTCTGAGAACCATGTATATGAATTTAAGTATTTCAAAGTTCAGCAAGTGTTTGAAAATAGTTGCATGATTTTGGGGGGGAGCTAGAGCAAAAATAAGGTTTCTTGATTTAAAAAAAAAAAAAAAAAGAGTGACTAATCAGTGACTAATGACCATAAAAGTGAACAATGTGCTAGTGAACAATCAGCGAGCAAGGAATGATACTGACGTAGGTATCTTGAAAGTCACCATCTCTTTGTATACTTTGCAGAAAAGGGGATGCTCAAAAACAAGAGAGCCTTAAAGTTGTTTATCCATAAATTTTTTTTCTATTAAATAAGCTCATTTGTTCGAAGATTAACTGGTGCTAATACATGATGCAAGAATTTGGGGTCACAGTAAAGTCATGCATTTTTTCATGCTTTTAGCCCAGCTAGTACTGAGGCTGTTAACACTATGTAGTGTCTGAAAGATTGTAGAAGATTCTGAGTGAGTATAAATAAAAAGTAATTCCACAGTTCCTAGTTCATGAAGTCAGAGATCCCTTTGAGAAACTTTAAACTACCTGCAGTGGTTCCAAGGGCATCTCTCCTCCATTTGTTTCCAGTTTGCAACGTGTCATTTGCAGCTGGTCTAATATGCGGCATGTTGAAAGTGTGAGAAAGAAAGTGTGAGAAGAAGCTTTTCTCGTCTCTTCCTCACCTCTAATACTTTCAGTTTTTATGTTTTCTCTCCTTCCTCTCCACCCACCCTGAAGCCTACGAAGTCCACACACTTAGTCTTTACCTTGTTTTTTGTGGTAGATGTTCTGTAAAAGCAATAATGCCATTAGGTGGCTTGTGAGATGTTGGGATGAAGTATTAGGTAACTAGGAAAGGAGGACTGTTTATAAGCACAGCTATCAGTTTACGAAGCCTGTAATTACACGTTTTAAACTCATACAGAATCCATACCGCAAACAAACTAAGGTCTGGATTTGCTACACAGCCTAAATTCCTTGAGGAGTTCTGTAGGTGTCCAGGCTGTTGGATGCACCAGTTTATTTGAGATGAGGTTAAACCAAAATTTGTTATCTGGAGACCTCTGTGTTTGGGTAAGTCAAGATTTGGATCTTGTCTCTTATTTTTCTTATAGGAGATGAGTAACTGACTTAGAACCTCCTGACACTTTAATAGGACTGTGGTTTATTTCCTGGCACTGACTTTGTTTGATGATAAAGATAGTAAAGCTTTGCTTCTTCAAAACAGCTGTCAAGAAAAGCCATTTCATCTTCTCAAAAGTCTCTGTCCTTCCAGTAATGTCTAAGATGCACTTCTGTAGCAGATTGAATGTCTGGGAGGAAAAATAGAGATGGACATGGAGAAGAAGGAAACTCCAGTTATTTTTTTATACTGACCCTCCGTTCAGTTGTTTCCTGTTTTGGCAGTGAGTACATGGCTACAAAACAGCAGAAGTAGAGTGTTCCTGCCAGCTACTCTGAACTTCTTCTGTTATGGGTCATAAATTTCAAGGACAAACTGTATTTTGAACTTACTGAAATTCGAGAAGCCTCATGTAATTCTTTAACCAAATATTAGAGTTTAGTACAATGCTTGGCACAAGCAACCCAATCTCTGCTGTAACCTTCAGAAAAAAATCAGAATTGAAAAATCAGCTTTTGCTCATTGCAGATAACGACCCTGAAGCAGTATGAGAAGCTCAACAACTGAGTTCTTCAGAATTGCAGCCATTTGTTCTACAGCAATGCTTTCCTTCTGACAACACACAAAATAAATACAGTACTGTTAAAATCGGAAAACGGTACAAGTTAGTACTTTCTCGCTTCTGGAAGTATGTATGCAAGTTTCAGGAACTGTTTGGGTTCAGGCATTCAATTGACCATTTAGTGTTCGGTTACCTACCACGAGGAGGTGGGTGCAGTGAAGTGCTGCAGGATTTACTTTCCTGATCCTTAAATTTCTACAGTTAGGCGCGTTGAAACTAGTCAGTGGTGAGAAGGAATCTGTGGTGAACATGGGCACAGAAGAAATTAGTACACTTTCCCAAGTGTTGATATGATTTAATAGCATGATCATGCCCAGTTTACATTCTCGGGGGGGGGGGTTATTTCCGTGCCTACAAGTAGCTGACTGCCGTGTCAGGAGCCCTGCTTACGCTGCATTGCTACAACCTGTTCCAGATTGCCCACATAGTGCTGAATTAGCAAGGGGCTTTCTAGGAAAACCGTGTTGCAAGTGTGTGATTATATATATATAATTTTTTAACTCACGTAATAGTGTTGTTGAACTTTAAACAAGCCTGTCTCTTTCTCGCTCTCTCTTCATGTTACTTGGCTTCAGGAAGAAGCTTGGCATACCAGCCCACTGGCTTTTTTTTTTGAGGCAGATTAATAGGCAAATCAATAGTGCTATCTTCTTCTTGAAAGCAAAACTGAGAGACTAGATACATTTTTTTTAAAGGATATTAAATTCTACATTTATTTCACTAAACTGGCTGAAATTCTGCAGCTTGTAATGTGATTTTCTGGTCTTTATGTGGTCTTTAGATGCACATTGATGACCTTCGTGTTACCTAGAAATTATATCCCTGTTCTTGTCCCCATCCAAATGTCCTGATACAAAGGGATAAGCAGCTCAGTTTTACTTGTCAAACTGGCTTACATGCAGTGTTGATCTACATACACTTCATGTCCTCGCAAGGAAGGACTCAGTTCCCTGCTTCTCAGTGAGTAAATTTGCTCCCTCACACACTAAAGATGTTTTCCCATTTGTGTAAAGTAGCTGTTCATTGTGGATCCTCCAGTAGTACCTGTTGTTCCTGTGGACTTCTGTACAGGTCTTTGCCACATCATACAATTGTAGTAAGGTTTTCTATTCTGAAATCAGCCCTTAATGACATCCTAGAAAACAGCAGCTTTCACTATATTTTTTTTTAAAACCTTCTTACCTTTTATAGCAGTCATTTTTTTTCAATGCTAGCTTTAAGAGGAAACTTCTTTTTCTTAAGCTCTTAAGCTAAAATTGCTTTTTTATTTAAGTGTTTATATACTTGTTGTGAATTGCTTTCCTTAGTGTGACTGGCTCAGCAGATATATTACCGGGTGCCTTTGTAGCTCGTGATAAGATCTTGGCAATTGCTGTTTCCCGTAGGAACAGAACTGTTAAAATGGCAGTATATCATTATAGCCTAGTCTGAGCTACTGCAGAATTTATGGGGCAATAAAATAGCGCCATCGGGCTGAGGCCTGCTGCAGAGTTTCCGGGGAGCCTTGCGCTGAATCCGAAGGCCCTTCAGGCCTGCGCATCGCAGCTGCTCCCCTGGAAATACCAACGTGAAAATCGGTGAAAATTGCAGTGCTTGAATGACTGATGTCATGAATGCCTCTTGGTGTGGTCTTACCTAATGCTTTCTGGAAGATTTTGAGGTGGATCTGCTTTTTTTATAACCTCTTGTTGGTGTCTGAAGAAGAGGAGGAAAGTGTGGTCAAGCATTGGGGTTGTGCTCCAGTTCACACGTGGCAAATCCAGCACGGAGCAGAGTAGTGGCAGCAAGGACAAGCAGAAAGATGGCAGAAAATGCTTATGCGTTGGGGGGAATTGGCAGACCTGGGACTCTGGCTGTTTTGGGGTTAACAGGCTGAAATGAGGGGAAGTTTTTGAAGGTTGGGAGGAACAGAAAGAAAGGGCTGCGGAGGGAATTCCTAAGAGGAGGTTTCAGAAGGGAGGCTGGGGCAGGCCTTCTGGCCACCATGAGCACCCCATCCTGCTGAAGGTGTCTGGGACACGAGGACACCATCACCACACTGAGACCTTGTGTCTGAGCAGCTCGGTCACCCATCCTTGTGTTGTGCCCGGGCTTTGTGGCAGGCAGTGGGATGCTGTCAGGCCTCGTGGGGCCCATCGTGCGGCTGCGAGCAACCATCTCCTGAAGAGCACTGGAGAACTTCTTGCCCCGGTCACTGCTACAAACAACCAGCAATGAGAACTTTCCGTTTGAAAACCAGCGCCTCGGCAAGCTTCCTCTTTCCACCCTGCGATGTTTAGGGGTATTTGCACTGGGTCCGGGACTTACAACCAGGAGCTGAGTGGCAGAGGATGACTCATGCTCAAAACCAGAGGCATTTGACTTTGGAAAACTGACTTCAGTTCTAGCCCTTCCTCTTTATCAAGTGTTGTGTTGCACGACCTTTTAACTGAAATGTCGAGCTTCCTTTTTAAATGGCAGGAGCTCTGCAGTGTGACTGTGATTCAAGAAGGCGATAAGTAACCTTATCAATCCCTGTGTTCATCCCCGACTAACTTCAGTTCTTGCAGCGTCACTGGCTTCAGGCTGCCCGTGGCACAGTGCTCCCATGCTCTGAATGAGCCTGCTCTCTCCAGCAGGAGATCCTGTGGTGCTGTTACTGCTGTGTTCTGGAACACTGCGTAATTACCTAATTTGATAGCTGACTCCCGCAATCACAGATGCTTCTGAGAAGCATCCAAGGGAGCCTGTAACGTGGCCATTTTACAGAACTGGTCGCTAGAATGTTTCTTCCAGTAATCTCTGTTGAAGGCCATCTGATTTCCACTGAAGTCATCTTAATGTCCTGGAAGCAGTCTTATGTTTCTTGCCAGAAGATGTTCTACCAGCTGCTGTAGCTTTAAACAAAATAAAAAAAAGAGAGAGAAAAAAAATCACTGTTACTCCATGTTGCTGAGAAGAGTATGCCCAGTCTTTTCAGACATGGATTTAACCACAGAGATCCAGGCATGCATGCCATCTAGGATTTTCATTTTTATTGGTATCATGTTCAGAAATGAATTTCTGTATGCTAGTTGGATTTTCATACAACAGCGGCTTGCCTGGTGCCATATCTAGGTCCCTCATTTTCTCCCCCTCGCTCCCACCCTTTAATTTTCTCCTCTATATGTTGCAACATGCTTCAGAAAAAATATTTTTTTAAAAATTGCCTGTGTTTCTGGAAGGTATATGGGTAATTTCTTTCTTTTTGTTTCTTATAGGCATACAGGAGTCTAGAATTCATTTATTCTTTCTGTACTTTTGGCATCTTAAAAAAACAAAAACAAAAACTAGTATTTGGCAGTGAGTTAATAGCCAAATCTCCTCCTTGAACAATAAAATGTCAGATCCTTAAACGTGTGATGTTGGTATCTGAATGTGGGGAGCTCTGAGGCTGGGAGCATGTTCTGGAGGTAGTGTTTAAGTGCATATACTCGAGTATAATAATTTTATATTAGAATTCCTTTGCATCATTTCATTTCTGTAATGAAGCATTTGATCTGTTTCCTTTTCTGAAGAGGGGACAGTTCTTTTCCAATTTGTTAATGCTGTGAAATGAAACAGTGTAGATGGGTGCTGCTGCTAATTTAACCCAGTATTTACAGCAAGTTTTTTTTGTTTGCATTTTGCTATATTTAACGTGGATCCTAAGTGTTGTTTTTTGTACTTTGTGGGACTGTTTTACACTTAAGAAAGAAAGAAAGAAATATGTAGACTCTGTGGGAAATGTGGTTAGAGATCTAGAAGACCATTTTTCCTTAGTTCCCTGTTTTTGTCTGTTATTAATCCTGCTCAGTCAGTACATAGGAAAAATAAACCCCTGCAAAATACAAAGCCACCAACCTAACGTCAGAGATGAATTTCTGAAAACAGCCATTTTAGCTGCTTCATGTTTGAGATATTAGACTGTGGCAGTCAAGATCATATTCTCCAGACTGCATTCTTCATAAGCAGAAATACTGGCAGCCATGTGTTAAGTTATAAAAAGATAGCAGCTGATGTCAGGGCTTATTTCAGTGAGGAGCCATTTCAGAATACTGAACTAATTTTGAGCAGGTATATATAAAATAGAGCTCTTTACTTTACATGTGAAATTCAGTATCAATTAGTACATACCTGAATAATGGGGTAGAAAAATGAACAAGTAATAAGCTGCAGCAGATAGCCTACCTCCAAAAATATAATAAAAATCACTATAAATAATTATTTATGCAAAACTGAGACGATCAGAAAAAGAGTCGTGTTTGGCCTCTGTTTTAGGAATTAGCTTTTGAGCTGGTATAAAATCCTTCTGCTCTGATGTTGGAAGGCTACCACAATTTAAATCAGAGCCTGAGCTAAGGTGAAGCTGGTAATGGAGGAGTGCCCAGCCTTCCTATGCAAGTGGTCTGTACATGACCAGCAGCCCTACAGGAGTGCTAGATTTACGTGCACAGAAACCTCTTTTCTGTCACAGTGGTTATAGATGTGTGGATCAACACTGTGCTCAAGTACATACGTGTCTGCACAGATAACTTAACCAAATCAAGCCAAGTTTTATGTTAATTAAGTTAATTTACTAAGTAAATTTCATCCTGCAAAAGAGGATGAATTTAGCTCAGTAGTTTGTTACTAATGGTGATTTTTCAATGGTATCTGGGCCAGGTTATTTTTTTCTTACCATGTATGTGCACAATGTATCTGTCTTAAGATTACTTAAACCTAATGATGCTATCAAAATACCAGTTCTACAGTATATCCATTTCTTCAGTTTTCATTAATCTCAATTACATCTGACAATGTCACTATAAAGCCCCTTGTACTACAATTTTTAAGAATTTCATACTTCCCCAGTATCTATTCACACTGTGAAGTTGTGCTTGTGTGAAATCTGGGGCTAATGTCCAGGGACAGCAGAATTCTTTTTATTCTATCTTTTGAAATTGTATCAGATAGTTGAGCTATTGGGGGGTGGAGAAGGAGAAGAAACCCTAAATATATACTTAGTACGGTACATATGTTTTAGTTGAGCGTGTGAATTGAATAGTATTTGCCATTTGCAGCTTTATGGCATCTTGCTGATAAGATCAAGCTGTAAATGATCCTAGAAAGGCATGACTGTAGCATGTTGTTGACAAGTCACCACTCCATGTGTGTTGATGTGTTTTTTCTATCATAATGAATATTTTCTAATTCCTGATGAGTCAGAAAAAATACTTGATAGTTCCACTGATAATGGAAACAATAGCATAGAACAGTTTATATGAAAGTGCTTTGGGTCAGAGAGCCTGTTCCATCGGGAATGCAAAGGCGTAATGTCTGGTAAATGTTTTACTACTTTACTGGGGAAGTTAGTAATATTATTAACACACAAATAGTGTTGTATCCTGATAAATTTAAACTCAGTTTTTAACTTGAATCCTAGAGTGCTTACTGTCTAAAGCACTCACACGTTAAAATGTGTAGTCAAATGCCTGTTTGTCTGAAAATAGCTTAAAATGGTATGATGATATTAGATGGGTTCATATCTAAGACTTACTTATTTTTGTTTTGTTTCAGGACATCAGGCATGAAGCCAGTGATTTTCCATGTAAAGTGGCCAAACATCCCAGAAACAAAAACAGAAATAGGTACAGAGATGTCAGCCCCTGTAAGTACGCTTTCTTTTCCATTGTTTGCAACAGACAGTTGACCTCTAATGACTTGTAATAGCACCATGTAAGAACAAGATTTCTGTTAGATGCGTGTGCATTCAAGTCAATTCATTTTGTTAATATTTTTGGTTACAGTATGGATGTCACAGGATGCCATTATATCCATAGGATTGTACTGTAGCAGCTGACTAATTCTGCGTTCTTGAGCAGAAAACTGAAAAAAGGAACTTGCTTTACCATTGAATTCTTACGCTAGGGTAGAATGGTGGCTGAAATTGCATTAATAAAAGTGGAAGTATCCTTTCTATAGCAGTATATTTACTACAGCACCCTTCTAGTCCATATAGCATAAACGCTGCTATAGGAAGATGGGGAAGTCTTGCGTAAAGCATATGACCTCTGGAAATAAATCCTAAGCTATCTGGAACAGAGAAAACAGGAAGTTTGCAAGGATGGTGATACTAGTGTGAGACATGTGTTTCTGAAATGATTATCACTGTGCATTGCACATTCTGGTGAATTCTGGTGGGCCGTGCATCTTTGAGCATGTGTCCTCTGTACCCGGCACACTGATGACAGCTCAGTTCAGAGTTGCAGCCTGTCTTTCCTTCCATGTTCCTGAGTAGAAAGACACTAACATTCAGACTTGCCTGTGCCTGGCATGCTGACTTCTGAGGTGCAAGAGAGACTGCAGGAATGAAATCACAGAGTGCAGGGAGGTACAGGACTGTAGCCAAATGATCAGTGAATAATATTTGATATTTTGGACACTAGAGAAAGTTCACAGCTGGTTTGCTTAACTACCTTTTTTGCACTAAATGACAACACCCAGGACTCATTCCCTCTTCTTCAAGGGTGCAGCACTGCTACCTGTTTTAAACACAACCTGTAGAATTTCTGTGTATTTGGGCAAATGCCTATATTCTGCTCAAAGGCACTAGTTCCATTGTGTACCAGCAAACTTTTATACTTAGTGCTTTGAAGTTACTTAAGTCTTCAGGGTAATTGTAGAAACAATAAGGTTGCACGTAGGTTGCTTTACTAAGCAGTTCTAATATTTGGGGTTGTGAGTAACAAATGGTTCTTTTTTTTTTCCTTTAGATAATACTACTTCCAATCTGCCTTTCTTGCAAAATGTAGAAACTCTTGGGTTTGTGGTTTTTTTATTCTACGTAGAGCAAACTGAAACTAACAAAAGAGCAGTGAAATTACATTTACTGTAATTTTTTTTTTAATCGTTCTTTCTATTTTAAAGTGTGGTTGGGTTGGGAAAAGTCGCTAAATCTCTACAGAAGGAGTAAGAAGTCTCTGTTCTGTTTGTCCAATATATGTTTAGGCAAACCTTTCTCAGCCTTGAACAAGCTTATTTTGAATGTTTAAGCTTCTAAAGATAAGCAATTGTGTAACTAGATTTATTTAAAAACAGTAACTGGATAACCGTACAAATAGGTCAGTGTGATCTGCTTTGCTCATTACCACTGTGAGCACTTCAGATGCAAATACTTCTATTCCTCCAGCGTATTCTGAGAAGATGGACTGTGACTTGCCATCAGTGCTCTGGTGCAGTGCTGTTCTTGTGGGCGCTATATTGCATTTCCAGAGTTACAAGTACCAGAGAACGGTTTGGCGCTGTGATTAAGCTCTTCTGATTATTCGGGAAAACTCACCTTTTTTTGATCATAATATTTGGTGATCTGTGCGTGGACTGTGCTCTGTGCCGTATACATTAACCAGTGTTTTTCTAATTGTGCTGCAGTTGATCACAGTCGAATTAAGCTAAACCAAGGTGACAATGACTATATCAATGCTAGTTTGATAAAAATGGAAGAGGCCCAAAGGAGCTACATCCTCACCCAGGTAATTGCAGGCTGTGGATAATAAAAATCATATGGTGATTGGGATTGTTTCTTGTAGGATTTCTTTAACCTCATGCCTGTTTACTTTATTTTAAAATTAGATAAGTGTATGCAAACATCTCTGTGTCTATATAAACATACTGTGTACATAGAACAATTTTACAGAAATGCTACACATTTTTCCTCCTTTGCATCATCACTGACAGACTTTTTGTAGCGTGTTTTGGCCCCTTTGTATATCTGACTTTAGGCCTACCTAGGTTTTGTTATAGAACAGAAGCCAACATGCTTCTAGAAATCTGCCTATGATGTGTTGGCTTATGATAAACAACATTTAGATGTGGTTGAAATATATCACATTTCTCCTACATGGAAGGCCAGCACAAAAACTTCAGACCATTACAATCTTAAGTTGTCTGATAAATTTTCTGACCAGAAGTGAGCTTTGCTTAGTGGAAGGGTTTTGCATTTACAGAAGAACTCTAAGTATGGACTTAAAGATGTTCAAACATACTTAAATATAACACATTATATAACTTCTGCCCCACTCAACCTAACAGATAAAAGTATGCTAGGGATTTCCTAATGCCTAACCTTCCCTTTAAAATAGGCAGTGCGCCCTACGGCCTGTCGTTAAATGTCCTTGTGAATATGTTAGTGTGGCATTCACAAATAGTGTACCTGCAAATGACATGGTCCCTGAAATGTCTAAACTGGGCAGTGCTGATGCTTTTATCTACAACATGAAAGAGGAAAGCCATGAATGCAGACTTCAGTGATGGGGATTTGGACGAGGGAAAGTTGCTGTCTTTCACTGAATCTGTGACTTCCCCATCTAATTATGTAGCGCATTCAAAAACACCCAGGTACTGTCATCTTATTCTGAGAGCTGGCAACTGTGCTGGAATTCTTGTTTGTCCTAAATGTTCAGTTCCCTGGAAATAGTGCTGGCTTTTAATCTTGACTCTTCTTTTCCTTCCTCCCACATTTTAGATAAAGGTAGACTGGGATTAATATTTTCAAGTAAAGTTCAGCAGCTCTTCCTTCCTGTTTCTAGAGAATAAAGATAAATCTGTAATGAAGAAGCAGACAGTGGAGCATTCAATATGAAATTTTTTCTGTGCAGCTTTTATTTTCCTTACTCAGGAGAGGGAAGGCTGATCGTTGGGTTGAAAGGAAGAACTGCTGCTACTTAGCAGCATATCTGACTATTCCACGTACAGCTACTTTTCCTGATCCAATATTTAATGGTTTTGACAGGCTTTTTGAGGGCGCTGTCCTGCAGTGCTCTTTGGTGGACAGCAAATGTGAGAGGTTTGTTTGTGTTGCCCAAAATTCAGAACAATGGTTTTGAAGTAGAGAAGAGCAAAGGAACAAAGCAAAACCATAAAGTTAGAAGGAAATTCTAATTTTAAGTAGACAGTAGTTCTTTAAAAGGAATTATAATTTCGTTCAGTCCAAAAGCACATCCATGAAGATTCTGGAAAACCATATAACTTGTTAGTGATCTGGCATTTTTTCTGTCTTTCGGATGTTTCTCTGTTCAGTGGACTGTCAAGTATTATGAATAACAATGATGTATTGCAGAAGAGGTAAATGTATACATTAATTCTGCTCTTAGTCAATGGGAAGTTATTTCCCCATTACTTTTGCTTACTTGCCTAAGAAAATTCTCTCAGCAATTTTCGCTCCCAGTTCTCTTCTTGCAAATGAGACTACTTCTGTCTTCCTGTTATGTGTGTGTGTGGGGAAGATTAATCATGCTTTCATGGGGTGAATTCATAGTGGGAAATTGGAAATTAAAGATATATCACTACTTTTTTCTTTTTTTTCTTTTTTTTTTTCCAGTTTGAAATTAGAAGTTGCTTGTTACTACTTCTTGCCTAAATTTATTGCCTAGGGCAGTAACTTTTACTGGAGAACATTACTCTGACTTTAACAGAGAATAACGCTTATTTCTGGGGATTCTGTCTCTGCAGGGACCTTTGCCAAATACTTGTGGTCACTTTTGGGAGATGGTTTGGGAACAGAAAAGCCGTGGTGTTGTCATGTTGAACAGAGTGATGGAAAAGGGATCCGTAAGTATTTATCTGGTTTGAGCTGTGTGTTCATTGCATGTTTTGGTTTAAATTAAATTAAAAAAATAAAAGGCGAAGAACAGTAATAGAAGGGGGAAAAAAGGTGACTGTAAGTAATTTTATCTAACAAATTGTGTTTAGGGTTGGGTACTTGGTGAAATAATAAATCCAGAAAACTATTCAGTTTGTAATTGCAGGTCCTAATTTCTTCTGCATTTTGCTGAAGTAAGACACAAACACAACATAATTGTCCACAAAAAATAAGTATTTGCTCTCTACTGCTAACCTAGGTATCTGAATGTAGTTCTCACTCTTCCCAACACGCACAGTCAGCCTGTCAAAGGTTATTCACACCAAGCGCTCATTCAGAAGCAGTATGAAACAGCTTTAGAGTAATTACAGGGCCTCTGACTCCAGGCTTCCTTCACGCAGTAAGAGCTCTGATTTCTAAACTTGACTGCTACGTATGTTGTTTCTCCTCCAGGGTCATTGTTTTACAATCAAAAGTACTTGTACTGGTGTCTGTCTGAAGCAGTGATGTCAGAGATACGGAACCCACTGTTCAGCCAAGGCTTTGCTCACTAGGACAAGTGCAGAGGGCTTGGGTCTGTCCGGACCTTTTAGGAAGTTTACATTAGGCAGGACAGACAAATGATGAAGGGGAACAATAGGTGAACAAACAATCAGGGTTATTTTAAGTAATTAACCTTCTGATAGATAAAAAGGGATGGTTCCTCTGGCACATGGAGTAGCTGCTGTCTTGAGAGGAAATGCCTCAGCCCTTCTGGTGGTGGTGAAGACAGGAACCATCAAGCATGGAATTCATTTTTCATCCGTGGGTTCGGAGCTTTGCTCGTATGCTAACTCCACAGCTGCCATCCCGTGGTCCTGAAGTAGACTTGGTAAATCTGTGCAAATCTGGGACAAAAGCAGTTTTAAAAACTGACAGAAACGCACAATTTTAAGTTAAACATCACAATGCAGTCAGTATAAAGATACTTCAGAGTAGGGGTGTTGGGTATGCTGGGTATCTACCAGTGATAACTGGGTGGTTCATGGTTTTGCATAGTCAGGAAAGAATTCTTGTGCAATCAGTTGTGTTTTAATGAGATGCAGTCTTGATATTAAGTGGTTTGCTTTTTCTTTTTAGTGTAAGTGAAACTTCAAGAGATGCAGTAACCATAGTTTTCAATAGTTTTCTCCTTTCCAGCCATTCCCACTCATTCTCTGCAATGTCCATAGTTTTGAACAAAACGAATTACTGTGATCCCTTGGGACAGGCTGCTAACACTTCTCAGCAAACAGCAGTGGGGGACCTACAGTGGAGCACAACACAATATTGTTTGCAGACCCACTTGGTGGAGAAATTAGACACAAAGCCAGTTGCTGTTTCATAAACTTTAATATCCATAAAAGTGCAGAGAATTTTAATCGAGTTCTATACACTGATAAGCCAAAGGATACATTTTCAATAAAAATTAGAATTTGTCTTGGCAAAACTAGAATACGTGTACCACTGAACAAAATACTGAAGGATTTTCTTATTCATTAGAATGCTGTCAGAAATTATCCTGGAGTGAGAATGCTGTTCTTCTCTTATCAGTGTTTCTGCATTTCAGCATTAAATCTATATTATTTGCACTCTAACCATGTCCGACAATCCATTCCCATTGAAAGCTTAGCTATGGACAAGTGGTGGTCATAATCTCTTTTCAGAGAAGCAGTGCTTAATGGCAGAAATAGCAGGCCAGTTCTCACCGGCATCATATCCATAGTTTTAATGGTCATAAACCCGGTTGCAGACTTCCCTGTTCTTGTTACTGATGAGTTTCTTTAAGTTCTGTTTTCTCCTACATGCTACAAAATGTGCTACTTGTCTGTTTGACTGACTCATTTAAGGTTCTACCATGTAGCAGTCTTTGCAACACTAAGCTCTCTGGAAAACTTTACCATGAAACTGAAATTCAGTTAGAAATAGGAATGTTTGCTGAATGCAGTTTTTTTTGTTTGTTTGTTTGGCCCTTTATTCTTAAATCATGCCATGTAAAATTAAAATGATCTCAGTGCTGGTTTTATTTTTGTGGTAAATGAATGAAGTAACCAAAAATCTCATCTGATGTTATACTTGCAAATTAGTAATGTTGCAATTCTCTGTACGTAGCTTCTTTGTGGAATTCATAATATTTTTTTATGGTACATTCTGCTCTTGTTAACATCTCTTCTTTTGAAATGGAAATGTTTCAATGAGGTCAATGCATAAAATGCAGAGTAGACAAAAATTCAGATCTTGGCAGAGTGTTCCAACAGCTTTTATATTTAGAAAATTATTAAATTTTTTGGTTTTTATGATTGGTTTGGCACAGGCCAAAATAAATAATGACTTTGATTTTGATTAGATTCCGCAGTGGTGCAGCCCTGTAGCAGCCTTTCAGCTTCAGTAGGAGAAAGAGAGCTCTACCTACACAATCCCTAGGTATCTTTGTGACTTCAGTCAGGGTCAAAATAATTTGATTCATAAAAAAAACGTACTGAACACATGGTTCTGCAGCATAAAGGAAGACTGGTATTCTTCACATTGGAATTAGTCTTCTTATAATAGAAGCAATCATTTCATTTGAAAATGTGTATTTAAGAATAGTTATTTATTGCATTTTACACAAATATAAATGGCACCTGCTTGTTTTTAGGTAAAGTGTGCGCAGTACTGGCCACGGAAGGAAGAAAAAGAAATGTTTTTTGAAGATACAAACTTGAAACTAACCTTGATATCTGAAGATATAAAATCGTATTACACAGTACGACAGCTAGAATTGGAAAACCTTACAGTAAGTACCTAAACTAGTACCAATCACATTTTTTAACCTCTGAGATGAGACTCACCTCATCAAGAAGCTCTTGAAAAAGCTGGTCATGAAATACAGCAGGTTTTGTCCTGCAATTGATGATTCTGCAGGAGACTGTTTTCAACATTGCAGTGTATTAGAGCATTACTCTAACACAGCAGAGAAAAACAGAAGCATGCAGAGCAGTGAGAGCTGATCTGAAGCTCCTGGGTGAGACTGCCTCAGGTGGAATGCCATTAACTTCCACTGAATGCAGGTAACTGAAGATAATTTCTGAGGTTCCTGATGGTGCTGAGCTAGGTGTGTATGTTGGGACATTCTCACCTGAATTCTGTCCTGTCCTCATACTGCTCACTGCTGGAAGGTACAGATATTCCTTTGCTCAGCTGTTAGCATCTTGCATGCTTCCTTCTGCCAGGAAAAGTGAGCAAACAGATGCTAATTTGACTAATGAAATTGCACCCGAATAAGGATTTGTTCGTTGTAGTTTGCAGTGTGCATTAAAAATGACACCTGCCATAGACGTGTTTTTGATGGTTGTACCTCAGTGTTCTAAGAGAGTGTGAACAGCAGTGATACAGCAGGCCTGGAAGAAAGTTTTCAGGTGGGGAATGAAGCTGTAAAGGAACGCCTGTGATTGTGTGAGGGTTTTGACTGCAGAAAGTGGAAAGGGCTTCTGTAGTTTGTTGTACTTCCATTTGAGAACTCTTCAAATGGTATTCTGCCATCCGAAACTGGGCAGCGGCACTGCCAGCTGCCTGTGGTGATGCAAGCATTTGAACTGTACTGAGAAAACTAAGATGGGTTATGTATAAGGAAATTGACTTATCCATTTTACTTTGCTCAAAACAGAGATAATTATTTGTAATTAGTTAATTAGCTTTGGAGCTATAAAACTCCCTCAGAGTATGGAACTTTGTTATTTGAATTTGTCAGCTGCTGTGTCGGTACACCGTACAAGAAGTAGCAGTGTAGTCAGTCTCACACAGAGTCAAGCTAGCACATTCCTCCATGCCGCATAAACCAGTTACTTCCAAAGGAAGAAGCTAACATTTTTCCAAAGGCACAAATCTGAAATTGACTTACAGCTAAAAATGTCTAACGTTTGAAGCTATAAAAAATTCAAAATTCTGAAGCTGTATTTCTAAATGTATGAGAGGTTATTTGCTAGGAAAATAATCGTGAGGAATTGTTTGCCCATTCGAACGTTGTTGTAGGCAGCTGTGCTTTGAATGGCTTTGACTTGTGTGTCCCAGCTAAAGGACTTCAGAAGTACTGTCTCTTACAGACGCAGGAAACTAGAGAGATTCTGCACTTTCATTATACTACGTGGCCTGACTTTGGAGTCCCGGAGTCACCTGCTTCATTCCTCAATTTCCTGTTCAAAGTGAGAGAATCTGGCTCACTGAACCCCGAGTACGGACCCGTTGTGGTGCACTGCAGTGCAGGAATCGGAAGATCGGGAACTTTCTGTTTGGTTGATACATGTCTTCTGCTGGTAAGAGCTACTGCTTCGAGACAATGTGCTATTTAGTAGTCACGGTCAGGAATGGCTTGTTTTAAGCCTACAAAGAGCTGTGGTGTTTTCTCTGGAGTATTCTTGCATGTTATTTCTCGTTATCTTACTCTTATTCTGTGTTGGACTGTATTCCACTTTAAAATTAAGGCAGAGCTCATTCTTAGCTGGCCATTTGGGGCCTGGGGAAGAAAAGTCTCTAGTTATTAGAGCAATTTACAAGGCTAGACTGCCCTTATGGTTAAGAAAAAAAACCCACTATGTGTTCACTAAATAATACTGTAAACTATCCAGAAACAATATAAAATACATCTAATGTGTTTCCTTTAAGGGAATCAACTTACCCTGTGTAGGTAGGGAAAGATTTTGGCTTTACTATTAACTTTTAATTTTAACTTAATAAATTTATTATTATTAACTGTGCAAGAACAACTAATACACAGAAGTTAGGCCTAGGTCAGAATACCCATTTTTAAAATTATTTTATTTACTATATTTTCAAAAACAAGAAAGACAAAAGAAAAAAAAAAAGGAAAACATACAAGAAGATTTTGGGGAACCAGTATCCCATCTCTCTCTTTTCAGAAGCCAAATAAGTAGCTGATACCAGTTTTTTTAATTAGTTTATTAGTTCTGTAATATGGAGGATGGTCTGAAGGCCGTAGTATAGGAGTCACTGTATTGAATCTCATCAGAGCATTAAGGCATGTTTCCCATTTTGTACCTTCAGATGGACAAACGGAAAGATCCTTCTTCTGTGGATGTCAAACAAGTTCTCCTAGAAATGAGGAAGTACAGAATGGGACTTATACAGACAGCGGATCAGCTTCGTTTCTCCTACTTAGCTGTTATTGAAGGAGCAAAATTCATTATGGGAGATGCTTCAGTGCAAGTGAGTACTGACTGCAGAGCCAGATGTGGTGAGCTGCAACTCTTTAACTGTAGCAGAAAAAAAAAAAAAACAAACCTACCTGTAGTCCTGTTGTGTGATAGCACTGTGCATGCTTTTCAGCACTGTTACTGGGGTGTAGACTGGGTACGTCAGCTGTCTTTCATCTAAGGGAACACTTTTCTAGTATGCCAGAAAATGTATAAAAGTATTATGATTAAATCTTATATATTTCTTTTATGGTAAGCAAAACCATCAACTAGGCTCTATTTTGTGCTATTTAAAGTTTCCAGACATAGATTAAAATTTCTTGCATTCGTAGCTGATGTCTTCAATGTACTAGATATAGCTTAGGTTTGGAGTTTTTTGTGTCTTTTTTTTTTCCTTTTTATTGATGCAAATGAACAGCCACTCTAAAAATAAATGAAATAGACTGTAGAGTGCCTGCCTTGTTAGAGTAGTTTATGTAAAAGAAATAATGGGAAACTTCACATGATGTTTTTTTCCTGAAGGAACAGTGGAAAGAGCTCTCCAATGAAGACCTGGACCCACCACCAGAACACACCCCACCACCTCCCAGACCACCAAAGCGAACCTCAGAAATGCACAATGGAAGGATGCACGAACACGCAGAATTCTTCCCTAAGCATGAAGTGGCAGAGGAAGAGATCAGTTGCTCAGTCAGCACTGTGGAAGAGATGGTTCCAGATGGCAGAGCTTGTTCGTCTGTGCCAGTGATCACGGACAGGTAATTCCTTAAGTTTCCCACTCTAACTGCCCCCAAAAGACTGCCCAGTTGCCTTGTGGCTTTAAGAAGTTACAAGAAGCTTGCTCGTAAATGGCATTTCGTACAGCAGGTTCTGCCCAGAACACCCTTGATTGAGTTAGTGTAATAGCAGTTTTGAAACAAAATCTGTGGTGGATCCTTTTCAGTGAAGGCCTTATGTTTTTTTTCTTGTTAACTTCACCCATAAACTAGGGCTATTTATGGGATCCTGCTTATAGTTAAAGAACAAGTGACGGCATAACGGGGTGGTTTAGTCTAAATTTACTTGCGGTGTATGTGTTAAGTTACAGAGGAGCACATTCACTAGTTAGTGGCAGTATTAGTCATGTAGCTCAAAGCTAGGCTGACTAGCTTTAGTTGCACTTAGAAACGTGAAAGTAATTACAGGCAAAGCTACTTTTGATGAAAGGAGGAGAAGGGGCTCATGAGCACAGAACTTTCCTACCTGTCACTGACCTACAACAGAGAAGCCAAGGTTCCTACACGCGTAACCACTAGATGTCACTCCTGCCTTATTAGTGTAGCATGCAGCTGATTAAAGTCAGCATGCCTTGGTGTTGCTGGCATCCTGCATGGTAACTAGTTTTACTCAGAACAACCAACTGAACGCCCCAGAGAACAAAGAATAAACACTTTAAAATATATAGAAAATAATAATTAAAAAACAAAAACAGCTAGGCAAATCCCACCAGGGATAATCAAGGGGAAGTTTAATTTTCCCCCACTAGATGGTCTCCTAAGAAGACTTATTCAGCTTCTCACAGGAATATTGGAATAAAAGTATCAAACTTTTTTATTCTCCACAAAACTCTAAGGCCTTTTAACAGATGCAGCTGGCAGACTTGATATATTTTATTTGGCTAGGCCATTGGGGGAGTGTGTGACTCTGGAAACGGGAGATTAGTGAGACGTGTTTCCAGTAGTCTTCCTTCAAAATAAACCTCCTCTTAATTCTGTGGAGCAGAGAGGCTGAACCTGTTATCTCCCTCCAAATTGTGCTGTAGGCAAAGAGATAAATTGGAAGTGTCTCCTTTCCCCACTTAACATGATGCAATGTTTAGATCAGGAATTTTTTTATTATTTTTTTTGATTCAGCAGGGGAGATTGTGAAAATGAAATACTCAAATTGCAAATACCTTTACTAAAAAGAAAGGAAACTTGGGAATAGAATAGGGCACGAATAGAGGCTTAGCTACAAAAGACAAAAACATTAGAACAGAAGCACCTCCCTCTTTTTTCCCTCAGTGACAACACAGTGCTGTTACCAGAATATTTGCTGGGATGTGAGACGTCAGCTAATGCTTTTTGAGCCCAATGGGGAGTATGGATCTAAAGCTGTTATCTTGTCATTTGCTATATAAATCTGGATTTTTCAGCGAATAAATGATTTCCTGGAAAGACTCTGTGCAGCTTAGTCTAAATGAACATAAGAGATGTCCAGTTCTGAAGAGCGGAGGCTTAGATTAATTTTATTACAGACACTTGCCTGAGGCTGGAGTTGAGTCATCCTCTGGAACTGCTCATCTTCCTCGTTAATCGCAGAGGCTGGTTTGGGCTGGGCATCTGCCTGTTACCCTGCTAAGTTACACACTATCGTACACAGTATTTTTATGTTAGAAAAGCTCAGGGTTTGAATCCTGAGCTCTTTCATCCCGCACTAGTGCTGCAGCTGCAAGATGAGGCCTCCTTTCGATGACTGCTGTTGTCCTTGTGCCTGGGGCAGTGAGCTCAGAAATGAGGGAAGTGAAATGTGCCAGGCAGGAGGGGGAAGGAGCAGATCGGTGTGAAAGGATGAGACAGTGAGAGGCTGGAAGAAATGGAGACGTGCTGGCAGAAGCAAGCAAAGAAGAGGCAGCAGTCTTAAGTGTGCTTTTTTTTCCTGCCCAGGTACAGGTACGTGGTGCCTGGGACGGCGGATTGCTGCCTTCTGGACTTGAGCTGTCAGATGTGTAGGAAGTCCCCATGCAAAGCATCTCCCTGCTGGTCACCACCCTGCTGGTTGTCACGGCACGGCGGTGCTCTGCTTTCTAAATTCAGATAGGAGTTGTACCGTAGATCTGAAAACTCCTGCTCAGTTTAGAAGCTTCCTTAGGTGTCAGGATACTGTCACCGTGATGGAGGTCTAGTATCCAGAGATAACGTTAAAAGGTGGAGAAATCATCAGTTCCATCATTAAAAGCTATCACAATGTGTGTAGCCGCCCTTCCGAAGTTACAGTTGCAGCAGCAACTCACAATTCCACCCCTTTCTCACTTTCTGAGTGGGTGCCTGGGCTTAGGACTGTATAGAAATGTTCACCGAAGCTGGATGTGGCTTTGTACAAGTTCGTTTCTTGTCTCTGGCTGTGCAGGTGGCAGATCTGTGATGAGCAATGGAAGTAGGTGGTGATTAAAGCTAAGTCACCTGGCTCTGTAAAGGGCACAGAATACTCCCCAAGCATGGTTACCTAGCAAGAGTTTCCCTGGGGATTGAATGCATAAGTAATCTGAGCATCTGGTGCAGACTGGATGTTTACTATCCTTTCTTTCTGGGTGGCTTTTGATGACAAGGACTGTTCTAAACCTGTAATTTAACAGCCTGAACCGTAATCATTAGGGACAGGCTTTGGTGTGTCATCAGCTGCAGCTCGTGATAGCAAGAGATTTCCACCTTTGTGATGTTCAGTGGGTGAGGCCATGCTCTCAATCAAGTCTGCCTGGCTTCTCTCCAAAATGCAAAATCCGGTACTGAATATTCATTTCTTTGTCCTTTAGCAATAGTCAAGACACTGAAATTCGGAGGAGAACTGTTGGTGAAAATCAGCACCTCTCGCCCCACAAAGAAGAGTCAATGAAGTCGGACAACTTAGAAGAGGATGATGAGAATATGATGACAACTTGGAAGCCATTTCTAGTGAATATATGCATGTTCACCTTCCTCACAGCAGGGGCTTATCTTTTTTACAGGGTGTGTTTTCATTGATGGACATGCCAGCACGAGTGACCCTGCAGAAAACACCAACGATTTGATCGGTTTGTAATAAGCTTCTGTGAAAGAAAGCTAATTGAGGCATGGGAGCCTTGTCTCAGTGGAGATAGATCTTAGGTTGCAAGGCCGGAACTTTGGTTAGGGCTTAAGAGAGAATTGATGCACTAGGGTTTTATCTAGCCCTGTGGTCCCAAGAACATAATATTCTAATCTCAGGGCCTTAAAATATTCAGGAGTAAGCAAAGAAAATGCCAAATAGTCTGTTTTTCTTTTTTTTTTTTTCTTTTTCTTTTTTTTTAACTAAATAATAGAATTACAACACATTGTTGTTTTTAGCCTTTTTTAAAAAGCCAGTTATTTTTCTTTCGTGTTTCAGAAAAACTAGGCACAAGTGAAACTTGCTTGTACTCTCCAAGTGTTGTAACCAAATACATGAGTTATATTGATGAGTTCCCAAAAAAAAGAAAAATAAACCCACATACCTGAAGAATGTAAACTTTTTGAAGGGGGGAGAGGGGGGGGCAGTTGTGGTTGGGTGTTTTTTTTGTTTTGTAACTTGCTTCATCTGTTAAAGACTGAGTTGTGGGCAGTGCCTGTGGTATTGATATATTTAATCTTGGCATAACTGTTCTTAAAGAGCTTACTGTTTTACATGTGTTTATAGAAACAGGCTTCTGCATTTGCTCAGGGTATCCCAACATGTCAAGCTCTTTTTTTTCTTTCTTTTTTTTTTTTTTTTTTTTGGAAATAAGTGTATCTTCTCATTGACTTTTGTTGCACTCTACTTGCACATATGTCTATTTACATTGCACCATCCTTTGTAAAGCTGTTTTTACTTTTATATTCTGGGTTAGGAGAAGGTGAGGGAGAGAAACGGGAAACGAAATTCAACCAAAACATGTCCACCAGCATTTTGCAGCTGTTCGGTTGGCATTGAGAAGGACCAGTTCTTAAACCTCATCATTTGGAATGTAAAATGCAGTTTCACTCTACATCTGTACATCTGCTTCATAAGGCATAGCATGCTTCCTCCAGCAGCTGGTGAGGTAACGTGCTCAGAGGCAGTGCGAGTAATGAGCAGGAAAGCGTTTCAAGAAATCCAGAGCAATTAATGCTGTGGCAGCTTCCTTACGAAGTAAAAAGCTCAACAGAAGACATGTTGGTCTGAGAATGTATCAGCTGGCTTATGATGCAAGCATTTGCGTGTTCTGCTTTTTTAAAGCAAAGATTTAAAGTACTGGCTTAGTTTGGCTTGAAGATGCGCTGTTCAGTGATGGTGGGACGTGGTGGTGTTGGTGGGTAAGTCTTGCACCTCTGCAGACAGGGTTGTCGCTGTCCTAACGTGAGCTGGGTGGGTTTGTCCTGTGCCGTGCTGCAGCTGAGTTGTTCCACTCGGTTGGTGAAAACATAGAGAGCTTGTAAAGGAGGGTTGGGGCACACTGGTGGAACCATGACTGGAAGCCTGCACTGCACTGAACCGTCTTTGCCAATGCTGTTCCTCGTGTTAGTACCAAATTATTATTGTTTAAACAACAGCAGCAAAGACTTCTTTGCTGATGTCATGGGGCAGAAGACGAGAGTCAATTCACTACTGAAAGGCGTAGTGAATGAAACTAATCCATGACAACTGGTTTGCAACAGTGTTAATAATCAGTTCTTTTTATCTTTAAATGCTTTCTAGATTTATAGCACTTAACCACCACTCTCATGCAGACATCACTATGGAGTATCTTATGTAAGTCTCTTTCCACTCCATATTTATTTTTGCAAAACTGTCTGTAGTGTAGCTCTTTTCCTTCAGTGAATAAGGTGGTAAACTGGGGGGTGGGAGTTGTTTCTATTTTGTGTTCTGTCAAGGTTGCATCAAGGGCTTTTCACAAGTACAATAATAAATCCTCAGGTAGTACTGGGAGTCAATACTTTACCTGTGAGACTGTTGGTCAGACCAGTACTGGAAAGGAGGAATGTTGTAATCAGTCAATATTTAGTTATATTATTGGAATCATGAAAAATGAGTATAGAAAAATGGTAATATATAACGGCTCAACTGTGTATTTAAGATACAGTATGTGATTGCTTTGTCCCCACTATTCTCTCCATCATCTGGTAGAATATTGTTCTAAAGCAACATTTGTACATCATTTGTATTAAAATGCATGTAAAGTCTTCTAGTGTCCTGATTAAATACCATGTGCTTGAAAGGTGAAAGAACATATTTCTGCTTACTGATGTGCCCAAAGTATATTTGCATGAACTGATCATTAAGTGGCTGTGGTTCAAAGGGTGTTGCTGAAAGTCTCTTCGTTCAGCGATAGATTGATTTGGTGTTTATCAGATAACATGTACTCGCCCAATACTTGGCATGACTTCCTATTGAATTTCTGCGTACTCAGTGTAACCCGGTTGTTTAGCATGGTTCATTTCAGCTGAGTAAGTATAGTACAGACATTCCAGAGTGTTTAGTAAGCCATATCCACACCTCACCTCTGGTCACTTGAGGCGAGTGATAGCTCAGTGATTCCTGGGTATGACTTGCTGTGCTGCCTGCAGAGCTGCACTGGAGGATGAGGAAGAAAACCTTTCTTGGAAGATCTCAATAGCATGCTTTGAGCTGCAAAAATGCAAAAATAGAGGTTCTTGAAATAGTGCCCCCCCCCCCCCCCCCCCCAAGCTATGCTCTTTCCAAGAAGGAAAGCTTTAAATTTTAGGCTTGACAATAAAATAAAGCATCTTCCTTTGAATCTAGAATAATTCACTTGCACTGTTTTTGCAAATTATTCTAGTAAGAGAAACTTCCTGCAGAGGAAGTAAGTTTTGAACCCCCCCCCCCCCGCCTTCCACCAATGTACTTTGCTATTTCTTTCATCTGCTCCAAATCCAGGAGAATTGGCGCTGTCCTGGGGTAGACAGTGAAGTAGCCCACAAGACCAGTGAGGTGTGTATAAGGCTTATAATACTGAACTGTAAACATTTTTGTTTTGATGTCTTGTATATGTATGTAGTAGTTCGGGTGTGTATATACAGTAGCACTTCAAAGTGGGTGTATTGGTTAACCTATTCTTGGAAAATGGACAAATATCCATGTTAAACTTGTTAGAAAGTTAGTGAGCTGCTCTGCTATATGCCTTAAGCAAATATTTACTCATCAGGTCTTTCTTTTTTACAGATTGCCATAGAATAAACTTTTTTAAAAAAATAAAAAACAAAAAAGCTAAATGTTTTGGTATAATACATTTTCAGGTATCTTGTCTTTTGTGTAAGCCACTGCAAAGACCTCAGAGGTTAGAGTAAAATTGTACAGTTTTTCAATTTCCCATCCAAGTTTTCAGTTCTCATTTTAGTTGTTACAATAAAATTCTTTTTTTAAAGAAGGTACGTGTCTCATCGCTTCCTGTCTTCTCAGTGCTAGAGCCAGGGCCTCCTATTTTGAACCACTTGCAGCTCTGGACTAACCCAATGTTTGTTATTTTTCTTACTGGAAAATGTTTTAAATATTACTGTAAGAATTTACTTGTCTTTTACTGTACTTTAACTTTTTTATACATATACAAAATGTTCTCTTTATTTTTTGTAGTGAAGGGGCAGATTAGGTGAATGAGGCTAGGGGGAAGCAGAAAACTTACTAAAGTAGGAAAATGTTGTTCCCCTGCTTTTAAATAAATCTGTAAATTGAAAGCAGAATTAAACCATAGATAAGCAGCCCCTTCTAAGTTTGGTTAAACTTTGCCATGGAATAGGATGACCTGGCACCACGGTCCTGCTATACAGAGCTCGTGAGTATAGAGTTGAAGTGTCTCAGGAAGCTGCATGTTCCCAAGTGAAATACTGCAGATAGCCCAGCCTGTTTCACCCATGCAAGCCTGAACGTCCCATAGCTAGAAGAAATACACACCGTGCTTCCTTGATACACATCTAGCTCAATACACAGTATCTTACCTGCCATGAGGGGTTGATTGCCTTATCCCTGTTCCCGTTACTCTGGACATACACCAGCGTGAGGGACTTGCAGAAATTTGTCTCATAAGTTTTATTAGAATTGTAGGGAAAAAAGTATGAAATCCAACAAATAAATACTGAATAGAAAAGTACTATATATATAAAATATATACACACAAGCCAAACCCTTTCAAGTATTTTACCTGAAGCCAGACTTCTCTTTGTGACTAGCCTCCACTACATTAAATAAGTGTTGAGTAAGGAGCCTGACAATGGGTATGTGACTATGCAAAACCTTGGTCTATGACTAAAGGAATAAAATGGTTTTTGTGTTTTTTTTGTTGTTTTTCTTTTTAAACTTACTTACATAGATCTGTCCATAGGGCAGTCTGATCTGTACATGGATAATAACTGATAAATAAATTCCCCTTGTAAACTGCTGAGAATTTACACTCAGTACTTACTTACCCTTCTCAAGCCTTGCTTGAGCCTGGCCTAAGTTGCAGTGATTACCCCAAAAATGACTTTTAAAGTAACAAGTTTTTCTTCTGCAACTAAATTGTATATAAAAAAAAGAATGGTAGCCACTTAATAAGGCTTCTAGATTTTTCTGATTTATGTGGCAGTTGATATAAGCAAGCTGTTTTCTGCTAGTTTCTAGATGGACTGCAGGAGAGTGATCATTTATTTCCTCTTAGAGAAATGCCAAATTAATAAAATATTTTAAGTGAAAATAGATCATATTTGACTTCTAGTTCATGCAGAGGCAGCCAGTTCCAATGAGATGGAGATTTAACTCAAGTGGCAACCTGGATTTGAGATTTCATCATGTGCTGAGAGTAAGAAAATACAGATTCCAGTCTATTTGGTTTAGATTGCAAACTGTGCCCACTTTGGAAACAAAGCTGTACTCTGTCAGTACGCAGCATGTACATAGCAGGGTGTCAATAAACCAGACCCTGAACAAACTAAATCCTCAGTACTCAGCTGTGGCTGTGAGGAAGGTGGGATTTAGCTCCTCATATTCCACTACTAAAATACGGTGATTTCAATTTCAGCCTCTTGCTGCACAGTGTCTCTTAATTCACAGCAAATTCTGTCCATTTTCTCAAAGGCTTGTCGTCCTTTTTCACCTATGGAGAAAGAGAAAATACATCCCATGCTGAGGAAAAGAAAGCCGTTAGAAACACCCTGAGAAAAGTGCTACACTGAAATACTTCTGTTGTGACTTTGTCAATCCTGAGAGTTCTTATTAAGCTCTGAACAAACATATCTCTAAAGGAATATATATATAATTTTTATTAAATGCTAGAAGACACCATGGGAAAAAAAAAAAAAAAAAAAAAAAACAATCAAGCTTTCTGTAAACACATTAATTTGGAGCATCACAACTGGAAAACCTGTTTTGTAATACACGTGAATCTTAGTATTTCTATGAGGTAAGCCTGGAGAGCCCCAGAACTAAGCATGATCTTAACTGTTTTTTACCAAGAACAGAGAAATTAACCATCTCCTTGATAAGTGGACATCCTCCCAGCAGCTAAGCATTTAATAAACTTATCTTAGACAATGGTCCTTTGGCTTTAGTAAAAGTACACATATTACACAGCAGTAAATTAAGAACATTGACATTTCATTACCAGGTCAACCCCACTTGTGTATCTACAAAATTCAGGTGAAGTAACAGGTACAAAACAATATTGTCTGTACTCATGATCGCTCCAATATTCAGAATGCAGCAGTGTGGAGAACAGGAAAATTAGCACTAACTAGTTGGTTTGTAGGTGGCTATGTCAGACTACCAGGCTGAACTATTCTGTTGGTGTTCTGCTTTATAAAAGATCATCTTAGCTAATCTCACAGAGCTAGAAGCAGCATTACTGTACTCTGACAGGTCCAAATGCCATTTTTACAAAAGCTAGGAGGGGAAGATTACGAATGGTAGTAATTTAACAGTATATGAAAGAGCTGTTCATGAAAAATTTCCATTGTCCCACATGTGTTCATGCTGTACAACACATAGTGCAAAACCAGACAGGCCTGAAGCTTTACCTATTTCATGCTGCTCTTCAGAATCTATATTTGAAAGCTGTACACGAGACTTACCAAAGGACAACGTTGTCTCCCGGGCAGCGTTCCTAACTTCCTCTATTTCAGATTGGCACAGATGGGCGACCTGCTCTATACTCTCTACAGCCTGTTTGAAAAAAAGTAAAATTCCAATGGTAGCTTCAGCAAGCATTTTGAGGAACACTTTTTTTGCAAGATAAACACATTCCAAACTGACTCCTATCCCTTCTTGCATCTGACTTCAACTGTGATCTTTCTTTTCTCCCCTAACATATAAGCTTGTACTTGATTTTTACAAGCACAATCTCACTTCTGCCGCTTTCTCTTTTCAAGGCATGAGAAAGTTAAAACTCTAGCATGCAGTTCACTGCTGCAGTATTGTTAAATTACCATAAAGCAATCAGGACCTTCACTGACAGGTTGTGCAATGGCAACAGCTGCTTTGCAAATCTGACTATTTGAGAGTAAGACCGGTTTGTGGGGCCTATCTTGTGACTTCATGTTTGTAGAAACTGTACTCACAATAATCCCGAGTGCAAACAATTTATTACAGACTTGTAGCTGTTAGATAGCTTTAAAGCTATTCTGAAATTTTCTTATAATAGCAATACAAATATTACTTTTATTTTCTGACTATAATCGCTTATTATTAAAATAAAATGAACTGATTTAACTTCTAATTTCTACAGTTAAAATGTAAGAACCGACTCCATATACAAATGACTCCACTGCTCATTTTCATACACACTAGGTGTCTCCCCATCAGATACCGTCTGCTGTGACAGTACTGTAGAAGTTAGGAAGCATCCTTTCTACCATTTTGCTGTGCTCGTCAAATCAAATTGAGACACTCCAAGCTAACTGCAGCTCCCTCTACCTGCTGCCTTTTAAATAACAGCAATAGTATTTTAGACTTGTGGCAGCCAAAGTATTCATCAATCTCAAATAAAAGGAAGCTGTAAAAGTAACCCTACAAGCTTAAAAAAAATAGATAACACTTCATCACCCAGCAGTTTTTGCCAGATGCAGCAAAAAACAAGTAGAGCTATAAATACTTACTCTGAGGTTTTTAAGGGCCAAACACGCAGCTTGCTGAAGTCTTGCATCACAATCAGCTAAAACATCAGTGTAAAAAAGGAGAGCCTAAAGGAAAAAAAAAAAAAAAAACACAGATAAGAAGAAAGGTTTTATAACCTAAGCGTAACTGAGCACTCAAATTCAGACTGACTTTAGCACTATTTTACCTACGTGAAATTGAATAAAGGATACAGAGAAATCAGTTGAGCACTTCATGGTTTAGGCTCAAGAATAGATTGATGAAGTGCAACGGTACTATTCTAGGATAAAACAAGTTGCATGTATTCCAGCACCTACTTAGAGAAGCTGATAAGCACTGTAAGTTTTAACCTTTTCCCTAAAGTTCTTGTTTGCTGCTGCACGGGAGAGGCAGGATGTGGCTGCTTTGCTGACGCGGTGGTTGTCATCCAGCTGTAAAATCCCAAGCAGCCGTAAAGTCTGTGGTAGAGGTTGGAGCTTGTTCAATCGCTTTCCTTTCAATTTTTTAAGAGTCTTCAGCCGTCCAGGGCACTGCAGCTCCTCAATTAGCATCACTGCAAGTGAAACAACTTAACCTCAATAAATGACAAATGAAGACATTTTCAAGACAAGACAAACTCCTCTCTAACTCTGTCTCCTTCAGCCTATGAAGTTATTCACATGGCTAATAAGCAAGCTAGGCACGGCAGGAAGCACATCAGGATGACTGCCCCTTTGACCGTCCTGTCTTCTTTCCCTTTCATTGTTTCATTTCCTCCTATGCCAGACTGTCAGACAAATGGAGCAGTGACTAGTATCACAATTCTCGTTCATGGGATGCAACAAGGTCCTTATAAGACCTGGGTGCCTCAAGTACAACATATGATGCAAGAGAACTCCTGTACCTTTGGACATTAGGACAACCAGAACAGTCCTAAAACAAGGGGAAAAAATGATCAAGCCAAATAATTCTTTAAGCAGCTTTGAAAAATCTTGCTGTATTGGTCAAAAAGAAAACCTTGTATGTTTGTGTTTTTTTTTTAAAAAAAAAAAGGAATCAGATGCTGGATTGACATTTTTAATTTGAAGAGTATTCCAGTTTTTCTTCACTAATAATGCACAAATCCTCATTCCCCTACCTGATAAATCACCTGCATCAAAAATAAGACTAAAGATGTGTCCAGTATCAGGACCATTTTAAAAATAATTCGTTTCTGATACAGGCTAAATTTTAAAGTGCTATTGGACTAAGCTTTGGCAAGACTCTGGCTACCTCTTAGAAAGCATGTGCTAGTAACCTCTGAAATTTTATTGCTATTAACTGTGTCATTGCTGCTGATATAGCCACACAAAGCTACAGACATCTACTCAGTTCTTGAGTCTAGCTGTAGGTTGCTGCCAAATTAGTTTCTGCTCTAACTTCAGTACATCACAGAACCCTTTTTTTACAACACTTAGGATGAATGTTTCCTTCACACCTCTGCTTGTTTCTACCTGGTCAGATGTGAGAGTCAAGCATGCCTGTCCTGTTCTAACTAAACGTGCATGGTTATAAGGGGAAATAAAATCAAAACCAATTGGCAATGCAATGGTAGGGCTGTTTTTTGCTCTGGATGTTTACTTCACCAGTAACCTGAGTAGCAAGAAGCAGCTCCTGGGCTTGATGATTTGAATGAAGAAGCCAAGTGTTGCCATTACCTTCTTTAGCAAGTTTTCCCAAGTGTTTGTCCAGGCTGGTAATGTGATGTTTCTCCAGGTAGTTATAAAATTGGAATAAAGTAACTGGTTCTGTTTGGTGGTATGGAGAGGGGAGCAATCCATCACAGGTGACAATCTGCTCTAGAAATCTCCGCAATACTGAAGGGATAACACAGAAAAGAACAAATGAGAAAAGGAAAAGTTGGTTAGATGTAAGCTGCTTAAAACAAATATGTTCTTTAAAGGCACAAGGACAATTTTAATCCTTGCAACAAAATGAAATCAAAGCAGCCTCGTGTTCAAGGAATGCACTGGTACCTGCTTCTAATTGACCAGGGTATTTTTCCTTCATTTTGAGCGCTGATGTGTATTTCAGTGCATGATGGAATCTTTCTGCTGAAGCAAACAAGATACTGCCAGGCTCTGCGAGATCACTCCAGATTTTCAGATAGTGCTTCTTCTTCTTAGTCTTCTGAATAACTGAAAAGTCACATTTTAGGAAAACAGTGAACTCTAGCAGATTTTGGATTTTACATAAGAAATTATGCACTGCATGGCGTATCTAGGGATGTATCAGCATAAATTGTATTTGCATTATATAGAAGGCTTAGTTCAAAGCTGGAGATTTGCTTCCAGTATTTTAAACATCTGCAAGCACTGATTTCAGCAACCTTTGGTTGTGGTACCAAACTGTCATTAGGAGACCTGAATGAGAGGCCTAGCAGAGCTCTACTGCCCCTCAGTTCATTAGTAACTTTTCCTATCATCTGAATTGAGTTTCAAAAGAACTTTCTGTGAGTTTAACCATTTCCACTTCTTAGAAGTGGCATGCCTCTTGCTGGTAGCATTTTAGAGATCCTTTCTTATGTACCTTCACAAGCAGAAAACTCCAAACCTCTGAACATGAGCCATGTTTTTTCTAAGAATTTAGAATTTATCTGTAAGAACTTTTTTACTTACATGAATGCTTGTAAGGAATCTAGAATGAAACTCTGATGTATCTGGGAAAGCTCAAACAGCACAACCTGTAACTCTCACACCTCTGGAATGCCTTGACAATATGCAGTTACTCACTTTCTTCAACAGACGTATCCAAGACATCCCCCAGGACTTGTGTCTGCTCTGACACTTCTTCCAAAATGCTCTCCTGGACAATCTGGGCTATGTTTAGTGATCTGAGTTTCTGAAATGCAACATGCTCATCTCAATAGCTGAAACAAAGGCAGTACCAAGCTCAAGATGAATGAGTATTTGTTTCATAGAATCAAGCTTCTAAAATCTGAGAAAACACCAGCTTTTCTCAAAAGGCCTCTTTTCCCATCACTTCTGAGTACAAAGCTGCTCAGCGGAACAGGACAAATAAATCACATTCTCCTGGAAAAGACTGTCCAGCATTTAAAATTCTTCTCTGCCCCATCCATTGACAACTGTGTAGCAGATCAATAGTAACAGATAAACTGTCCTCTGCAGGCCATCCAAATCAGAGGTGATACTTTGAAGACAATAATGTGCTTGAGCACTAACAGAAATCAGCAAAGGAATAAGGTCTCAAGGAGAGAAAAGAATTCTTTCTTCCCAATATGCTACCAGTTCTTTCTAGAGGCAGCAGTTTTTCCATTCATTAAATAATAATAATAATAATAATAACAACAACCTCTTATTGACACACAATGCAACCAAAATTTATCCTACTTCTTCGACAGCCTGCTTTGGGCACAGAAGCATTTGTTAGAACTTCATAAAAAACAAGAGGCTGAAAAAAGGCAGAGGTATTGTATGATGTGATCTGCCCACATACATGTACACGGCGCATTGCTGGGACACGACTGCCATCCTGCACCACCGCCCTGGAAACCCACAGGCTACCTCTTACCTGTAAAAGAGCTTTGCACAGCTTCAGATGAGTTATCAAAAGTACATCTAAGTTGTCATCACCAGTAGTTACACCTCTTGCTTCTGTTTTCATGTCACAGCTCAGGGACTGAAACGTGCTGTCATTGTATGTGCTGTTGAATGAATGAAATGAAGCTCAGAGCATTCAAAAATAATTAAAAAAAATGTTTCTATCCTGGATATTCATACCATTAGCAGCTCTGTGCAATTCATACCTAGCCAAGCAGAGTCTATCAGTAAGTATCCCTGGGATTAGCCTTGCTTTCCCCTTTTCCTTGTCCCCTGTAATAAAGTGCTGCAGGTACCTACCTGATACTGGCTGTTCTTATACTTCCAAATAATGAAAGCTCATCAGCACTGCAGTCAGCGTTTAAAAAGTCAAAACTTTCCAGCACTGTTTCCACCATTAAACTTTCCATAGAGGAACGTCTGTGATGAAGTGTCTTTAGCTGTTGATAGAATGGAGGGACAAATACTGTTATTTGCAGGCATCAAACCATTTTGCATGATTTCTTTGTTGATTTTCATATCATTCTAAACAGCAAACCAGTTTGCTTTTCTTCCTTTATTCTTAACACATCAGGAAAGCTAGCTCTTGGTACATCGCTGATTCCAAAATAATGCTGCTAATTAATTTTGCAGCATGCTTCAATGTTTTAGTCTGTTTGTATTCCTCTTTGGATTTCCACACCTGTGAAGGTTGGTACGAGGGCTGACTTTCTCTGCATCACCTTCTATTAGTGTCATATTCCCTGTTTCATATCTAGAAGTAGCAATCTGAGCAGGCTGCTGCATGTCAGTGTAGTATCCAAGAACTTTTCAGATTCTGTTTAACCCAGACTTGTTTCCAGTTTGACTGCATGCAGTTTCTCAATTTACTTTTTTTCCAGGTTATTGACCTCTGAATGGCATCTGAAGGCTGTCCCTGAGAGATGCAACACAGCGCTTCTGTGTAGTCAGCTCTCAAGGCTGCCTTTTCTGAGTACTGACTGACCTCTGGTGGCCAAACTTATTTTTGGGGAACATGCCACTGACACATTCTGATATCAAACCCACTACAGGGTCACGACATTTTTACAGCTCCAGGAGTAACAGTGGAAACTACCTGCAGTGGAAGCTACCAAATGTAAAACACCACCGTACCTTTAGTTTATCCCTCATAGATAAAACTTGGTATTCCAATTTCTCCAGTTGGGCTTGCCTGACATCATGTAATTTCAGCAAATTTAACAGTTCTTGGAGAGTTTTATCGATTGACTTTGTACATCCATCTAGTTTTACATCATTTGCAGCATTCAAGCTTTTCTGGCTAATGTTTTCTTGTTCTGTCAGATGGCGATTTCTGGTCTGGTTGAAAGAAGCTCTGCTGCCTTTGCCACGACTCAGAAAACTAGGTGGGTTACTTGGAAATCCATCCGCACACGGAGTCTTCTTCAGAATGTCCAGAGTTGCGTGATTTGGAAGTGGATGTTGCTCTTCTGCACAAGCCTCTTGAATAATCACCAATGGCAATGTCCTGTGGTCTGCAGCTGGAGTTGCATTTCTAGACTCTGTCCCTTTCAGATCTTCAGAGCTGAACGAGTCTGCTTCACTCGTCTCCACGGGATCGTGAGCCTTACTCCTCTCATGCACACCAAAATCACAGGCAGCCAAATAGCTCAGTATGCTGGGAGGCTGAGCTTCTTCACTTACATCCCCTTGGTTCTGTCTTTGTTGCAAAACAGACTGCAGCAAATAAATGTATAGGTGAACACATATATAACTGAAAAGCATAAGACACCACCTAAGACAGAGAGCTGTGGTTTCCTGGCATGGTGAGGCAACACCAAATCTGAGTTAGACTTGATATTAGGGAAATGTATATATAACCTTATCAGTATTTGAGACACATTGCAGAAACAGAGAGATCGTATAAAACAACCACTAGATTAAAACCCTCTTGAATGCATGGAGAGGTTTTTCTATTCCCTTAGGCTACCCTTGGCAAAAAGCTGAGCTGAGGAAGAAGAAGGCTTTTTTTTACATAGCAGTTCTAAGGTACTGCTCTGCGCCATGACTACTGAGGCTGGATCCTAGTTGGATTCCCACTACAGAGTATTAGAAACGCGCCCAGATCCCCATCGTCCTGGCTGCTCAGAGGCATATTTGGCAGGAATTTATTTTCTTCTACAAAATCTAAAATGATACTCAAATTAATAGAGGTTAAAATAAAGTAAAAATAATAAAACTAAAATACAAAGAAGCCCCCAGATAATCTGCAATGGTTCTAGAATGTTACATGTTTCCACATTTCTGAGTATGCTCTTCAATAGCCTAATCTAATCCACAAATCACATCCTAGGTTTGCGCTTCGCATCTTGTTTTCCTCAGCATACTCACCAGATAGTATTTCTCTCTGAAGCTGGGGGTATTTGGTGGGGTCCAGTTGTATAAAGAGTTCTTCCTGCTACCCACAGAAAACTTGGCAGTGGTTCCAGGTGACAAAAACAGGTTCTCCGTGTCAAAGGGTCTGTAGCAAAAGAAACAAAAACCCATGTGTCAGTACAACCAGCAAGTACAGCTACGTCTAGCAACAGGATCAGTTAGGATTTGAATTGTGACATTTAATAAACACCAGGATGAATAAAAGGAAAGAGGGACTGCCTCTCTGACCAGTATCTTTGGTTGCACCGGCAGAGAAAGAAGGAAGTAGGTGAAAATAGTGTATATTTTACACAGAATTCACAACACCCTTTAGAAAGAGACCTGTGCCAAAGCTTTTGGAAGAAGAGCCCAACACACCAGCAGTCTGACAAGTTCCCTGTCCCGCTGTAGTTTTCTACGTGACCAACAGTGGTGGCAAGTATGGTACGGGTTGCTTGCTGATAGCACTGGACAGCTTGTGAGAGACACACGTATCAGACAGAAAGGAAATATAAAACATATAATAAAGGAAAACTGTAATTAATTTCCCTCCTCTTAACTTCTCACGTTGCACATGGACAGCATCCCGCAGTGCAACTCACCACTGTCATCCTCAGCATGGAGGTAACGCTATGGGAGCTCGCCTAATACAGGTTAATTGGCAAAATTAACCAGTGTCACCCAGCTGGGGTTCATCAAACAGGCCAGCTCCATGCAGTCACACTAACAACCATCTGTATTGTCTCACTGTGTAGAAAATACATCAGATTTCTGACAGCAAGAACCTCGTAGCCAAAGCCTGCTGTTTACTGATGGAAGCAAATTGCTTCCATCCATGGTGCTTCTTAAGAGACGCAGGGATCCATTCCTCAGGTTTTTCATTTGTAGCTTGTAATATAGCAATACAGTAATGCAAAATGACTCTTGGTAGGAAAGGCACAGGAATAACAAGGTAAATCATCTTGCCCCTTTGACAATTACTGGTACCCTCTAGCAAAACACAGTGACAGAGCTGCCCTCCGCAATCGCAGGCAGTCGCTGTTACTGCAGAAAGCAGGAAGAGAGAGCGAAAAGAAGGGTGAAGACACACTGGAAAGAATCAAGTCTGCTCAAAACCATCTATTATCTTTTGCTTTTAAGCTCTTTGGGTACGATCTGTCATCCTGCTCCACATCGTACAGCAAACAAAGCATCACGTTGGGACAGATCTAAGAGCCCATCTCACCCAACAGCTTGACGTTGACAGAAGCCAGTAAGGAAACGCAAAGGAGACAGGTCGGCTGTAGCAGGCCTTCCCCAGACGTATACTCAAATTTCAGGCAATCCATAGCTTAGATGTGTCACGCGCCAGACTTCATAAGCAGAATATTGCCATCAATCGTCACTAGCAGACAAACTTGCCCTTAGCTTGTCTAGCCACTTCTTGTAATCACTGACACAAGATCCGTGTAGGTCAGAAGGACGCAGAAGTTTGGTTATTTAACTTTGAAACACAGAACAAGTACCTTGACTGGGGATGTCCTCTGTGGCTAATCGCCTCCTTTTCACACTGTGCACCGCAAACACCTCCGCCTACACAGCAACACTTTTTCAAGCGTGAAAAATTCTAACCTATTTAGTGTCTCCTTGTGATGAAAGTGACCCCAACTCTGACCATTTTTGTTGTCCTCTTTCTATTTCTACATTGCCAAATGCACGTTGACCTTTGCTTATGACTCATTAACCAAAATGCATGACATTACAACGCCTTCGTTAAGGCCAACGCTAATGCTGTGTATGACACTCCTTTAGCTTGCCTTAGCACCTCTGCAGGACTTCAGCATTCATGTCCAAAACACGTCCCCAGCCTGACCTTGAAGAGATTTACAACTCATCAGAGCTTTTGTTTCCGAGACTGAACCTCCCATGACATCAGCAGCTTTGCACTTTGACACACTCAGGTGCCTCAGCCTTGCCAGCACCGTGCACGGATAACAGCGAGATGTTTCATCAAACCCACACCCTGCGGAGGGGTGAAATACTTGAGATTTCTACCATTTCCTCACCCTTCTTCATTTTGCTGTTGGGTGTGTAAGGAGGACACTTCCTGGATTACATCCTCAGAGAAACATAAGTAATGGGGCAGAGCTCAGAAGAGCTGAACTCAATTCTGTCTTCAGCTCCCAAGGCTCTGAACTCCTCTCTCCCAGTGGCAGGAGAGCACCTAAACCAGCCTCCTTCTGTCCAGTCCCACCACGTATTAAATAGCCATAAGGCTCATGGTGGATAGACATATCTGAATGTCCCCATTAAGCCTGCAGATCCAGGCTTGTATTAATCCCAACAAAAACTCTGGTCAGCTGGAGCAGGCTCACTTATTAACATGTTGTGAGATTTTTTTTCCTTTTCTAATGACTATACATGCAAACATAGATGCAAATTTAGCAGGGTGATCAGAGTTTGGTTTCTGCTGGTCATTGTGGCATAATGAGCACCTTTGTCAAGATTGGCACAGCTTGTTATTGGACTAAGCTATGAAACATCATTTGGATCCAAAGCACAGCAGTATATTGATGGACTACTACCTAAACATACCCGCATGAGCATTTATTCATATAAGTTTTTGGCTATAGCAGGACAGTCAGTAGGGATGTTTCCCCTTGTGCTCCCTCCTCCTCCCCCCCCCCAAAAAATAGGAAAAAAAAACAGACTTTTTTTTTTTTTTTTTTTTTTTTAAAATTCTCCCTTCAGAGTTTCTCTCCTTCTCCAGAAACCCTTGTGAGCCAGGCCAGCATATGCTCAAAGCAGGCAGAAATTACAAGAGCGGTTGTGGCTGGCTGGTACCCTTAGATCCCAGAACGGGGTGCTAACTGAAGTTTTGAGAAGAGAATACAGGCTTTCTTTTTGTCCTCCATGAGACAGAATTCAGACTGCTGTTTTGGTTGGCAAAAGAAACCAAGGCTCCTGCCAAACTGGCCAGCAAAGCAATTCTGCAACAGGCCCAAGCTCATTCATGCTCCTCATGGCATAATCTATAAAGGAGCTGAAGGAACTTTTATTAGAGGCCAGAAGACTAGTGGCCTAGTTAAAGAAAATATACATTTAGAAGTGGAAGAGTGATCTGCACTTGGATTCCTCACAAAGCAGGTCCGTAGTGAAAGCTTGCCTTTCAGGGACATTTGGGCATGGCTGGTAGGTTTGTTTAGTCATTCTTGAATCAAAGAAAAAGCAGCTGTTTTAGAGTGCTTTATCTTTGAAAATAGAAACAGCCTGAATTATCACCATGTAACTTCTCATTCCTGTAAACAAACAGGCTGTCAAAGAAGAAGAGGCTGCCAGCCTGCCTTCTGTGCTGAAGTGCTCTGGAGAATCCACTTGGTAGGATCCCAACACCTTCCACAGAACTGAAACACAGCAGAGATGCACAGCTGAAATCTTCTCATACACAGGGAAATTCCAAGTGGGGATTAACTACCAAAAAAGTGCATCACTGCTAGTCCTTCTCCCAGCTCGTTTATTGCCAGCTCCAAAAGCTGGGTGATGTTTGTCCCAAATGCCATAGGAGGGCCCGTCTTTGCCAGTCAAAAGCTGCTGCAACAGGCAGGTATCAACATAATTTAAGTTACACATTTCTAGAAAATTCAGTCACAAATACCACTTGCTTTGGAGACATAGGCTATCATCTGAGAAACCATACAGTATCCCAGAATAGGAAGGGCTTTTCTTCATACTGCTCTTTTGGAAGAAAAAAATTTGTAACATACATATGTATTTATGCCAGTTATTGACAGTGACAAAAGCCAAGCAAGTAAACTCAGCAAGAGCAAGTATGAAGTAAACCTGTTAGAGGGCCATTGGTGTAGGTTAGCACAAAAGAGAAGTGATCTCAAACCTCCATCACAAGCGTGCCATCACTCAGTATGCACTTTCCATAAGGGCAAAAACAAATTTTATACCTAGAGTTCATTAAAGCATGTCTCTTTTACTCCACAGAGATTTCTAGGAATGTTAGGCTTGAAATCATAGGGAGAAAAGACTTCCCTTATAAGAAAGGCACTTCTGCAAACAGTATTCTGCCTGTAGTCCCTTCTGCCTTAAAGCTGTGTAGAGGGTTTAAAGCCAGTGGGAGTTTTGGAGGTGTATGTGTACACTGTGGGGTGAGTGGGAAGAAGTGACAAATATTTGTTTAGCATCTGACTTTGCTAGGGGTGTCTAAGAGTCCATATAAGCCCCATACCCCCTTTTTCTCTACTTCCTTCCCCAATTGTAACACATGCAAATGTCAAAACCCAAAAGTTCAACGGGCCTTTAAAAGGTCTTTCATTTTAAAATCTGTTTCTACATTAAAAAAAAAAAAAAAAGGTATCATGCAGCTTGCAGCATCCTCACTCCACACACTTGTCATTAATTGTAACATGAACATGTCTGCTTTCAGATTCAAATGAGAATATGTATGTGCTTTGCCACAAGTAAGAAGCTTCACAGAACATACAATGCATGGTCACAGTAAGCTTCCCGAGTAAGGCTTTGTTACCCAACTAATTAGTGGCTCAGCTTCTCAAATAAGTTAGAGGCTTCAGAAGCCTCAGAGCAGCTGCAGCAACTCACCAAAACATCTACTGATACCCAATGTTAGATCTCAGGAGGAAAAAAGTTGCCATAAACAACAGGTGCACACAGAACTCTGCTGTGTGAGTTTGTTTCTCATCAACTTGGAGCAGTGCGTGTGTTTGAAAATAAGTTTCAGATGTTGGTGCTAAACCTTACGTTTCAGCCCAATTGTATTTACAGTTCAACAGAATGGGTTTTCAAGAACCACAGTATACACAAAAGTCAGGCAGAAAATAGCATGCTGATCAATAAAGCTCTTCTTTCCTCTCTCCCAGAAAGTCAACCTGAAAACTGTTTCTCAGCACTCAAAGGTTTTCTGTTGCAATTCCTATTCATGTGGCAGTTCTCCCGTTTGTGGCTTAAAAGACTAAATCAAATTATGTCAAGGTTTAATTATGTCAACAATTAAGTGAAGGTTCAAGTCAAATTATGCTTCCAAAGGTAATTAAAAGTAGAAATAGGGTATTAAGACTTGATTTTCAAGCCTGACTATAAAATACATTTGGTTATTTTACCCAAAGGGCAGGGAAATGTTTCTCTTTTGGTAAGATCTATTTGGCAGACCACACATTAAACACATACAAACTTTTTATTTTTAATTTTTGGTGATTTTTAAGAAAACAAGAAGCCACCTAGGTCAGAGAAGCACTGTTTAAGGCTGTGTCATGAATGAGTCTGACCTGCAAGCCATTACATGGTGCCCTTCCTAATCTAAACGTTGTTCACTTTCTACTTTTCCCGGAGAGAGCCTAGATCCATAAGGACCTTCTGGAAAGGCCAATCTTTGATGTCATGTTCAAAAGCTCCTTGGACACGGTGGGCTGAGAAGAACTGAGCACCACAATAAGCCACATACAGAAGTACAAGTGAGAATGTCCCACTTTTTAATTAGGCATTTCACTAAAACAACTAAAATTAATCCCTGCACAGTAGCAATGGGAAAAAGCTAAGAAGTTTTGATTTGTTACAGACAAGATGCTCACTGTGCACTGACATTCCCAAGCTTTAAGCTGCTGCCTTTGCTTCCCAAGAAATTGAGAAGCTTTCCCCAATACCAATCTGATCTGTTGTGAAGTTTACTGAATTATATAACTGCTTGCCATGTTAGGAAGGTAGGAAAAAAAAACACCACCATCCTACAGGCAAGCTTATATCAGGGTATTCACACAGCCCAAACCCTCACAAACCCAAGAAAAAGTAGTAGTTAATGAGCTGCAAAATCATTTTCCTCACTTCTTCAGAGATTCTCAGGAAAGCAGGTCACTCATTTTCTTACTAATAAAAAAAATCTTAATAAGTTCAGAGAGTTATCATATGATCTGTAGACAGAGCTACAAATTAATACATATCAGATACTGCTGTTGGGAAAGGACTAATTTAGGCTCATCATACACCTACTCAGACATAACCAACTAGAGTTGAAGAACTCTAGAAGAACAACTAGAAGATAAAGCCTGGCAAGACTGCAGTGGTACACCCAAATAAGAAAACAAAGCAGAAGTAACAGTACAACCTGAAAAATCTATAGTGGTATGTCTAGAGAAGAAGTTTGAGTGCAGCATCCACAAAAGTGAGAATTTGTTTTTAATAACATCAGTAATCAACTACAAAAACTAGTACAAACAAGTATAAAACAATTTAACAAGTCACAGGCACCATGAAAATAATGAGCTGTTTTAAATGTGCATCTGTATACCAGGCTTCCCTGCTGTGCACAAACAGGCCTTATATCAACAACTGTGGTCATAGTGCAAATACAAAGGTGCTAAGTCTACAGAGAAGCTTAATTTTTTAATGACTTGTGGCCTGGTAATAGTAATTGTCCTAGATTCCAAGTAAGTATATTTTTCCATTGTGCCCAGAAGCTGCTACTTGCAGTTTCATTTGAATGAATGCTCATTCAGAACAGTCCTAAAGTAAGCAAAAGCTTACAATCAGCTCTTGTGGCTAGCCATGGCTGTGGTAACAACAGTAGAAAGAACTGAAGGGTCACAGAAATAGGTTCTGCCCCTTCCACCCTGTGCTTCCATTCCAGAGGGCTGGACCCACAGATCCAGAGATCAGGCCCAGCAGCTGGAGTTGCTGTAAGGAAGTGTGAGGCTTCCATCTATCCTGCACCTGCTCTGCAAATAGAAAGAGGACTACGATGCTGAATGCTGCTAAGTGACATACATGTACTTCAGAATCTTTATTTCACTTTTTCTGGCTCCTTTTTTTTTTTCATTTTAAGCTGTACTTACTTCCAGAGGACCTCCAGTTGCAGCTTGATAGTGCCCAGCTCAGTTATATCCACAATGATTGCCTGAGGCTTGGTTGTAAAGAAGTTTATGCTGTCACATGTCACAACTCCAACTAGAATAGTGGCCAGTCCTCGCAGTTCTGTCACCTGCAGAGACAAATATCCATTTTTATCTTAGCAGATAATCCTAAGAGTCATGTGTATGGAAAGGCAAATTTCCCAGGCTCAGATTTGCTCGGAGGCCCACAACAAACTTAAAACCTCGATACTCATGTCTTGGATCCTGAACTGCTGTGAGCCAATAATCCCACAAGGAATATGCCATGGATTGCTAACACAGAAGAGGAGATGCCTGGGCCATGGAAAGAAACAGAGCTGTACAGCACTTCTAATAACACAGTTTGGAGAACTGTGATTAAGAACAAACGTAGTCTGAAATTTGGAAATTCTAGCTCAAGTAGTCATTGATAGTGCAGAGTCCAGCCTGCATCTTATTACAAGAACACCGTCATAAATATATATATATAAATAACACAAGCAAGTATATTAGCCTACCTACACTAGAATATTTCAGGTCTAACCTGCCTGAAGAATCTCGAAGTGCAGCTGTCTCCATCTACTGTGACCCTTCTAACAGTTCTGAGCTAACCTGTGGAGCAAAATCTGAACATAAGCACCAGTTCTTCCTTCTAGCTCTGCAGGCAGCTCCAAGTTCATTAGCAATCCAGGTGCAGGCCTGCAGTTTTTTCAGCTACTTAAATAAAACAAACTAAATCAAACTTTTGCTATACATCTTTGCTATTGAAAACACATCTATTCTGCACCAAGTTGTTCCAAAACAAGTGCATAAAGCATCAGACAGTACAGAATTTTGGCACAAGTACCAAAAGTCCACTTCAGGAATTAGTTCCATGCCTGCATCTCCTTTAAATGTAAGCAAAAGCTGTGCTCCTAGGCTCCTCTCAGAAAGTTCTTTGGCACTTTTCAAGTTTATATTTTTTTAAACCTACTATGAATTTGTTCTGGGTAAAGATTAAGAACAAATTAGAAAGAGAAGAATGGTGTGGAGAACATTTGTCAGACTTCCGTAAGCTGACAGAAAAAGTAAAGCTTTGCATTAGCTCTTATGAAACAAAGCCTTTCATTGTCATAGAAATACACATTTTTACAACTATTACAGGAAAAAAAGAAAAGCCTCTCAATTAGCCTCTCACCTGATCTTCATTGTACAGCGGCACCCAAAAACATGTTATAAGCACATTTCTAAAGGCTGTGCTGGCAAGATGCCAAGAAGTCCCACATATGTAACCCACTTCTTGCTGCCAGATAGGAGGGGAATATTGCAATAGCTGCTTTAACATCAATGCCAGAGCTTGAAACCCTACACTGGCACAGTTTCCTAATAGACTAGGGTCCAGCACAGACTTCGATCTCAGCTCCTTTTAGGTTGACAGGAGTCACAGTGCAGATTCCAGCCCATGAAAGGTGCCAGACTACACTGGAATTGCTGCTTAAGGATTAACTCCACCTGCTAGGTATGTAAGGTATGTACCAGAACCAGTGCCAGCTGCATAAGGGTCAACAAGTAATACAAGCTTCCTCCAAGAAATACCCACAAAACATCACAGACCACTACTACTGGTCCCTTACTGTTAAAGATAAGGCCTCTTTTGAGGTACTTTATCTTTCTGCAGCAACCTGATACTACTACTTAAAGTACACCTCGTACTGACATATAAATGCCATTAGCTTATTGGAAACATGGAGCATCACTTAATGCAAACATGATAAAACAATCTGTAGCACACCCACATGTGCATTTTGAATGTGTAGTTCAAACATCCTCATGTGCAGTGATATGTTTTCCATATACCCATTTTTCTTTTTCAGTAGAAAACAGAACTCTAGGTACTTAATATCCCACATGGGTAATACAAGTAATACACATCTTTGTGTCTCCACATTTAAACTTTACCCTACAGTAACCTAGATATTGATTTAAGATGTCTTTTTTTAAAAACAAAAACACAGACCAGACTCCAGAACACGGGAAAGCAAATGCACCAGTACAGTACACAGTGCTCCTAGCACTGGTAAGGAAGAATAGAAGTAGAATTCTGTTCAATACACGGCACGTTGATTAAGTGCTATTTTTACATGACTAGGAAAATAAAACTATATAGGAGTTTTGACAAATGCACGGTACACTAACAGGTAAGCAGTAAGATAGAAGACCTGTTAACACACTGATTCCAATCCAACCATTATACACCACACCTTGATTTCAAACTGCTCGTGGAGATTAGGTATGAAAATCTTTTCTTCTTCGTCCCATGTTTGGCTGTCGTCAGTCTCAATCTTGCCTTTCAACCGCCATTTTTGGCGTCCCAGTCGCACAAAAACCTGGAAACCACAAAGAGAAGGATGGTAGGTCAACATAACCCAGAACACTCTCTGGCCCACAAGCCTCACTCTGTTCCAGTACTGCAGAGGCAAAGCTGTTCTTTTGATCACTGTGCGTTTAGGAACTCGGATAAAGTAGAAGGCTGGAGGCAAGGTTCAGGCTGTCAGATTTAACACCTTAAATCAATGTCTAACGACACATCCCATCCATTCCAAAAGACTTGTAAAACTATGTCTACCTGGTGCAGAAGTACTGAAATACAAGGCTCATTGGAATTGATTTGGAATCACTACAAGTAGGAGAGCAACCCTGTAATATACTGAGATGCATTCAAATCGTGCCAAGGGCAGTCTTCCAAGAAACAGGCAGCAACTGTTACTTGATTCTAGGGCAACTTTGAAGATAAAGACCTGCTAGGTTGGTTTTCATAGACAATCACTGCCATCTGTTAAAACCTCTCCTAACACTTAAGTCTTTTTCTTTTAAGTCTCAAAGGCCAGAGCAACCAATGAGTGTGCCAGAGTACTGCCCTCACCAGAGCAGTGCTTGGTTTTATCATAGCCTGTTTACCCACTCGCCTTCTACGTGTCGCACCCTTGCACTCCGGTTCCTCTACTGTAAATTCATAGCAGTAAAATAAAGGGCAAAATGAATCACTGTATACGGCACCTCATATTGGTCCCCTGGGCAGAGACGTGCGAAGCCCACCAAGCCTGAAAAGAAAAGAAAAACTCATCGTATTTGAAGAGTTTTATGATGTCCCACAAAGCTTCAGCTTACAATAAACAAAGAGACAATCTGGTAAACACCCCTTTGTGCTCAGCTCCATGCAGAAGCTATTCCTATAGCCCAAACCTCTTCAGAAAAACTTCAATTGAGACAAAGAAAGAAAGTTTGTCAGTTTTTGTACTAGAGTATAAAATACCATTGCAGATCTATTTCATAGCACTGAAGCAAACAAGTTTGCCAGAATTCTCTTCAGGGTCTGATCCAGAAAAACAGTGGAAGCAGCCAACACTAATTTTGGGTTTCCTATGTAGAAATCTGATTTGTTGAGAACCTATTTATTCATCTGATAAATCTCAAAGAAAACACGCGAAGAACATACCTTTCATCTTCAAGTGAAACTCTCCTAAATGGACCTCCAACGCCCCTTCTATAAAGCACATGTCCTAGAAGGAAGACTGAACAGTCACTAGGAGTGAAAAGCAGTGAAGAGTAGCTACCCTTCCCATACATACCATTTTCTTATCTTTAAAGAACTTTGGCTATTTTGTTGTGTGTGTGGTTTTTTGTTGTTTTTTTTTTTTTTTTAATATATATTTTAACTGATAGACAACAACATTTGCACTAGTGAAGGCCAATGGAGAGATCATTCATACCACTTTTCACAGAATTTCTAGGTTGGAAGAGACCTCAAGATCATCAAGTCCAACCTCTGACCTAACACTAACCAGTCCTCCACTAAACCATATCCCTAAGCTCTACATCTAAACGTCTTTTAAAGACCTCCAGGGATGGTGACTCCACCATTTCCCTGGGCAGCCCGTTACAATGTCTAACAACCCTTTCGGTAAAGAAGTTCTTCCTAAGATCCAACCTAAAACTCCCCTGACGCAACTTTAGCCCATTCCCCCTCGTCCTGTCACCAGGCACGTGGGAGAACAGACCAACCCCCACCTCGCTACAGCCTCCTTTAAGCTAGAAAATTGTGATGCCTCTCCACAGTAGAATGGAATTGCTTAAGCAATTCACCTTCAGTTACCTTCCACTGTTTGTTCTACAAAAATAGCATGGCTTACTTGTGATGTATTTAATTCTCATCACATTACTTCCAGTGGAAGTCATAATTCACTCCAGTGTTAAAGCAGAAATTAAATGAATTTTTCAGTTGTCCTCACAAATGCACGAAGCCAAGTTAAGCAGGGGACAAAAAAAAAAAAAAAAAAAAAGAAAAAAAAAGGAATGAAACACAGAACTCAAGAGCTTTGCCTGCAAGGTATTTATCTCACAAGCTTCAATTTGCATTATATACCTGTATTTCAGTTTTGTTTTTAAACCCCCACCAATAATAAAAAGCCAACAGCAAGTTCTGGTACGTTTTTCGCTAAGAAACAGTCAGGTCATCACTACGTATGAGCAGTATTCCCTACCTCTGTACATCCCTGAAAGTTCTTGTAGAGCTCCACTAGACTCTCCCTGGAGGCTTTGGTGGAAGGAGACAAGGCAAAGGCATGTTTCATGTTAGTGGCGCCATCACGCAGTCTGCACTGGATACAGTAAGCTTCATAGAGTTCTTCCACCTACAAGATTTTTAGGTGAGGAAAAGAATTTACAAGAATTACCCTGACATAATTTTAATATGTTTTGGGAAGGAACATTGTCAGTCCTTAACAGAGGGGGAAAAAAAAAAAAAAAAAACACTCAAACCACCCATAACCAAAACCGATTATCTTGGTATTGCACCACAATGCAACACCTGCATTTTACAGACTGATCAGAGTGCAACAGTTTGTAGATATTCCAGCAAAAGAAGGAGGGGATATTGAGAAATAACTCACTCTGTGATTATTAAGAAGTGGAAGACAGGGAGTAGAGTAACACTTTGTTCAGGGAAAAATTACTCAGGGAGAAGAAAGTTAATTCCCTGAATATACATTAACACACCTACACCTTTACCCATGTCAGAGGATAGATTTAATTCCTTTGGAAGCAGATCGTAGACATACACGATAAAGAACAGCCCACCTAGGCCCCTTGTGAGAAAGGGGGCAGGGGGATAATGTGTGAAACTTCCGAAAGCAGAGTTATTTATTTATTTTCTGAACAAACTGGCAGAGTACGCAAATTGGTTTCACAGGCAAGCTCATGTTGGGCTGTGCCAAACATTCAGCCTGAATAGAACCATTCAAGAAAATAAATAAATAAAAATCGCCTCCTTCAGTAACAAGAGTGGCTACAGCTTTCAAAAAGTACCCAGAAATTCCCCTTCAGACAAATTATAGTTAAAGTATTTTCTATTCAGAGAGTTTGCTTACATAGCAATGTAAGCCTTACACATGCAACGTATAAAACCCCCTTACCTTGCTTATGTGGAACTCCAATTTTCTAATGTATCTCTCCACAGAGCGAATTTGCTTTTGAAGAGGGGAGAGAGAAGGGGGACTTGGTTAGTTATTTCAGTATTTCCTAAACATGCCTTTAAGTAACACAGTAAGCAACACTTTTTTTCTTCACCTACAATATTTCATCTCATCTTTACAAATCTTACCTTATCCAGGTCATAGTAGAAGGCCTGAAAGAAAAAAAAGCACAGGATGAACAGGAGAGCATGCATAGTAACAATATTTTGACTTTTATTGCAAAACTCACTATGCATTTAGTGACACTGAATTAAGATGTACTGTTTACTACAAGCAGACAGACAAAAACTTTTAGAATCAGTCTCATTTTCTGCATGTGGCTGGTTTGGCACTTCCAACACCCCAACGGATGCTTGAAATGAGACATTCTTTCACCATCAGCTATAATAAGGACTTGGATGTTCATTGGTCATGGTGCACGGGACGTTTTTTGTCTAGCTATTACTTTCCAAATGGAAGGCAAAGTTGGATCTGAGAGTTGTCTTTTCATTAGCACTGTTGCTGACGGTTCTAGGGAATTGTGAACACAGCAGAATCTAAGTTGTTAGGACACATTCACCAACTACTGAAAACAAAGCCTGGTCTTTCTGCTTCTCTCCATACAGACTTCAGTATGAACACTGATCACTGAACAGACACATGGAAATACTACCTAAGTAAGAAAAGGAATACAATCTAAACATCATGTTGAAACGGGGAAATTCTAACTTCATTTCTCACATCTAGACCTAACTTACTTAGTAAATTCTAGAGTGTGCTGCTATGCTGGATCTTACCTCAGTGTTTTAAATGTAAAACCCCTGGGAGTCCCAGAAGTGAGAGATACCATCTAGTTTTGTGCCAACCTTTTAGAAGTCATTTAGGCATTAACATTAAGAGCAACATACCAATCTGGAGTTCCTTTTCGTATCTTTGTGCCGACCAGAGAGATAATCCAACTCAGCCTGATGTGCTTCCAAGTATTCACTGGAGAAAAAGAAAACGTCAAGTGTTATATCCTTCTGGTACATTCATTATAACACCTTCTCAAATATTTTTTTCAGTAGCATGTTAAAAAGTAACTTTTTAACATCTCTAGAGAAGACTTCTCTTGCTTTACTCTAGATATTTGAATGGCCATATAGAGGAACGTGGGTCAATGGATGAGAAGGGATGGTTTCCATAAGTAAATATTTGTCCTATATGTAGGACACTCATAGAGGATCAGGAGACAGATGTATAGGAGCATCTGTAAGAAGAGGAACTTAAGTATAAAGTGAGTGCCCACAGATGTTCAATATTGCTACCCAACATTCAAAGATGATGTACATTAAGAATCTCCCTAATCCTTGTCACTCCTCTGGGAGGAGAATGCTACACTGCAATTCAAGAAAGCTAACACTGGTGCATAATGTATATACATGTGCACATGCACACTGAATTCAGACTTTTTTTGTTGTTTCCCTTCATTTAAAATAAAGTGAAAGATAAGCTTTATTCTAGAAATGTGAAGTAAAAAAGCAGCAGAGCTGGAAGAACTACTGAAGGCAAGAAGAAAGGAGGGATGTAGGAGAACAGCAAGTTTTAAAACACAGCCCAACACACAAAGCCCCCCTTTTTTTTTTTTTTCCATTTTTTGTTTGGCCTTCTGGAACATTTTCTGTTAGGTAGAAAAACAGTTCATTTGTTCAACAAGTCTTATCTTACAGTCACTGAGGAGTAAGTCGTCAACCAATTCCACCTTACAAAGTCAAAGAACTGCAACATGAAACACTTGGGCTGCAGAACAAAGCCCATAGAAATACTCTTAAGATAGGGCAGATGTCATTCGGTGTATTAGCAAACAGAAGTGAATACCACCTTCTAGCATACTAGAAACTTTCTTAATGTAACCATTACTTTTTCCAGAACAGGAACTATTTTGCAGGGTGTGAAGCACTTGATGCCAGTTGGCTCCCACAGAGTTGCTTACATGCATGGGTTATCCCTTTGGAGTTCTCACAATGCCTTGAACTATTACTGCTGACAACATCTCCTTCCAATTTTGCTTTTAATACAGATCATGCTTAGGTAACTTTTTCCTCTAATGTTGAAATAGGAAAGAAAAAGTCACCTGGTAAATACAGCATAAGACACAGTCGCTGAGCAGTCAAAATAGCTTCATGTCAGACAGCTGTACTTTTCACATTTGCTTTGATGCATTTCATTTTTCTTACTGTTGACAAAAACAGATCCTTCAAGACACTCAATGGCTGCAGCATTCAGCAACCTACTCTTTACCTTTGCCTGTTAACTGCTCAGTGCAGGAGTAGCCAGGGCTGGTTGCAAGAAAGACTTTGCTTTCCTTTTAGGAGAGCTTTGTCACTTTTAGATTTAGGCATGTTAGAGTTGCTAGCTTGATGGAATGGTATCCAGATGGTTAACAGAAAAGAGTTATTTGCTATAGCTATAAAAAAGGAGGCACGTAAAACATATTCT